>NW_023340206.1:12337707-12396419 GCF_004916995.1 Morone saxatilis
TGGTGAACATGGCCATACCCACCATGGAGGTCAACAGTAATTTTTCCAAGGGGTACACAATAAATGTTGTGAAATAAAAATAACTCCTTTGATACTTTGAAGCCCCAAATCTCCCCTAGCAAGTTCAGTTTTTGGACCTCTGTATTTCTAAAACCCTGCGTACAGCAATGCTGGCGAGGAACTCCTAAATGCCTGCACAACTATAGGGTAACTGTAATTAATTATTAATTATTACTGAAACGTATTAGTGATAAGTTACACTACTAGAAAGTCATATTATTACTGTAATATCATAAAACACCACTATATATGTGTGCCGCACTGTATGTAATCAGTATAGCATCTGAGGATGAGTATATGAAGTATTCAGCAGCATGAAACTCTAACTGGACCGTAACCATTGGTTGCTTTCTTTTGCGCCGTATCGACCTCTTCATATCAAGACCAATAGATACTAACACGGTTTGTTCTCTCAGCCATCAATTTGCTAAACAGTGCATGAGAGAGGAATTCAAGTGGAAGCACTTTACAACAGGAAACTGCATTGCGCTCCTTTATACTGTGTGTTTTATGCACTACATCGTGATCTTCTCCTTCAAACTGCTGCAGATCAATCACCCAACAAGATTAGAATTAAGTCGAGGTTCAAAACATCTACCTGGTGAAAGTGAAATCATCCCCCCCTTCAAAGATTACATTCCTTATTCTCTCACACTGGCAGGCATCAAATAAAACTTTATCAAACCCAGCAGCATTATCTGCCAGTGCTTTAAGATAATTTGACTAAAAACTCCATGAAATGAGCTCCCTAAGCCGGGATACGAGATAAAATCACCTGCCGAGCTTGCAGTTTGCCTGAAAGTTATTTTGTTCAACATGCAGCTTTATTTAATCATTCTCACTGCCTCACAGAGATACAAGAAACTCGGCTCAGTAAAAGTGTTGTGTGCGACAATATTAAATCAGCGCTGCTCAGTCAACTTTCTCCGGACAAAGGAAAGGTTATTAAATCAACAGAGGAAATGGTGTTGAGGCTGTGGAGCGTGGCTTTGTTTATTTACAAGGGCATGGTTTGCTGTAAGGGTTTCACACACACACACATGGCTACAAACCACCTTCTACTGCGGCAGCGATGCTCAAAAACTCTGCAGTAAATTGCTTTGCTCAAAGGAAACTTCACACAAGTTTCCCGGCCCAGATTTTGACCTGGTTGGACTCGACCAGGCAACCATCCAGGGCCCAAACTGGCCTCTCAAACCGAACTGAATCAAGAGATGGAGCACTGAGGAGAGGGCTGTAAGAGACTACACCTTTCACTCAATGCACACGCCCGTCTGTAATACGATATCAAAACACCATTACAAAGCCAAGGACGCAGGATGTAAAGATCCCAGAGGTTTACTTATGCGAACAAGAATCTAGATATTTATGCACATATATTCTCTCATGGATGTTTAATGTGGCTGTAAAGGTTTTATCATGACACTGAATTTAATGTCTAGTATGACTTGCTGTAACCCAGCGTCCCTTCGGGGACTGTAACTAAACAAAACAAAAGAAGACTGAATGATTTCAGGCTTTAAAAGTATAGATTTCTGTCCAATAAGGATTCTGTTTTATCCCAATCTAATCATGCACCACTGCAGTACAGTTTTAAAAACGTAACTTATGCTATCAAAAGTTATATATATGCGAGATTTTGAATATTAATATGGCAGCAGGTGACCATTTACTGTGAAAATATATAGTGGAACAGTCCTGAGCACTCCCTCTGCGTGTGTGTTGGTCCCTGAGCTGTGCTTTCTATATACAGCCAGTGAGGTCGCACGTGTGTGTTTGTGCATGTGAGTCCCTCTGTTTCCAACTGCGACTAAAACAGCTGTTTTCTCATCTACATCACTGATTTATTTTCAGAATTTGGGGATTGTTGGAACAGTGGAAAGACTAATAAAGGTTGTTTTGGTGTTTGAACAAAGTTACGATGTTACAGGTAAAATTACAGTTTTTGTAAATGGAGTCTTACTCTTTAGAAAAGCCAGTTATATTAATATTTTCACATCTAACTGGGTAAATTAAAGTTTGCACCACCTCTGCACTGAGTTTTAAGTTGTTTGTTCCCAGTTTAAAGTGTGTTTTACGCTTATCTGCAAGGTAAAATTACTGATTTTGTCAATGGAGTCTGGTGGGCCGTAGTGCAACATCTACTGGCACTTGACTTTTGTATATAACCTTTAAATAAAATCTAATATAACCTGACTTTTTTGTTACCCTGGGTTATTCAAGTGTCATTAAGTTTAAACAGCAACAACAATGGATGATATGATGGGCACATTTTAGCTACAAACAATAAAAACAGCTTTAATTAGCCAGCTAATGTGCATCTCGGCCAGTGGGTCAAACTTTTTAAAATCATAACACCTCTAACAGGGATTTTTCTTTTCTGAGCCAGAAAAAACCTGTTGCTTTATTGTGACAAGTGACAAGTGGTCGCCATGAGCTTTCATGTCATTATTTGTGGCATCACCGCACCCAGGTCATCAGACACTTTGGGCCCCTGGGACTCAACAATCAACTATCTTTCTTTGCTCTGATTGGTTGTTTTTGTGTCTCATGTACTGTGATATAGTACAAATGTGACAAAAAGTTATTTTATTTACCTTACTTTGTTTTTATATGGTGAGTTTAATAGTTATTGCTTATTTCTTCTGCGTTGAAAACATAATAAAGTATAAACTTCACCTTATTATTAAAAATGTACAATAAAAAATGATCCAGGCATTGGTGTGGTTTAACTTCTTCCAATGTGAAACACAAGGCAGCTTGGAAAAACAGACTCAAAGCAGCTTTAAGGTGCAATCGCTGTAGCACCTCTGGGGTTATTCAGTCTGCCTCTAATCTATTTCAGTTGAAGCTTGTACGACTGATAAATTCAAGAATGTCTGCCTCTCTTGGTGCAATCTGTGGCCGCCAGACATGGGGTCTCATTTTAATCATGCAAGTGCAACAACAAATGCAAAGTGGTAGGTCTTGGGCAAACTGACCTCGCTCTTTTAGCTGTGTGGGATTAATAAATGCACTCTCAGCCAGTCACATCACTGGTCTCATAGCTGTGAAAGAGCTGAGTCGATCACAGTGACTCATGGCAACAACAACTCAACAATTAAAGACACAGCTTCTTCAGGAAATCAGATTGTTGTCTGGATGGTTCAGAGCAGCGTGATGTGAACACACAGTGCTACAAATCTGAAGCCAAAGGCAGATGTTGTGGGGTTTTTTAACAGTTAATTAGTACAACGATGAGACGTAATAAAAAAAAATTGTTTAAAAAAAATAGGTAGTTTGGTGAGGCAGTTTACAGGATCACATTAATCTGACACTGGCTACGTGTGGATGTCAGACTGACCTATGAGGCTGTCGGGGCGGGGCAGTGCGCTCCTCTGGTACAGGCCGTATGGATCTGCTCCGTAGGCCAGTGGCTGGCTCTGCCTGGGCAGCGTGGAGCCATAGTGCTGCGGCACCGCCGTCATCCCCGAACGAAGCGGTGACCCCGTCAAACCCCTCCCCTCCACCAGAGAGAGGGTGGAGCCAAGACGTCCACCAACTCCTCCTCCTCCTCCTATCACAGTTCCTCCCCCACCACCCAGGGCCTGTGTGACGTCAGTCGGGGACGTTGGCGAAGGGCAGGAGGGCGGCATGCTGGTGCCGGGGAATACGGCGGCCAGAGGTTTTGGCTCCGAGAGGATGGGCGAATCATAAGTGCTGCCTTGGGATGTTCGCAGGGAGATGCGGGAGGGTGAGACAGTGCCAGCAGTGCCACCAGGAGACTGGCTCCTGGAGGGGAGGGAGGCCATCCTCCTTAACATCCGGCCAGACACCTGTAAAGAAAATGGGAACTTAACTTACTTTTTTTTTTTTTTACCAGAGTAGTTACAAAAAAAGATCAAAGCATTTACATTGACCCAAATCAAATAATTAATTTGGTGCCAAAGAGATAAGGGTAATGATGTTTGGATCTTTTTTCATTGCTGTTTTGTGGTAGTGTGCAGTAGTTCTGGAAAGGTTTACCAGAGCAGCCTTAGTACCATTTCTCCTTTTGCTTTGGGAATGTATTTCTACAATTGTAATTAAGATTCACCTGATTCTCCAAGTATAACATCCATAACACTGTTGACAATTAATCAGTTCAACATTTCTATTTTCTGAATAAACACCTGAAAAATGAAAATTAGACTATGAACATCGCACTGCTCCCATTTGCAAATATACTTGCCAATTACCAGTAATGTGACACATGGAGGCAGGATGCTTTATCACGACTGATGAAGGACATCATTATGTTTCTCATTTGTCCAAGTAACTGAATGTGCGTGCCTCTGAATAAATGTCTAAATTCATTATAGTGTAGGCTGAGCTCTGCAAGTAGTAAATATATTACGTTTCAGGGAAGATTTGACAGAATATTTCATATTTATGATGACAAACATTTACTTTTTCCTTCTTATTACCAAATGTGAAATGTCCCTCAATTACAGACTCAGCCAACTGGATGCCGATCTGTGCCGCCTTAATCCATCAAAGCCTCGAACGCCTTGATGGAAAATTAAGAGCCGAAACATGTAAGCCCATCCAGTGAGGCTGCTTCGTTTGGAATAAATCGGGAGAAAATGCAAATGGCCTCAGTATTATCTGTCATTGCTGCTTCTGTTGTCATGCAAAAAGCATATAATTATTAGCCACAATGAAATGAGCTGATAGTGTTTGAGTGTGAACAATTTTAAGGAAAGATTAGATTTCTTTGAACGGTTTAGCAGATATTCTTCATCATTCATGACAGTAATTATTGAGTCCTCACCGGCTGTCTTTACTCTAATATCTTCAGGCATCTTGACATCTGAAAAAATACTAACATGTGGGAAGTAGAATATGATTTCTCATAACAAAAAAACAATCTCTCCACAAGGTTCAATTAATTAGCTGTGCAGGAGATTTCAATCATAATGTTATCTTTACCAGCAGTGGAAGTTTGCCCATGTTGTCATCAAATTGTAAACGTTTATTTACAATTAGCATTCTCTCCTCGAACATTTAAAGGACTTCTCATCCATATTAGCTTGACAATTTAAAAGTTAACTCACTTATTTGTTCATTTGAAAGCTCCAGAACGGCTACTAAATCAACCTTGTGAGGAAATAGTTTTCTCAGCTGCTTTGCAAGGTCGAGAATAATCTTTGAATGGATGAGGAATACTTAAAATGTTGAAGTAATTGCTTACTAAGCCCTGGCCCAGTTAAATCTGTCAGTTTACAAAGATAACAGTGGCAATTTACCATCAAAATTCTTAATTTTTTAAACAATGGATCCATGATTTCGAAGCCAGGCATGATATCAAAAGTGAGCATTATACAGCTATGGTCCATGTAGAAACAGCTCTTGTATTTCTGTGTAGAGCTAGGTCTAGTATAAGTAGAAAAAATGTAAGATCAGACTGTTATTTAAGTATAACCACGCCTCCAGGAGAGCGCCAGGCTTTGAAGCCAATTTGACATAGTGGCCAAACTGTGTAATTACAGCAATGGTGTCCGTCACATGATGCACGCTGGCCCAAAAAGATTTTTTACAATAAAGTTACATTGTGAAGGAAGCGGCTGTAAAACTGTGATTCTTTTTGTTTCACCATCAGAATTTGATCCATTGATTGTTTTCTCTACTCTCCAAGGTCAATAATCAATTTCTAATACTTTTTTATAGACTTGTACAAATGCAAACATGTCTGTGCTCGTCTATTGATGCAAAAAAATACATTTAAATGATGGTGTCACTCAATGGAGATAAGGCCTACCTGCCCGGAAGCTTGACCCTCAGCTCTTGGGCTCCTCGATATGGAGGCTCGGGGCTCTGAACGCACCACGTTCTGGTTGCTATAATAACTAACACTGCTGTCCTGGTAGCCACTGTCTGAATACGAGGTCATCTGAGCCGAGTGTCCTCCTGAGCCTGAGAGGACAGAGAGATAAGAAGGTGAGGAAACAACGAAGAGGGTGAGGAAGTGCTTTGCCTCTACTTTTCCCGCTCAGTGCCTCTTGTGAAATGTTAGCTAGAAGTGTAATGAAACTGGTTAGCACAGCCACCACCATCACATCAGCGGTTTAATAATTTGCATATTATCTCAGTAACTCTTTCAACTTGTTAAAAGGCATTATGCATATAAATACATACGCACAGATATCTGCATTAAGCCTTTATGCTGTTCCTGGAACAATCTGCATATACTGTACAGCTTCAATAATGCTGGCCTACTTTCTTCTGTAGGATGAGGAGGAGGGAGCATGTGGGGGATATTTTTATACTATCAGACCACTCCAACTGTACGGAATATAAACAAGACCAAAGGCAAACTTGTTTTTTACAATTTCAAACAGCTACACGGAAGTTACATGTTTACCAATGATATTGTAATTTATTGTAATAAGAGGGAGATTGAATAAAGAGCTCTCAGGATTTGGTTCAGGCAAGTTGTGTTTGACGAAAGTATTTGAAAAATGGTTCCTATCCTTCTCTGTAATCTGTCCAAAAAAAGGGAAAAGATTAAAACAGCAACCCTCCTGCTCACATAAGAATTCACAGCTGTACTGACTGCATCAGCGCTTCGCTCTATTGGCCACCCATGTTTCGTGGTTTTACACAAGCACTGAGGAAGCTTGATGGACCGAAGTGTCAGCCGCTCCAGTGGAAATGCCTAATGTCCGACAGCGACAGGCTGCGGTTGCACTGCAGAGCTCCCAGGTGTGAATACATGTGAAACTTTTCAGATAAGACAGTTATAAAATAGAGAATAGAATTCAGACAGCAGTGGTGGCATACTTTATGTTTTGGGTGATTTATACTGATCTGACCAGATGGTGACCATAATGTTTTTATTATTATTTTTTTATTTTTTTATTTATTTTTTTTAAATGGCACCACATTTTTAGCTCTTTTTTTAATATGTTTTGATATGAATCTGAGTGACTGCCTGGGAAATCTGCACATCAGCCTCTTACTGTAGTTAGAGTGGGATCGGTGGGATTTGTTAGCGAGGTTCAGATTTCTTCTACTTGGCAAGTGTATTTATGTGGGTGGCCTCCATGGTAGCAAGTTGACCAACAATAATTAAGTCTTCCTACTACCTTTACAAAAGGATTTTTGTATCAGATGGTAAAATACATGAATCCTGCTGCCACAAATACTAGAGCAACAACGGTGGACTAGTCCAGTTCAGCTTCTTAAGTTTTTTATCAATATTAGAACAGTTTTGGTTATTTCACAGCAGAGATTTCTGTATTTTGTGTTTATTTCTGAGTAGTTCACTAGTTTAAAGTGAGTGTGGCTCAGCTGGTAAAATGTGATGGTGAATGGACTGCACTTAGTCTCCCGACCACTCAAAGGGCCTTACACGTCACATTCACATGTCACACACTGATGGCAGACTCTCTGATTAGTGGAGACAGTTGGGACTGAGCATGTTATTTCTCTAACTTTTTAGTAATAAATATTTAATGTTATGCAGACACAATTCATATTTGAGACCAGGTGTTCAGGGGCTTACTCTAACCCATTTAATCAAATCAAATATAAAATCATTAGATTCATCTCTCAAAGTCTGAACTTCTGGTTTGGACCTCTATTAGACAATGTAAACATGGCAAGAAATAAAGCATGAAAAGAAGCATCTATCTGATTACAGCAGGGCCTTTGAACTCAAATTGTCTTAGGGCCACTGCTGGTATTGTCATATACATCATACTAGCAGTTTCTATATATTTTTATAGCATCTTTGTCAGCCAAACAACAAATTAAGGTTTTAAACTCTCTTTTCATCGACCGTTTGCACGCATTTGCAGCTTTTGCCTTTGACTTTTACCATTTATTATTTATTTATTTATATGAATGAAATACTTATTTTTTATAGATTAAAGTAATAATTCAACCAACCAGACATAAAAAAAAAATGTTGCCTTTTCTCCAGATTCTGCTTGCAACATCATAAACTCCAGTACCCGCGAAAAAGACCATGTGGTGTGTACATTTAACAGACCCTCACTGTCATGCAGGGAGGCGCGGTCCGCTTCAGGCATGTAGAGTCCCTCCTCCCCCTCCAGGTGACGACCAGGACTTCCAGACGCCTCCAGGACTCCGCCCTGCGACTCTCCGCCTGTCAAAGCATCTGCCATTGAGTCAAAAGCATACAGCAAGTCCTGGCCAGTCAAACATTTATGTGTGGATTTAGATACCCACTGGCTGAACACATTTTCCTACAAAATGAAAACACTAAATATAAAAACAAAGTCTGTGTGAGAACAATTTAGTGGCATCACCTTTGCAGACAGAATCCTCTTCATCTAAAAAACTAAAAGTATCGATTCTTTGACACAAAAGAATACAACATTTTATAGCAGTACTTTTGTTTTATTGGGAAGTTGACAGTGAAGAATGGACCAGGAAACAAAGCAGAGGGATCTGTGACAGAATAGTAAATGGGTCTATATATGCTGGTGGAAACATTGCTTTGTTTTGCTTCACCGGTCGGTGCTGCATCCTGGCAGTTTTCAGCCCTTTAAAGGCTAAAATGACTTTCTATATCTGAAAAAATGCTTTCTTTTGTGCCAAAATCATACAGATTTTAATGTGTAGGACCCTTTTGTTTACAGAATCGGATGGTAACACTCACTTGTGGTTTTGAAATCTGAAACTGTAATCTTTTTGTCATCTCATCTTCTTAAATATAGCTTTTTACATCCATTATCTATGACCGTTTAGCCTTTGCAGGGTCGTGGAGGGCTGGAGCCAATCCCAGCTGACATTTGGCTTTTCATAATAAATGTTAAAGCTTAAAATTAAGAAATCGTACCTGCTGATCTCCATGCAAACGACTTCTCCGAAGAGCTTTAGCAGAAGAGAAGAGGAGGAAATGGAGGACAGGAGAAAGCAGAGACAGACGTAAATCAAATCAGAGTCATGGCCGAATACTTTATATTCAATCAGTCCGGGAATAGGAAGAAAAACAGATATAGATGGAGGAAATCTGTTGCCGCAAAAACATTTCTTCACATTCAATCTATTGGGAACTAGAATAAGGCCTCCCTCATTATTTGTGTGAATTTCGATTTACTTTTTCAAATTGATAAAAATGAAAGTCAGTTGACCCCAGCTGGGAATCAGACATGTTATATAACCAGACGCACACTGTGTTGTCTGAGCTGAGAAAACACCTGCAGCTGAACACAAAACACTGCTAACAAGAACAGAAACCATCTTTTACCTGGGCTGATACCATAATATGCAAGATTATAACCAAAATCACAGCTGGGTTATTGGATATTGTGGTTATTAAACATAAAACAATCTTGAATCTTCTCTATTTGTAGGTACATCAAAGTGTCAAAATTTAATAAAACGTAAAAATAAGTGTCGATTTTTTGCTAGGCTCAACACTAAATGGGGTTTTGTGGATCTGAAGGTTTGTGTTCAGAGTGATGCGTGCAGGTTGTGATAGCACAATGTGACTGTCAACTATCGGAACATCATCATTCCTCATGACGACAGATATTACTGTTATGTGGTTTGACAGAGCGGTCTGCAACCAAGCACGACTTACAGCCAACTGTAAACCCATATGACAACAGTAATTATGTTTTGGGGGAATTGTAAGACTACAATTTAATTTAATTTCTAAAAAAAGAGATGTTAACTGAATCTAAAGTGTAATTAGAGAAAGAGAGCCAGTCAAAAACCAAGATAACATTGTTTTATCAATCTCTTTTTAGAAAATAATGTATTAAATATGTTCTGTTACATAACTTTGAACAAATAAAAACAGGCTTTTGCATCTCATACAGACACTAAAGGGAGCCTTGTGCATCAGTATGAGACGCCAAAGGGCCAATGCAGACATCAGGAGGCTGAAATATACTTTTTATTGTTCTTTCTATATTTTCAGGTAAATGCAACAACTTAAATAAATAAATAAGATATCAAAAAAATCTGTTATTGTATTAGCAGTCTTTTTGTTCATAATTTGTGATTCAACAAACGTGTAAACTTCATGTCATCAAACTTACCTGCTACTGTCTCCTGCTGGGGACTCAGCTCCCAGCATGCACCTCTCTAGCTGGCTCGCCACAATCTGCCGCTCCTCCTCCAGCTCCCGAGTCAGCCGCTCAAACTGAAGCTCCTACGGGAAGACATTTACGGCAGCGATTACAACCACGACACGGCAATTTAAGCCTCCTTTTTAAGACCCATTTGATGCCAGTTAGAATTAAATGTAAAACCAATTTTGTATTTGGTCTGCACGACTTGACTGATTTCTCACCGGCTGTGAGCTTGCTGAGTGATTTTTCCTAAACCTGTTAAAGTGGATTCAAGATTTAAAACACTAAAACCGTGTCCGGGACCTTTTAACAGCCTTCAGTTCAGATAATATAACTATACACATTTTAAAAATGTCAGTACAAAGCAGCAGAGAATGATGAAATATAGATTTCAAGGCTAAAAATAACTATAGAGGACAGATATGACCTGCTGCTCATAAGTTGATTATTCTGATCCACTTTCATTTATTTAATTGATTAATAGAATAAGTTTGATTCTTAAAATACTGTCAATCCAGAGATCCCGTTTCCAAATATAGAAGACAAGAAAACTGGTAAATATTCAAATTTTAGAAGCTGGAACCAGAATTTTTTTTGGCATGTTAACATAAAAAAAAGGCTAATTTTTCATTCATGATCCAAATTTTGTAGATTAACTTTGTGTTGGTTGATTAATTGATGGATTATTTTAGATCTATGGAGGCAAATCAATTTCTTTAAAGGTCTAGTGTGTCACATTTAGGAGGATCTATTGGCAGAAATGGCAGAATGTTTTCATTAGTGAATAATCACCTGAAAATAAGAATTGTTGTGTTTTTGTTACTTTAGAATGAAACGTTTTTATCAAGAAAGGGAGCTTGACCGCCATGTTTGACCACCATGTTTGACCACCATGTTTCTACAGTAGCCTAGAACAGACAAATCAAACTCTGGCTTTTTTGTGTTTTTCACAACTATAAGTGAGCTACCCCTGTAATTACATTTTTAATTAATAAGTAAACAACTGTCTTATTGCTCCTGTTTTACAAGTTGATTGCGACAGATGAACAAATAAAACCCCACATAAGGAGGCTGGGTTGTTTTTTCACAGCAGAGAAAAGCACAGAAAGCACCTTTGTAGATCAAATAGACGTCTTTTCAATATAACTATTTGATTTTACATAAAAGTTGCATAATTTAATTGAAAGTTTGCTTTTTGAGTGCCCTGGTTAACTTTTAATGTACATACTGCAGTCTCTATTTTTAGATAAGCACACAGTGTTTCTAATAAATTGTCGCCTGGACATTAAAGCGTAGAATATGTTCCTTTTTTTCCTAATACTGAATAAATTTTGCCCACCAGGAAGACAACTTACATTTATCATTGTGTCAGTTGTGAATATACAGAGGAAGGCTGAGGGGAAACAATCCAGTATGCTTCTTTCTGATCACAACAATAAATATAAACAGATGCTCTTTGCCATTTTAGGTGCATATTGGGATGACAGTAAAGATTGTTTCAAGTCAAACTGAAACTCTTGTAGGACTTTTGATGGCAGTATAGGACACATTTTGCCTTCCGTCCACCATGACTTTCCCTAGGATTGTGCATAACTTTATTTAAAACCATTTGAGTAAAGATAATTTGATTTTATGCATGTTGAGACTTCTTTCTCTGTTTCTGGTTTCACAGTTTAGGCTGTACCACCTACGAAACAAGTGATGAATGAGTATGTGTACTGTAGGTTAATGGGAATCAGATGCTGCTTGTTGGCTCAGTACTTTATGATTTAAGTGAATCACTGGCACATGGGCCAAATGTCCTTATTTTCCCCTGAAAACCCAACAAGTTCATGATAATGAAGCATCAAAAAGATTCTTTCAACTGGTATTAGTGGTTTGTTCACTAACAAAATGTGATTAGGGACAAAAAACAATGTGATATCTTTCTTAAAATATCCATGAAATCTAGCCATCAGAGTGTACTTTTGGCAATTTTAACTAAAGCACTACCACATTATATTGTGTATCTGTTAAAAACCCTGAGACACTGGTGGACTCAAGGCGTTAAAAAAATGCAGGTGGTGCCCTTCCAGTAGACAAAACACGATTCAGCGCCCTCGAAGGTGCTAATCCTAACCCTGACTAAGCTGTTTCACCATAAATGCATCACAACTTTCTGCGCACTGGTGCTCATTTTATATTTTTCGCCATTCCCGCTCGAACAACCACTGCCTGAGAGCTGGTAGGGATCCGATGCCTTGCTCGAAGGTATGAAAGCGGGGCAGATGTTTGCCAACTGCGGCCGAATGGCTGGTGGTTTTGGCACTCTCTCATTTGAACTCTGTTACATAACACAGAGGCTTCCCAGCTGCTTTATAAATCTTCTAGGAAGCACAGCTGGTGTCATCACAGAGGTCCACCGGAGAATTAGCTGTCTGCAAAAAATGTCTAAATATAAAGTAACCCAGCTTCCCAGGAAACCTTGTTGTGGAGTAATTCAGGAAATGGTCAAGGGTCTGATAAGGTTGACTTGTTCACTCCGACACAGTAACTTGGTTGTTTAGTTTGGGGTTTTAAGGTCATCTTCAGCCCTGCAGTTTGGAAGACGTATTCAGATCCTTTCCTTTAATTAAAAATATCCCATTACATCCCAATAAAATGTCCCCTGTGACTGATATCTGATTATATGTGAATGGGCAGCATTTTACTGTTGTAGCTGCTGGTTCCAGCTACTTTATATACAGTTAGTTTAGTCCAGTGGTTCCCAGCTTATAGGGAGATGATTAATGCAGCAGGAGAGAGGGCTAATACATAATGATTTTATATGAAGGCATAAAAGGTTGAAATCAGTGGTTTAATCTTTAACAGTGGATTGTATTTTATCATCAAGTTTTTAGTACAATATTGTAGCAGAGTAGCAGGTACAAAATAGCAGAAGAAAACACTTCCTTATATCTGCACTCAGTTTATTTGTAAAGTGTTAATGTAAAAGGGAAGACTTTCATTGACATTTGGTGCAATCATATTTGATAACTGAAGAGAAAAGGCGTGTGTTTGTTAAGATTTTATGTACTGTCTATGTGAATTTGTACCAGAGTTACTATAGTTTAGTTTCAGTTAGTGTCTAGAGTTGGTTTTATTCTATTGTATTTTTTGAAGTAGGGCAAAAGTCCTTCAAATCATGATCCTCTAAAAACTACAAAAGACACTTATTTCCATCTCTTCATAAAAGCTCTTTTGTATGTGGGTCAGCTCTGGTCATGTGACGCACGGAGCCTTGACAGTCTCTTTAGTCAGATGGTGTACAGTGATTTAGTTAATGAGTTAATGGTCTCATCGTGTTGGTTATTTGCTAGTATCTCATCCACTACAGACGGAAGAAGTCTGCATGCTATCACAGCTGACAGAAAAAAACGAAATAATAAATTCAGACATAATCTGACACTTGAAGGAGTATGACACACATATATAGACTGCCTATACATTGTCACTTTAGCTCAGACTGCATGAAACAATGATCTGCATGAGGAAATTGGGTACACACAGCCAGTTTTGCAGCGTTAATAAGTGTTGATTTTTCTGCAGCAATTATTCAGAGTTAATTGGAGAGATGTTTGTCTGCTTATGGGCTGATATGGCTCGGAGGCGGCTGCTCCAAAATAACCCAAAATGTTAATTTAATTGTGCAACCGCAGAAAAATATTTTTTTTAGCCCAGACTTACACAAGTCATGTCAAGTATTTCCTCTAAATGTTTAAGGGCTTTCAACTTTTTTTGAGAATAATGTAGCCAATTTTTTAAGGATAATTTTGTCGGCGTCTTAGAGCAAGTTAGCAGCTTCAGGGGGCTTTAAGTTGAGTAAAATGTATTAAGAAACTAAAAATATTATGCATTAAGCTCTGTAGATCTGGAAATAAGTACACTGACTATGAGTTAACACTGAGCAGTTCAGACCAATCGATAGCTGAATGGGTTGGTGCTGAAAGCTGTTGAGGAAGACAAATACATGATATAGACATCACTTAAATGTGTCGGCGCATGTAAACACCAGACTGTACAAGGTCACATCCCATGTGCCCTGAAATCTTTAACTGGAATGATTTTAATCAGAATGAAAAAAGCGCTTATTGCAACTGCAGCTTGTTACTGTGTTTTCAGTTTAATCCGTTTATCAGTTGTTCTGTACTGTTATTGACATGCACTTAATGTAATTTAACATAAAATGTGTTACTTAGTCCAGGGTCGTTACTCAAGGCGCGGAAAGATTGGAAACCACTGACCTAAAGCAGTGTTTCTCAAATAGGGGTGTACTAGTACTGCAGTGGGTACATGAGAAAATATCAGTCATGCATAATTCCTAAAATAATTATACAATAATAAGTTCAATAAAAAATGTAAATGTAAGTTCAATAAACAACATGTTGTATTTAGTATTACGATATAATGCAATCGTTAACTGCTGTAAAACTTCTGAAAAAGGTTGTAAGTTATTTGTTTTCCATGAATTCAGTGATTCTAAATATTTCAAATGAAGTGTCTTTCCTAATAAATCAGACACGGTGGCACAACACTGTATTCTGCCTCTTTATATGAGCTTTGTTTTTCTATTTTGCACTGGGATATTTCGAAAGGAGTATACATTATTGAAAGAAGTTTGAGAACCACTGACCTAAAGTATGAAGTGACAGTCTGAGATGCACTACACTAAAACAGTGTGTTTTTCAAACAACATGCTGCTTAAACGTGCTGCATGTTGCCACAGCGCTCTCTGCTTCTTACATCACTTCAGAGCAGCACAGAGACAGGACAGGAAGACACAACTCTCCTTGTTTCAGCCTAGCCACGTTACGGCACGCCTCGAGGGACAAACAGAGCCACATCGTGCACTGCGCCTGTCACCCCGTGATGTCTGGAAACACAGTTAGCCCTGCCAGGCCGATGGAAAGCCGTGCCAGGCGATGTCTCGTACCAGCTGGGGGCTACTGGACGATTCGCCATGGCTTATTGTGCGCCGTCACAAAGTGTTTTTCTCACTCTTATCGAGTGACACCAACCACAGACCTCTGCGTCTTATTCCTTCTTGCCGTGTCTAATCACGGCCCGGCAGTTTGGTTTATCCAGACTGCATCTGTGATACCCGTGAAATGTTTGGCCTACTTCCGCCGCTGCGACACATTGCTGCTCTGGCTGTAAATCGCATCCTTAAAGGGAGAATTCCCCCTTTATAAATCTTCTAATATCTTGGTTTCTTACCAATATCTGTCCAAACATACTGTCGATGACGTAATCAGACAAGCAGGATACTCTTCAGACACAACATTAATTGCGTACGCCTTTTATTTCTTTCCAGAGGCGGCATTTTACACTGATGTTCAACAATCATACAGGCAGAAATCATCAGAGGAAAGGAAAGATACCATTTAATACACCCACAACAGCCTCAATAGACCAGAATGCTGTGCATCCTGCTTTTGTTTTGCCATCTCTCTTACTCTCTCCGCCTACACATGTAACCCATAGATGGATTAAAACACTTTTATTCTCTTTATACGCCCAAACGCCCACCTTTGATGGAAAGCAACAAGTTGTACTCATTTTCTGAGGGCTGTCAAAAGGCATTCTGGGAGATGATGGAAGTCACTAAGTAGATGAGGCAGGTAGAGGCAAATTGGGTTCGCTAAGAGAGTAAATAACCCCTGGAAAGAACATCACAGCTTGATGAGATCTAAAACAGTATGTGAGGGTGGATTTTCCTCTCTCTGATTTCCACAGTGTAGATCAAGAAAAATCAGCATCTTCTTCCACCACAGTGACTTTGCAGCAGACTGCTAAAGTGACACAACCTCGGGCATCAGTGATCTCGAGTCAACAAGGCAGGGTGCAACAAGAGGCAGTCATAAGCTCTCTTTTCCAAAAATATGCTAGGAAAGCATGCATTCAAATCCAGGCAGATGTCAAACAGCGCCATTTTTGTGCCTCAGATACCATCAGCGGCAGGGCAGCGCCGGCCCGGGTGGTGACATAACTGGATTGACAGAGCCGGTTTAACCCCTCAGATTCAGTTTGTGACCCTGTAGCTCATATGAGGCGAACCTCTTGCAGGAAAAGTGCCCACACAGCTCCGTCAATCATCCATATCGAGCTCAGCTGTTTGGTAAATTTGCTTTGACGACACGCGTGGTGTTTCTGGACCTAATCGCCGAACTCAATCCAAGCATGGAGAGTGCTGACGTGGCCCAGTTGTTGTTGTTTTATTGAGCTCCCCCTTCCTCTCTATCCTGGGAAGGGTTTTGCTGAGCATGCATGTTCTTTTTCAGCACCACCATGCGTCACATTCGTACAGTGGGACCCTGCTTTTACACCTGGGAGCTGCCCTGCTCAACAACAGTCTGCTACCGTCAGCCACTGGGGACCGAACAAGTCCTCGGATGAATATCTGATAACGTTTTGGCAGACAAAGTCCTTTATGTTTTAGAAATAATGAAAGACAAGCTTGCTTTGTTTTCCCTAACAGGATAAAAAGCAGACCTATGGGAGAATTATTGTGATGTTATCGTTGTTTATTGACCTGCTTGCCCACACCAAACCAACTGGGGCCACCGTTACTAGCTGGTGCTGTGCAGCAAACCATTGTTCAAGCCACAGGAGTTTATTTTAAATGTTAATCAAGTAACCAAAACTATTGAATTACAGAGAAATGTGTATAAAACAACGAACAAGACATGTAATTTACAACTACAATCACAAGGTAGCCCCGCCTTAAAGTCCATACCCGAGTCATGATACTATAAATGGACCATCAGTTACTAAAGAACATCATGCTGTATGGAAGAAGACTTTAAACTAGACACTGAGACCATAAACTCATTAAGAAACTGTTTACTTCTTTTTTTGCCAGACCTAGAAGCTCTGTCCACTAAATATATAATATATATATAATTAAATGGAAAGATAATACAGTTGTATTGATCTTCTCCTTTAATGTCACATGTTTACTTCTGCATTAGCCCAAGTAGGAAAAAAATTACCAGGTTTCTATTTAATTGCTTATTTAAAGTGGCAGTAAATCGACTTCAGGGGTATGTGGTTGAGAAGTTTTTGCACTGTGCTGGCCAAAGCTACCAGGCAAGTATGCTGATGTGCAGCTAGAGGTCAATTTCAATGTCAACTCAAACAAGCACAACATCTTATAACACAGAACTTTGGCACAGTAAAAATGTATATTGTGACAGCTCTGTAAACTGTTTAGATCTGATATCAGGGGCATATTTCATTCTTGATTTCACAGAACGATGCAAATAGCAGCGACAGACGTCTCATCTTTCATTTTGGAGTGTCTTTCCTGCAAGCTGTTATCTCAACATTTAATCAATCTCACAATGTTTGCTCCAAAAGTGACAAACTGTGCACTGACACTGCGTAGGTTTTAGGTTCCCAAGTTACCCCATCTCCCAGCTTCCCCTGCACACGTCTATCACTCCCCTAATTTTAATGGGATAAATGAGGGCAAAGTGGAAAAGCATCAGGCCCTGAACACAATGGCAAGCAATAACTGCTGTGCTCCATTTAGCACGTCTAATTTGACATTTCTGTGGAGGAACTGCAGGCGGCGAATTTGACGCTTCAGCTGTGCTGCCGCATGCATTTCTACCCAGAGATAGGTAAAGCAACTTGATTATTTTCTGGTCACAGCCTGGGACCGGTTACATGTAAAATGATTGCTACCAAGTTTTGAATTGTAGTCATGCTGTTTCTACTTTGTTACCTGTAATCAGCCATCTCTTGCCATCCTGTTACCAACATGCACCTTTTCCAGTAAACCCTTATAACTGAACAACAAACCAGCTCATTTCTCATGGTCTCTCGAAACAACCCATATGAAGGTTTTCTAAAGTCTAAAAACGCCTTAACGACATAATACTTTGAATCTTGGTCAGTAACATCCAAAACAAGTTTCAGAAAGGGTTCATATCAGATTTTTCTTGTATGTTTTTTTAAATTGAGGATAGAACAAAGTCATGTTGACTGTTGCAACAGTCTTCGACCAAAAAAACGTGTTTTTAGAGTGTAGAAATTTCAGTTTAAAGACAACCTCAACTTTTTAATGTTAGCCTATCACATATATGCTTGCACACATTCCTGGTTGATTACTTTTTAACATGAATGTGTAATTTCTTTGCCTTTATTTGAGACCTGACAGTAGAGACAGACAGGAATCATGGGGAGAGAGGCATACAACAAAGGAAGCAATAAAGGTTCCAGTTTAGAGCCGGTTCCAAATTGTCTGATCAATCAGAATCTTATGCCTTTGAGCTTATTACTTCATTTTATCAATGCTGGCATGTTATTCTGACAGCTGCACATTGCAAAACAATGACATCAAACTGCCTATACTGCTGGACTCTTGCAAAGAGGAGGAGTCATGTGGGCAATGTGGCTTCATTTCAGGAAGAACAGTCCTCCAATCTTTCCAGATTTGTCCAGATTTCTTTCCTTACAAGATTATAAACATGAAAAATAAAGCTAAGCATTCAGCCCAGACACTGAAAATCTTTTACTAGTTAGGCTTTGTGTACTCTTTACAGCTGGCTTTGCTACTCTTATGTTTTCTTTGTTTCTGCACCTCTGCCGAGATTTCAGAATGGGACTTCTCCTTGAACCACATTTGGTTAGACACACAGGTAATCAACTAAAAGGAAGAGAAAACATTGAATTTCTCTGTACATTTGTGTTTTCAGAAACTTAATCTCAGCCAGTCACTGACAAAAACAAGCACTGTTTTTCACAGCTGCAGGCTGCAGCGCTCTCACTCAACACTGGACCAAAATCAAAACTTGTTGTCCCTCATTAGTCACTTTGACACAAAAACATGAGAAAATAAGGTTGTAAAATAAAAAGTTACCCTTTAAGTTACTGCTAATGCAAATCAAACATTTCATACTGCTGCAACTTCACCAAACATGGGTTGACTTTTATCATGTAGTCACAGGAAGTGCAATGTGTCTTTGAGCTTGATGCTGGCTGCCTGCTATCATTTATCAAAAATACATCTACAAAACAAGACAACGGTCATTTTTTTTGACAGCGGATCAGTTTGAATTATTGCAGGGAGTAATGGCACAAGAAGGAGCAGCCACACTATTGTTTGATGAGGAGCTGCAGGCGACACGCTGCACACCTCCAACTCAGAAGGTAACCAGTTCCTTTCACTGCAGACTCACGCCAGCACAAAATCAGATAATGGTTGCTTACAGAATAATGGAAAAAGGCCAGTTATTGCCTTGCTTTATTAAGTCAAAAACTTGTTGGTGCTACCAACTACAAGTCGCTAAATCAAGCAGAACAGACATTGTGAAGATTACTACTTTAAGATGTCCTGGACAAGCCCCCTATTGGTCACAACCTGGCTCAAGATTGGACAAAGTAGGGCACAACGCACATGAGTTGTAACTAAAACTAAGTTTATTTTACATAACTAAAAGAGAAATTAATCAAAAGACAAACCAAGCACAGCAAAACCAAACAGGGTGGAAGCCAGGGGAGAGAGAGTCTGATTGCCTCCAGTTTATATAGTCTTGCAATCAGAACAGGTAAACTGAATCTCCCGCTGAGTCGCTGAGTTGATGTTGGTTCAAACATATTGACCATGAACTCATTCAGCATCCATTTTTTTTGTTATTATCATTATTAGTGTCCTTTACTGCAGTACAGTGCATTGTGCAGGAATATGATGCCGCAGTCATGGATTCTTATGTATGAAGTCAGTGAGTTTCTGGCAGCAAGCAGAGCCTTTGAGGCATTGAGCATGATCAAGAGGTGATAACGCATCTCCTGCTGTGTTCATCTAACAAACCAAAGCAACATCAAGCACACCAATCTGCCTTTTCCTCAACTTCACATCATTTGAGAATTAAGAGGAATCTGAGGCATGCATATTTTTTTTATGTCTGTTAGCTCCAAGGAAAATTGCAGATTAAAAGTAAGAGCAGATACTCTTTTCTTGGACATCATAAGCCTTTAAATAGAAGTGTGCCTAATTCAAAGTCACACACCCAGGGACTAAGTTGAGAACATGGCCACTGTCCAGGAATAATTAAAAGCAGGAGAACAGACAGACTCCCATGTTGACGGGGTAGAAAGAAGTATTAAAAATAACAGCAGGGGAGGGAGACAGAGAGACAGAGGCTGTGCTCACACTGCAGCTGTAAGGGCCTCTGTTGTGATTTCCACTCATTAATATGTAACACATCTGAGGTTCTTCAATAGCAAAAAGTAAGTGGCGGAAAAGCAGATGTCAACATCTTTGACTATCAGTTCATGTCAACATTCAGCTCTCAAAATATGTCAGTGAGACATTAATTAAATTGTACTTCATTTAACCAGCGACAACTGTCAAATCTTTTGTCACACTGGCACTGAGCAGCAATGGGGAGGATGACGACGAGTAAAAAAGAGAATGGTAGAAGAAAGGGAAATGCTGTAGCTGACTGTTTGGGGAGATGCTTCAGTTTAGTCGGAAGGAGAAGACAAAAACTGTAACTGAAAAGTGTGAATAACATACAAAAAAGTAAAGAAAAACACTTTCATAACACCGCTGTCAGTTCTTATGAAGGTTTTATCTGGTGACCTCATGCGATTTGTAATAACTTCAGATGTTCTTAATCTTGTGGAAAATCTGCCATGGCCATAATCTTTAGAATAAAAAAATTCCACTTCAAATTACATAATATTTAATCAAACACAGACATCTAACAAATGTACCCCTGCATGAATAAGAATGTGTTTCTCAATGTTTTATTTTGTATTTTTTCACACTTTTCCCATCTTTTATAGACAGAAGTTCAAGGAAATTATTAATGAGCGTTTTAATAGAATTTTGAGTCCAACTTCGGGAGACACATTTCATTTCAGTCTCATCTGGAGATAATCCTCGGGATTTGCTCAGTAAATTTGGGTGAATCACAGGCTTCATTTATCCTGTGAGCAGAGGCGCAGCCAGGGGTGGTGCCCTTGGTGCTCACCCCTATCAGAGCCCAAACGTGATAGGTAGCTGGCTTGTTAGTATCATGGATAAATGACTGAATGGGACTAATGGGTAAAGGCCCATGTCCTCTGGAAAAAACCTCTGTATGAAGTGACTGTTAACATTTCTTGTTGCAAAGTCAATCAAATGAACAGGAAGAGATACAAAATGACTACAAAGACCCGCAGAATAACAACAAAGAGGTGCAAAATGAGTACAAAGAGGAGCAAAACCACTACAAAGTGACACAAAAAAATTACAGCCTCAAAACAGCCACAAAACGACCACTAACGAAAATTAGTACAAAGGGACCCTAAACAGCCACAAAGAGACGCAAAACGACTACAATGAGACAAAATGTCTGGGGATTCTTGCTCTTATGTTGTTTGTGTCCAGGGGCCCATTGTCTCGTAATCTGTCCATGGCTGTAGGCTACTTAGGAGAGACCAATAGCAGCTATTAATCAGAATATTAGAATAGAACTTCTTGTCTTTTTTAAGTGTTTGTGTGCAATGTGGTCCCTGGACAGTGTTTGGTCCAAAGCGAGCAGGGCACTACATCCTGGAGAGGATAACATCATCCAAAGATAAGATATGCAAACATTTGGGGAGAATAAAGCACACACAACGAGGAGGGTGTGACTGCAGAGGCTCCTACCTGCTCTTTGACAGAAGCCAGGAGGTTGGTGGTGGTGGTGGTGCTGCCGCTGGCGTTCGACGGAAGTCCATGACCGCTCGGCCCCTCTCGTACCACCATGGGCCCTTCCCCCTCTGCGTCCCCCTCCTCCATCTCCTCCACCTCCCCGCGATAGTCCAGAGCCGGCTGGCTGCTGAGGCGCCCTCTCTGACCCTGAAGAAGGACTACAAGCCGGTCAGGATGTGGACAAGGAGGAAACAGAAAATCTCTAGCACAACCCCCTCTGAGTGTGTCAGAGTTTACAGGGACCAGATCACCTACTATAATAATCGTGCAGGGATTCACTTTGACCTCAACCTTTGTGCTATTTTGTTTGTAAAACCTCTCTAATATCCCTGCAGGGACTCATATGGTGACCTTAAGATGTCACTGTAATATCCCTACAATATAGATACAGATGCAGTTAGACTGTGGCTTTTTATGCATCTATAGTATCTGTTTCTATAGGGATTGATAATGATAACAAGATTACAATGCTTACAATATACATATATTTAATCTCCAATGGTATTATGAGGCTAGTGGGGGTTTAACCCTTCACTGACGCACATCAATGCATATTTCCCCATAAATGCAGCTGCGATACTTTTATCGTTAAGGTTTTTGAATGGCATTTGCAGGTGTGCATGCACGCTGCACGGGAGGCATTTAACAGTCACGTTCATGGTTTTCTTCTTTTTCCTCCATAACAGAGCTCGAGCTGCCCGTGATCAGCCTTCATCGCATCCTACACGCAGTCTGTCTGTCAAAACGTGCACATCAATCACTCAACCGCCATCTGGCAGCCAAGGACGAGGTCACGCAGACTTACCGGACCGGAGACCGGGAGGGGGGAGCGCGGCTGCACTGGAACCGAGCCTCCCCCCTCTCTCTTTCTCTCCGTGTCGGCTTCACGCAAACCGAACCCGCCTGCTGGAAAAGCGGCTGCGGCTGTCAGTGTGTGCGACTCACCGGCCAGATGTTGCTGTTAGAAGCAGGCCACAGCTGGCTCGATCCGTCCTGTTACGCATCCATCCTCCTCCTGCAGGCGGCGGTGACAGCTACTACATTTCCCACGCGCCGCGACGCGACAAATAAACAAAACAAACAACAGTCCCGTGCGCGTCCACACACTTCTCGTGCAATATTGTTGTTGTTTTTTTCTTTCTCTTATCCGGTGTTGGGGTTTCAATGCACTCAACTACCCCTGGCGTCCGCGCGGCACCCAGCCTCCCACCCACCTACCCGCCCTGCCACTATTACCGATCAGCGGCGTGACGTCACCATGCGGCTATGGATTATTTTCCGATACAGGGATCGATCAGCGGCTGGTTTTTTTGCGCCGTTGCGCGCGTCGCTGTTTGCGGCTGTGTGCTGTGTGTGAGGATGCAGCTCCGTGCAAAGAGCTGCTGGCTGGAGAGGAAGATGCTCCCTGTGTGTGTGTGTGTGTGTGTGTGTGTTTTTTGTGTGTGTTCGTGTGTGTGTGTGTGTGTGTTTTCACCTGCCTCACTGTAGGCCTGACTGGTCGTTGTTACATCTTATAGTAAAAGTTTATGAAGTGCTTCATTATAATGGAATATATGGAAGCTCATTTCTGCCAAGATTGTGCTTTTGTTTTGTTTTTAGTTAAAAATTATTAAAAAAACAAAAAACATTACATGTTGAATCAAAATTATGAGATAGGAAGTTAACATTTTTACATGTTAAAGGTTAAATGGTTATAAATACAGATCAATTTCCTCACTTCACAGATAGATGGACAGAATCAGTTACATATTTTTTAATATGTTAAATTTTTTGGAGTGAATTTGCTATTTATTTGTTTTAATAATTAGTTAATATTATATGCACAATGTTTAATGTGTAATAAACTATTTAAATTGTTATAATTGCTGAAGTGAAAATTCGTCCGTGGTTTGGGCACAGGCACAGAACTTTTTCGGGCTCAAATTGTGTCGGATCTGCCTTTTTTTCAGCCCTATCAAAGCTCCAAAGAACGGTGGCCACGAAATGTTTGTCACTACTAAATGTGGCTTTAAGTGAAAATCTTAATTAGGTAATTTATTGTTTCCTTCCTTTCTACTTCATTTAATTCTTTACTTCCTTTGGTTCCTCTCTTTAAAAAAAACAACATTTAGGAGGATCTACTGTCAGAAATGGATTATATTATTCACAAGTATGTTTATATTAGTGTATGAATCACCTGAAATAGGAATTGTTGCATTTTTGTTACCTTAGAATGAGACGTTTTTATCTTCAGACGCTGCAGGTCGCCTTCCATGGAAGCTGCCACACAATCCTACACACTGACTGTTAATTTATCCTTTACTGTCTTTTTATTTTCACGCTACACAAAGTTCTTTATTTTGCTTAATTAAATATGGTTTCAACATTAGACTGAATGAATTTATGTAAATATGGTCATTAGAAAACTTAAACTATCATGTGCGAGTGATTTCAAACTAGAAAGTACAATTTCCTTCCCGCAATGATGTTTTTTTTTTTAAAAGAAGAAAAACAGCACACAAGTACATGCACATGCCCATTTATTTAAATGATCATTGAGAGTCTGTGCGCAGTCATCAAGATAAGTAGGGTCTTACATTGAGTTGTGTCAGGTGGATTTCTCCTCACTACAAACACTTGAGGGATCTTCTGTCTAAAAGCTGCCTTCTTCAGTCTTCTCTGGTACATTGGCATTTGAGAATCTTAACTAATACCACTTGCAGATAAAAAAAGCAAAAGGGAAAGAGACATACAAGTAACAAGACTTCAGGGAGGACTTTGCAGAGTTAAGCCACTAAAAGTTCCCGCTGTTGGTTTGTAAACTGATATGCCACCAACTCACTGGAAGAAGAGGAAGAAACTTGATGATAACACTGTTTTTAACTGTTAATACTGCACCTGAATATTCATCAGGTCATAAAAATAAACCCGTTCTTCAAAGCAAACAATATCAAAAGATGATACATTCGCCATTCTTCATACAGCAAAATAAATTCCAGTGTTACTAAACACAATAAAGCGTCTAGTTCGGACAACACTTGACACTTTTAAATACCACAGACAGATAAAGTATGTATCACTGCTTAAATATAGTGTGTTGAAAATAGTGACAACCCCTAAAAATATGTTGAACACGACACATCTGTTGTAAGAGTTTTAAAGTAAATTCTTTTCAAATGAGGGGTCTGGTATTGCGGCATCATTTTTGAGAGGCAGCTGACGAACGTGTTGGATTTATAGGACAAACTCGGAGCTTTAATCTTGCTGTTATACTCAAATAAATCATCCTGATCCTTTTCATTTTAAGAGCATTTTCTTCACCTGACAAACGTCCCTGTAGGATTAGGAGTTTACTGTCACCATCAGGTTCACAGTAACGGCTAAAAAAATTATAAGTGTTAAATGACTCAAGGCTAAACTGTCCATCAAATGTCAGACATTTCTTTGAAGCTATCTAGACAGTCAAGCTATTTACGCAACCACACAACCAAAGCAGAGGAGATGGAAGAATTTCCACTCTCTGCTGTGGTTTTTTTTTTTTTTTTTTTTTTTTTTTTTTTTTTTGGGGGGGGGGGGGTATTAAGACCAACTTTGTGAGCTATTGTCCAAACTAATCTACAATAAAAGTTGAACTGCACAAAGCAAAGAAATGGAGACATTTGGTTTCTAAAGGGTCGTGGTTCACAGTCAACAATCCCTTCAGGAAGCTGCGTTTGTGACAACAAATCCAACAAATCCCTGTGAATTCTGCTTTACCTTGCAATTATGTCCAATCCAAATCTGACCAATCAAAAACTGTACAAAAAATTAAAACTAAATCATAACTATTTGTGCAATTTTCACGTACTACTGCTTTTTTTTTTAAATGCCTAAAATATCTTTTTTTTTTAAACGAATTCGTCATTTTAGACAAAAAATAAAATTCTATAACTAACATAACTTAAGACTTCTGTGAATTCAATTTAAGACTTTTTAAGTGAGAATGTTTGAGTAAAGACCTTAATTTTAAAACACTTACATTAGAAATGTAAGTATTTAGAGTCTTACATTTAGGCATTTTGATTACTTTTGAGAATTTACTGTAAAAACTGTGATTTTCTAATTACAAGCATTTTGATCAAGTAACTTAAACTGCTTTTTCTTGTGCCTTTTCTTTGTTAACTACTCAAACCACCAGCAAATGCTTTTCACTGCTCCCAAGACTGAAGTTGCAAAAACGTTGCCGCAGTAACCATTTCTCTCATCTGAACAGAATAAACTCAAAATGGATAAACACGTCATGAGATGGAGGGTTTGGTGTAACCAGGCAGTGCACTAACACTAAGTTCTCCTACTGATGTCTACAAAGTCAAAACACTGCATGAGCAGGGAAAAACTGCTTGGTTGGCATGTTCAGAACTCACTTTTTAAAACTCGTCCGCCCTAATCTTCACAGGGAATTACACCGGACTTGACTTTCAGCTTGTCAGTCTGCTGAAGGTGGCCGTTTCCCCTAAATTCCCCAGCTTTATCTGTTGCACCAGTTTTTGGTTATTAGGCTGGATGGGAACGAGGCACCAAAGGGCTTAAACATGCAGAATAGACCCAATTTAGTTCTATTATTAGCAAGCTTCTGACATATTTGGACTGGCATCAAACACTTGGCATTGTAATTGACTTACTGATTAGCTTCCTAATTAATAAAGAGTAACTTGTAGCTCCTGCTGGCATTCAAAATCTAAAACAACTAGTAAAACTAGTTTTAGAGTTTTTTTAATACGAGGCATTTTATTCGGATTATTGGACGAAAGGCATTCTTAAAAATTAAAAACGATGCATGTTTCTTGATTTTACGGACTCAAAAACAACAATATTGTAGGGGGAATAGGAGGGAATAGCAACCTTTTGCAGAGCAGCAACCTAAAAAAATCACTTTTGGCCCCTTTTTAAACGAACAAACCGTGGCGGCTGTGGCCATCAGTATGCACTTTGGCATGTGGTCACAGCTGCAGGGTTGCTGTCTAAACGAATGACTGTATCCACCCCCGCAGCCAAAAACACAAACCTCTAACATCCCGTTCAGAGAGCAGGAGCCCTAGGTCAAAACAAATAATATGTCACGTCACTGGAACCACATTTCATTAGCACAAACACTTTTAAAGTTCACTAACTCGATCTTCATACAACCAGGTAGGGAAACTAACACCAGCCACCAGCCACAAGCAGGTGAATTTAAGCTTTTGCTCCACTTTGAGGCATCATTTTGGGTTCAAAATCAAACTGGTTGGTGAAATTAGTTTTCACTCAACCAGCCTCTGAGGACCCAAAATGTTAGTTTCCTGCCCTGCGAACAACTCGTCTTTCAAATCGAGAAATACAGAAAAAAAAAGAAAAAAAATACGACGAGCACTGACACATCTACTCAACAAATTCTGTGTCAATTATTTTACAAATTAAAGCAAATAAATAGAGGACAGTACCTTTGCATAAACATGAGTACAAAACCTAACAGTCAGTGGATGTACAATAAATGTGAGTGAATCCGAGAGGGGCGGAGTGACGTGTTCGTGGATTTGTGAAACCATGAACCAGTGTTAGGACGACCCCCCTGCAACCCTTGAGACGAGAACCTGCGCGCACTACTCCAGCTCGTCCACGTCCTCCGTCTCAATGGTGCTCGTCTGTTCCGAAGTCACACCTGGAAAACAAAGCAAACATCAACATCTGAAGCAAAGAAAATTGTCCACCGAAACTCCAATAAATCATCGCAGATTCAAACCTTTTCTGGGTCCAACTTTTCCAATGTGAGCCTAGCACATAGCATATCTACGTACCCTTAGGAAGGGTCAATGAAAAGACCTGAAAATATCGTACTTGAGGCATCGTCGTCATTAGAAGACTTCTTCTTCTCCTCCACATAGCCATGACTCAGCAGCTTGGACATGCTCACCGGTGGAGCCTTCTTATCATAACACCTGAAGAGGCGACAGGAGACAAAACCATCAGTATGACTCTCCTGATACTGAAAAGAAAGAACTTGAGGCTTTCACATCTCTCATTTATTAATTAATCATACTGAGGATCAATTCATCGTCAACATTAACAAATAATGAGCAGATTAATCGATACTGCAAATAATCGTTCATTGCAGCACTACTATTAAAAGTATTACGTTTAAGTGAATGGTATGGGAATCAAAAAATATGAGTTAATAAAGAGAAATATCAATAAAGTGGTTATATTTAGATGTCTAGATGGGATTTACTCACGTTCTCTTGTATTTGCTGGCCATGGACAGACCCTCCATCTGATTGGCAACGCCATCAGGAGACACCTGTGGGACGGAAAAGAGGTTATTTGTGTTGTTACAAGCTGAACGCAGCAGCTGCATTATTAAACAAATAAATGTGACTGATTCACTTTATTGACAAATATACAGGCAAGTAACAGAGCAAAGGATGAAACGATGGAAGAAAACTTCATATAAATGGAAAGGAAAATGATTGAAGAACTGGTATGAAAATAAACCGGCGTCTCAACTTTCTGCTACATATTTAACAGATTGTAACCTGACGGATATAATGTACATTCCCCTTTAAATACGACTTCATGTGAGGAAGATATCCAACACATAACATCTTTAAAGCAGTAAAAATTGTTGCTTTCTATGCATTTTTTTCCTCCTTTAAACAAGGTTTGCAATTACAGTATGCAACTTTTACTTTTACTGCTTTTAAGCCTCCACAAGTCTACCAAGAAATACGTAGCACACACGCACATACGTACGTTTTTGGAAAACACCAGGTTTTTAGTTACTTTGATATAAAAGAAAAAGAAGATTGTATGAAATGTACTTTACCTGAAACGTTTATCAATGTTTCCTAAAAGCTATCACATTGCCAAAGCACCGGCAGAAAATGAAAAGTTTAACCAAACTGCGAATGCGACGATGGAGCAAAATCAGGTGACAAAAGAAAAGGTGATGGTAAAATGTAAAAAAAAATAAATAAATATTAAAAGGATGAAAGACATCGAAACGTATCAATGCTGGGGGTGACTAGTTTGGTCCATTCACCTTCTCCTTATCAGGGGAAAATCTATCAGTCTCTCTTTCCCAGGATGAACCATTATCAGTGCCAAACGGTGCAGCCAGAGTACGCATGCCCGCCTTCATCTGGCTGTCGGGAGACGTTGCTTTGCTTCCGCTGTAAGCACAAAACCACGGTGACATACGATGTGAGATCACTGCGAGCCACTTATCACATTCTGGGAAATGCTGGGTGTGGCCCGTACGCTTGCCAGCTGCTTTATCTGGCCCTTAGGAGGATCATGTGGATTATAAATGATGTCATCAGATTTTTCCTTTAATGAGCTTCATATCTGTTTAACAATCAGGGTTCCTACACATTTTCCCTTTCAGAATTCCAGACTTTTCCAGACTTCGTATGCTATGGAAATATGCATTTGAAAGATATTGCCGCGTGGATTTGGTTCAGTTATAAAACACTTGGAGCTTTGCAGGCTGTGACGTTCAGACGCAGAGGCAGCGTTCAGTTGCACGGCGTACGATATCGCGATATAACACAATTACACCTTGAAGACTTGGATCCTTAAGAGTGTTAATAAATAATAATAATAATAAAGAAATACTACGACAGTACTCCTATTTGACCTTTTAATATTGTCAAGTAGATGTTTCAGGCGAGACACGCAAGCTGTGGAAGTGAGTCTTGTGCGAAAACAGAAATTCTGAATTATATATTTTAGAAAACAGAACAGGGGCAATTCAAATATTTTGTCACACTTATCCAGACCTGGAAATGACTAAAATCCAATTCCATACTTTTCCATACTGCGTAGGAACCCTGCAACCTCCTCTACACTGATCAACATAATGGAAGACAGGCGGTGTGGTAGGAAACAGACAGACGTTTAAGGCTTTTTAATCACATCGTGAAACATGTTAGATTTCTTACTCGTGTCTCATCAGACTTCTTACCTCTTTGACTCATCACCACCAAACCAGCTAGTTGGTGGATTGTACATCTTCCTCGGTTTGTCATCATCAGCATCAACATCATGACTCAACAGCCCTGCAAGGAGAGGGGGGGCACAGTGTTCAAATCACTGCCAGGAATTGTGAAGCATTGCACTGAATCTCACCTTTAAAAGCACAATTTGAGATCTGATTTGCAGTCTTATGCAGCTCAAGGGTTAAATAAGTCTTACAATCTGTCTTTGAGGCAGCATATGTGAGAATTCACAGTAGGCTTCTTTTATTCTGCCCACTATTCTCCAGTGAAGTGTGCTTAACAAAAATAACTCAGCAGCAGAAAAATATTATTTCCACTTTGGTTAAATGGAAGTTCTATTGATTCCAGTTGAGGCTGTAGGAAATGCCGATATATACAGTATGACGATATAAAAACGTGTATTGTTTTAATTATTTTTGCTTTATTGCTCATTTATTTGAGTTCATATGAGAAAAACAGAAGCTCTGAAGGGGTTTGATGAGGCAGGGTTGCAATGGAAAGCAATGAAAGAGTTACCGGGTCCACCCCCCGTACCAGATAACACTTTTCTCTCTCTCTATGTCTGTTTCTCTTGTTCTGTGTTTCTCTTTCTCTATAAAATGATTAAATGGGTCGCTGGGCATCAAAATACCTGGGTGAGCCGCCTAAGTAAAGTCTTTAGTGGGAAACAGGTTCTTCATAAAAGGAAAAAACCAAATATGAGTAAGTAATAAGTTGAGTATCTAATTAGAAATGTAATAAAGTTTTTACTTTTTATTAATCGTAAATTGAAAAATAATCGGGATAAGAAATGACAGTTGTTTGCAGTCATGTGAAAACAGACTAAAAACCTCTTTTGAGGCCTCAATGAATAATTGAGTCAGACACATCGCCAATTCAGAGAAAAACGTGTTTGGGGAGGTCGCAGTGACTTTGACCACTAAAATCAGTTCATCTTGACGGGGCAGATCTCGAGAAATATTCATGAGGCAGCCAGAGGGTAACATGGTCACAGGGAGATCCGCTGCACCCAATACGGTCTGAATGTGCACCGTTATCTTACCATGGTCTGAATATTATTATACGCTGTCATATATGGTTGTTGCAGGGTTTTTAATATTCTTGTATGCTCTTTGTGCAGAGCAAATTCACCTTGGGGCAATTTAAAACAGCCCTTTTGCACTTTTTCCAAACAAACAAACAAACAATGATGTGAGATGACAAACAATTTCAGCCATAACAATGGAAGCTACGACCCATAAAACAAAACGTAACAGCGAACATTTACAGACATTTCCTACCAAGTGAGCCGGCTTTCCATCCTGACGAGCATAAAACATTCATGTGGAACTCAACACTGAACTCTGAACTGCTTTTCCCCTGATAACTGGAGTCAGCGATGTTGCAGTTTCAATAAACAAAAGGGGCTGTTATGTTTTCCCGTAATGCACAGGATCCCTGTCTTTCATGTTGTGGGACGGTGGGCCATTTGTTCAAGATTTGCATTTCAAAGAGCTGAGCCACATCAAACGGATCAGCTGGGATGTGTTTTTTACTTTTAAAATATGAGGACAGACTTCCACTGTTTTGGTTTACTGTACAGGAGGATGCTTGTCACATTTCTTCATCTAAACGTGTGAAAGGAGACATTTTTTGTTGCAGCAAAGCAAGAAATCACCCGATATTGAAGCAGAATCTTTTGTCGTAAGCGTTTAAAGTCTGTCATGAAAGGCCCTGAATGATAAAACGTCACATTTTAAGTTAAAACAAACATTTACCTTTGTGTCCACCCCCCTTGGCAAGCTTGACGTAGTCTGAGTCCGTCGCAAATATCCCAACTCGCCGCCCGCTGACCCTCTCCGCCGGAGTGCTTTCATCAGCACTCTGGGACAGACCAGGGATCTGGGAAGTCGGTCCAGTAACACCAGAGTTCACAACCCCGGGCTTTATGCCTGCAATGATGTGAGAATTACATCCCCTTGCTTTACTACGTGGCTCCTAACGCATGTATTTAAGGTAAAAATACCTATATTAAGTTCTAGAAATGTTTACTTTCAGCTTGCCTTACATGTAAATACTTACTAAAATTAATTATGTCCTTACCACCGGGCTTGGTCCTTCGATGGTTGGGTACAGCGGCATTCATTTCAGCTGAAGACTCAACGCAATCTGATGAACAAAGGCAATACAGTTATAGTGCGTTACGTGCACAGTAAAGTAGAAATTTTACAGCTTCCTCGCTTGTTAGCAAATATGAGATATGACATGAATGAAGGTTTGAATTAGCAGTAGTTGTTTTTTAAATATAAACACTTGTTGCACATTAAATTCTTTATTTTCAAAGAAGTTTTGCTCATTTTTTTCCTCACCCATCTTCCACCACAATGGACAGAGAAGGGCAGTAGCCTAAAACCATTAAAAGACATTTTGGAGAAATAATTGTTTAGTATATGATATGGCATGACAAAAAAAAAGCCCAAAACACTGATAAAAGACAGCAGATTGTGTGAAAGAAGCAGTTTAAGGAGGTTAACTAACAGCAACGCCCTCTTAAACCATCATTCCTCTTAATGGGAGTTTGGCCTTGTCTGTCTTTTATGAAGCACAGCGGCCTGACTGCGGCCTTTGCGTCGAAATAACAACAACTACGATGCTTTTTTAAACACAATTAACACCATTTGTGCACATTAAACACGGTATACTACCTAATAATTAAAGAAACAGCTCATAAAACAAGAAAAAAAGGACATTTAAGAGGTAAAAAAAAAAAAAAAAGAGGAGGACCACACTTATACACGCACGTTAACTGGCGTGAAAATGTAGTTTGACCACACACACGCAATGTATTAGTCTATACACGAAAGCACAAGATGTTAGAAAGGTTATAAACGTATCTTTTATATATTTTGCAGCACAGTTTAATTTAGCCAATGCAGCTAACAAAGCCTTGCAAACTCAACTAGCCGCCGCAGCAGCAGCAGCGTCTTTTTATCCAACAATAACTGAATTCACGTCGCGAACAACTCTACTTTTTACGCAGGCAGCTGAAGATAACACTGGCAGAACATCGTATATCTTACAAGGTGGGTTGTTTGTTGTTTAGTTGTTTTATCTGAGCGGCTTTTTGTCGCCGGTTAGCTTTCCTCTTGTTCTGCAGACGGGGATGGACCGCGCACACTTCCGGTGGCACCTGCTGCCGACTTCCGGTACGCCAAACCCAAAGATCGTCTGTGACGCGGGGGGAACGCTGACGTCGTTTTGTAGGCTGAGAGGTTCGTGGCTGTTCTGTCGTCAATGTGTCAATGTGGCATGATTCGTAGTCGTAATATTACCAGAATAAAGTCATAATATTACCAGAAAAATCTAATATTTACCAGAATAAAGTATAATATTACGAGAATTAAAGTCATAACATTACGAGAATAAAGCATTTAATATTACCACGGAATAAAGTCATAATATTACGAGAATAAGGTCATAATAGTAGGTCACGAGATAAAGTCGTAACATTACAGAATAAAGTCATAATATACGAGAAATAAAGTCATAATATTACCAGAATAAAGTCATTAATATTACGAGAATAAAGTCATAACTTACGGAGAATAAATCATGACATTACGGAGAATAAAGTCATAATATTACCAGAATAAAGTCATAATATTACGAGAATAAAGTCATAATATTACGAGAATTAAATCATAATATTACGAGAATAAAGTCGCAACATTACCAGAATAAAGTCGTAATATACGAGAATAATCATAATACGTAGGTCTAGTGAAATAAGTCGCAACTTTACGAGAATAAAGTCATAATATTACGAGAAATAAAGTCATAATTATTACCAGAATAAAGTTCATAATATTTACGAGAATTAAAGTCATAACATTACGAGAATAAAGTCATGACATTACCGGAGAAAATCATAATATTACCAGAAATAAAGTCATAATATTACGAGAAATAAAGTCATAATATTACGAGAATAAAGTTCACTAATATTACTGAGAATAAAGTCATTAATCATTTACGAAATAAAGTCGGCAACATTACCAGTTAATAAAGTCGTAATATTACGAATGAATAAAGATCATAATTATATCTACGTGAATAAATCGCAACATTACGAGAATAAAGTCATAAATATTACGAGAATAAAGTCATATTATTTTACCAGGAATAAAGTCATAATATTACGAGAATAAAGTCATAACATACGAGATAAAGTCATGACATACGAGAATAAAGTCATAATATTACCAGAATAAAGTCATAATATTACGAGAATAAAGGCATAATATTACGAGAATAAAGTCATAATATTTACGAGAATAAAGTCATAAATATTACGAGAATAAAGTCCGCAACATTACCAGAATAAAGTCGTAATATTACGAGGAATAAAGTCATAATATTACCAGATAAAGTCATAATATTATGAGAATAAAGTCATAATATTACCAGCACTAAAGTCATAATATTACGAGAATAAAGTCGCAACATTACGAGAATAAAGTCGTAATATTACGAGAATAAAGTCATAATAGTAGGTCTACGAGCTTTTTTCCTCATTAAAACTACTTTATTCTCGTAATTTCCCCACAAATATATATTTTTTCTTAGTCTGGCCCTAATACTCCGTCGTAATATTCTACTGACACCATCCATTTGTTTGTAACTTACTTCATTTGATTGGATAATTACTTATCACTTAATTACTTACATACTATTATTCCATTACATTTATCTATTATATTTTCTTAACTATTTGTATTTACAAGGTTTTTGTCCATTTAATTTATTATTATTATTATTAGTAGTAGTAGTAGTAGTAGTAGTAGTAGTAGTAGTAGTTGTGTAATGTCATGCCAACAAAGCCTGTTAAACTGAACTGAGTCGATCTTGATATGGGACGGAGTGAGAGGTCTTTCTAATACCGATGCCGTTACAACATTAAGAGACGATCTTTGGTCCCATTCAGGACCCATATTGCGGAAAATGTGTTTGTTCAGTGTTGTGGGGACAACTACCAATAGTTAGTAAATAATTTATTAATGCTTTATAGATCAATCATAAATCATAAATAAGAAGAATTTTGGAGTTGCCTGACTCGTATACCCACCCTATATTTTTAAAGTCTTATCTTTTCTTATCTTTTCTTATCTTTTCTTATCTTTCTTATCTTTATTTATTTATATTTTTAAAAAGTACTTTATTCTTGTGTGATTTTTGTGTGACTTGTATATTTTTGTGTGATTGTATATTTTAAGCACCATTGCACCAAGACAAATTCCTCGTATGTGTAAAAACCTACCTGGCAATAAATCTGATTCTGATTCTGATGTGAAAAAGAACCTATTTCTAACTGACCCATGAGCATTTATTAATCAATTACCAGCATTAATTTCTACATTATTATCAAAGAGAAAGGATACAGACCAGCTCATGTTTAACAACCTAACAAACTTTTATACTTGTACCAACATGCTTGAGTAGTTGTCTCTATATTATACAGTATGATGGTTTAAATGCACATTTTCCTTTGGGACATAACTGAACTGACTCAGCTTCAACATAATAATATTGTTACCACTGAGCTGTTGAGTTTTTTCTGTCTTTAAATGCCACTTTGTGTTGCTATCACAGCTCCGGGTATTTTTTTCTCAGTGTTTTTATGACAAACCAAAAAACAAATGACATTGCATCAGTGATGGCCAATAGGCAATAATTAAATCTGAAAGATGTTTATTAGGCTCAACAGATGTAGACTTGATTAAACAGAATTTATGCAATTAGAATAAACAGTATTAGTAGTATCAGATTAACTCTGTTAAGAATAATTGCAGTCACAATGTCATCCATTAAAACAACATGCTCTTAATATGCTGTAAAATATATAAATATCGAAAGTCGTTATTTTGATGCCACACACAGTTTCATTCCAAAATGAGAGATTTTTACAGAAACAACTACATTTTGGAATGACGGGTTCAATTCATTCATATGAAACACGGTATCGTCAGCAAATGCAGAAATCACTGCAGCGGTAAGGACAGGTTAATGTGCGAGAAACCAATAAATGATAATGAATCAAAAGGTCAAGTTAGGAGAACACTGCCAGTGCAGCCAACTCTTTTCCGGTTTTGGAGATCACTCAGATGTCTTTGCCGCAGTCGGGGCAGAGGATGTCATCTTTGCACGTCAGGAAACCTCGGCCGACCAGAGACACGCAGCACCTTTTGCAGTTGAAGCAGTCGTTGTGCCACTGGCGCTGCTCAAACGAGATATACTTGCTGCCCCCAAGACCTGAGATAAAAGCAATAAAGAGGAGCCATGAACAAAATGAGCTTGTCCGCAACAGTCTCATGATCTCTGTAATTTAATAATCTTGTAATTGATGGTGATTGGATGCAGAGGGTAGCATATGATCTGGGAACAGTTCAGTCCATGCTGAGGTGTCATTTATACTACTCGTAGTTAAGATCTTCTCCAAAGTCACACTGCAATGCTACATGGACTGTGTTTCTACCTTGTTTTATTCAGTATATTAGGACAAATTAAGAATTTTGACACATCTAATTAAGATTATTTTGCTAGCATTTGTTTCAGATGAACATCCTCTGACCAAAAAGTATGCAGCATTAGACAGTGTAAGACTTATTTTCTTGTTCTTATTGTCTAAAATTCAAACATTACAGGGTCAAATCTTGACTGAAGTTAACTGCTGTTTTTACACATTAGGTTCACTTTACTAGTCATGGTTCAGTCTGTAAAAACAATTAAAAAATAACCCTGAAGATGTCAGTTATCTCAGCTTGTAGATGAAAATTTACAATAAAACAACACCTTTGTTGCAAACTTAGAATTTGCTATGATTATTGGTTATATTTCCAAAATTTGTCTCTTGCAAGTCTCTTTACTAAAAATACTAAACTGCTGGAGCACCGATATAAACGTACACAAGGGGACAATGATTAAGACATTTTTCGCTTCCAGTCAAACTTGTATCTACTTCTTAGCATCAGCAACTTACTGGAATCGTGTAGCAGTTTATGGAGAATTAGCATATTGTGAAAATCAGACTGAATTCTAATTGAATCACTGAATGAATTAGATAAGTGTGTGGCAAGTAAGGAGTCTGGAGCCAGATGAGACTGGACATGACATTTGGATGAAGTCCAACAGTCCTAATTTCAATGTCAACAAACTTGACATCATTGCAGTAAAAAAGGCTGGTTACAAAATGGCAGAACAAGAGAAATGTTGTGAATTCACTGGCAGCAAGCTGATTTTAGTGACTTTCAATTAACATCCCAGAGGTAAAAATTTAAAGACATTTGCCTGCCTAAAAGATTCCATTAAAAACAAATATAAAAGTACTGTAACAAACTTTCAAAGGCCCTACTCTGGGCGCAAGTGCAGGATAAACTTTACCGCTGATCGGGGTGGTGCAGTAAGCACATTTCTTGGCAAACAGGTTGCAGAAGCAGTTGAGGCAGTAGGCGAAGTCGTCCCGAGAGGTGAACCGCTGGCCGGCCAACTGCTGCTTGCACCCGATGCAAACGAAGCACTCCTTGTGCCAGGGCTGATCATGGTAGTTCACTCCTCCAGTGGTGATGGGCTGAAAGATATGGTGTCATATGTCGTTTCTATTGTTCATTAAAGGTTATTTATATAAAAAAGCAAATATGTTTATTAGCACATTTCGATTTAAAAGAGATAGATGGATAAAGAGCTTTCAACTGCATCTCATGGTCTTCATCAGCAGATGACGTTGGCTTAGTCATGAAGATAGCGCAGCTGGTGGTGTAGGAAGAGGAGATCTGTCTCTGTTAGTGCCGGCAATTTACAATGAAAACCATGAGATGTGGCTGAAAGGCTTTTTTACTACTGTTTTGAAGGTAAAACATTAACGTTGATTCCCTGACTGCATATATTCACAATTCTCAACAATAAAAAGGCCAATTGTTTGTTTTTGATTTGTTTGTACTGGTGTTGAACTGCTAAAGACGCGGTGCTCCTACACGTGTATGTATAGCTTCATGCTGCTTAATTTCTTAGTCACTTAGCTTAGTCACAGGCGAGCCAGATGACTGCTGCCTCACCTACCAGCTTTTAGCACAAAAAAGACGCCTCCGATCCCTGCCTGCTTGACCATCTGTTTCCTGCCCCGAGCTGTTATATAACATACATATGTGTCTTCTTCCCTCCTTCACTGTATGTTTTCTTCATAACTGTACCATTAGTTCAAATTTAAGTTCCAGTAAACACAGAAATCTTTCAAATTGATGTAAATGTGCATCCATAAGAGTCCTGGGTAAGCATCATAGTACTTCAATGAATGTTGAGTTTTAACTTTAAAGCTACTAAGGGGATGTCTATGGGGAAAATCATGGTTCATGGTTATCATCACAAGCATTAAACGCACAATAGGTCTGCACCAATTAATAGAAATATTAGCGAAATCGCCAATATGGCCAAGTGCATAATGCAACCAACTGAATACCACTCGCCTTCCAAACATGTAGGAGAAAGTACAGCGGCCACAAAACAAACCGCAAACAAATGAAAGACCCTATTTAGAACCAGTGTCTACTGTAGAAACATGGTGGTTCAACATGGTGTAAACGTCTCATTCTAAGGTAATAAAACAACAATTCCTATATTCAGGTGATTATACACTAATGAAAACATACCTATGAAGATTATATTCAATTTCTAGATTCTCCTAAATGTTACACACTGGAAAACAAAATCCGTGTGAATCACAGTGAGCTGTTTTACCTTCTTACAGTGGACACACTGCTGGGCAAACTGCTTCTCATAGCAGGGCAGGCAGTAGTTGTTGCCCTCCTTCTGCACGAAGCTCTTGGTGCCGATGGGCTGCTGGCAACGGTTACAGGTGAAACAGTTCTCATGCCAACTGTTGCCCTTATGCTCCATCTTTTTAGAGCCTGGTGGGTCGAGGGGGCAGAGAGAGAGAGAGACAGAAAAAGAGTGTGAGAGTGGGAAGGAAAGAGAAGGAAGAAAGATATAGAAGTTCTCACACTAACAAATGTAACAGCCCATCCTCCTCCAGCTCACTTAAACTATCACGGTTGTAACAACCCAGTAATAACACAGCATTGTCATCATTCAACACGTCTTCAATTTTGAAGTTTTCCAGAGAAGTGAAAAGACATTATTTGCCTCAGTCTACGTCAATGATTACATGTACAGTAGGTCCTACTATCCTACTGGCATTCAGATCAGCCTAAACCATTTACAGTTAATGGCAATTTGATGATGTTTTGTGAGCTCTGTTAAAGTTCAACATTAACTTGGATCTAAGAAAAGACTGTACAGCTACCCAGCTGCCTAATAGCATTTACAAGTATACAGTCGAACATTGAAGTTAAATATCTTTGCACCTCAGAGGTTTCTAAGCTGATTTAATTTTTGAAAATACTAAAAATAGGAACATTGAAATCAACAAAATGACACACCCTGATTCCAGACGCAGACATAACATCCATACTTCATGTCCACTGACCCAATCTCTGCTCAAATAACTTGTTCAATGTACTGAATAGTGTAACAATCACAACACCGCTCCTCACCTGGCATGATGGTCTTCAGGCATGCATGGCACTTGGCAGAGTACTCGTTGCTGAAGCACTCAATGCACATCAGCATGTCCTCTTTGGTGGAAAAGGGTCGATCCACCAGAGATCGGCTGCACTTAATGCAGAGGAAGCATTCGCTGTGCCAGTGGCGGTCCTTGTATGACAGATCCTGCAGAGTCAGGGACAGAGACTGTTAAGTTACTGCATTTGCCTCTTCTGGTCTATGGAAACATTTCAACAATGAAGAAGTTAAGATATCAGTAGAGATTTCAAATACAATTTCCCCCTTTAAACACCAGGACAAGATCCCAGCACCATCAACCAAAGCCTCTGCTGTATTCAATTTTCCATGAAAAAGATCAACTCTATTTTAGTCTATTTGAAAGCCAACAGAGCCCCATTGTGAACCCAGAACCCCAAAGCAACTTATTGGCTGATTTGGACAATATAGGCATGGTTTGGGGGTTATTTAGGATGCTGAATCCATTTATGACATTTTCAGTACTAAATGATGGAAGTGACCATATTTCAACTCCTGGTGGGCTGATTTTGATCCATAATACATAACTGCAGGTCACACAGGTCAATGACAAAATGCTGCACAGCAAAAATGTATTCTGCATTAAGCATTAAAATAACCTCAAAATTAATCAAAAATATGGCCTTTTTGTATTTTGAAAATGTTAGATTATATTATATTTCTTTTAGTGTCAAAGAACAAGTACATTAAGCTTGAGATTGCATTTTAAGCATGCTTTCATGCTGGTTGATATGTGATGTATGTTTGGTGGGTAACTAAGGTAGTAAACTGCCTTTGTGACTTCCAAAGTTTCAGGTCATCTGCAAACATGAATGGGAAAATATGGTTGTGGAAACTGAAAGATATTGACTTTCACTGACTTAATATTGGTAAGAAAATGTACCTTGCTGGTGCAGGCAATAAGCAGTTGGCAAACTTCACAGCTGAAAGAGAAAAGTGTCTCGTAGCACTTGATGCAATATGGGTTTTCTTCCTTCAGGATGTACTTTTGCCCATATAAGGAAGTATTACACTCTGTACAATCGTAGCGGTCAGCCATTGTGGCTGAAATCTCCTCTCCGAGTCCTCTGTCCTGTAAGATAAAATATAAAGACATTCAAGAACGGTGCTATAAAGATGATGTAATTACAGTGAAAACATTGCCAACATTAGTTGGCCTCCAAAATTTTAAACTTAACGTAATTAGAGAGATGTATTTTTTCTACAGAAGCACTATAGTACTATCTCAGTATCACATGTTCCAGTAAATTATATCATGCCTTCATGACCATGACCATGCACCAGGTACAGAATGTAGCCCTTCTGAACTTCCTGACAACTCAATTGAGTACTACATACAAATAATTAGGCTGAGGAATGTCACAAATAGCCTCCAAATGGCCACACATTGTATAGTAAATCCCCTTCACTTTATTAATGGACATAATGTGACTTTTAAATCTGGTTTACTTGCTCTAAAAGATCCTAAATCTGAGTCTAAGGAGGTCTAATTAAATGGCACCATCCGTGAATGAATGAAAGACCAAAAACAGGGATTATATTTGGAAGAGGAGAATTAAGCCATAAGGAGGAAAGGGAAGAGACAAAAGGATGAAAAGTAGAATAAATGTATGAAGATAAAGTGGATGAGGAGGAGCAGAGGAGTCAAACAAAGAAGGGGCAACATACAAAAACGCAGAAGAATCTATCTATTGCAGACTTTAATTCAGCTAGAGGAGGATTTTTAGGGCTATTGGTGAGCAAACAACATTATTAGAGGTTTAAATATTACTTCAAGATGTAGGATTGCAGCATAAAATCAAAACATGCAACTTCTGAAAATCAATTCTTCCAACCTGTTTAGACAACTAGAAAGGTCTTCAAATGGGAAAATCACACTCTTCTGGGCCAGTTTAATGTACATTTGATTAGATTAATAGAGCCAAACCGACACCACACAAGACAGTTGAGATTATTATCATTGCCAGCTTGATAGTTTGGTATTAATATCCAGTGATATAAAGCAACAAGAAGACATTTTGAGCTAATTAAATAAGGCATATTAGCTAAAACACAAAGGCTGCTATTGATTTGACGTTTGATCAGATGACTCATATTTTTACATTTGTCACTTGTGAGTCATGACTCTTAAATGATAGCCAGTGATTAAAGTTATTGGCACATAGTTTGGTAATGCCATTCATCTTAATTTGCAAGAAGTTTGGACAAAACTGACCATCTAACCATGTTTCTGTAGATTATTTAAATCTAAATATTTGTAGGAACCCCTCTTTAAACCCCCTGTACCCTCTATACTCCTCTATACGCCTTCTGTACCCCTCTCTAAACCCTTGGTGCCCTCTAGACTCTTTTACACTATAAAGCCTGATTACTTAGTTCAACTCAAACTGTTTGAGGAAACCGCTTGCCTTAAACTGTTTAAATCAAACAATTTACGAATGAAATATATTTGAGTAAAGATAACGTTAATTTGTATTAATTACGCTCAGTTAACTGAAGTTACACCCATATGCAGCATTTTTCTAAACATATTCAAAATGTGTGAACAGAATTCATCTGAATAAAGTCACTTGAATGCATCTTCTTTATATAAATGTTACCACCAAATTGAATTTACTCAGTTTTCTTCCACTAAAACAAATTAACTAATCATTAGGTAATGACCTGTCAAAACTGACAATGAAAACAATTTATAACTAATTGATCATTAAAATGGTATCTTTACACTTTGGGGGATCATTAAGAATTATTTGGATGCAAACATGGGCTTATGATGATTAATAAACATTAAATAGCTTACATTTAGTGAATGAGTGACTCCAATTTCTTTGGAGGATAGATTTATATAACTTTTATTAAGATGTGTTGTCAAGTTTTACAGTGTATTAACCCCTGTAGCCATCTATTAACCCTCTACACTCCCCTATAAACTCTTTGTAATCGCTATAATCTTTCTGTTTCCCTCTATAAAACCCTCTGTGACCTATAAAACCCACAAAACCCTCTATAAACCATCTCCTTTCCCTATCTAAACCAACTCTTCTACAAACCTTCTTTACCATCTAAGTACTCTCTATAAATCATCCATACTCCTCTATAAACCCCTGTACCCCTACCTAAACCCATTATCCTACTCTCTACACCTTACATACCACTTTAATTCCTCTATTACCCCCCTGTACCCTCTTAATGCCTTGCTATAAACCCTCTATACTGATATTTTTGCCATTTTCACCCCTTTAAAGCCTTATGTATACCTTTATTTTCAAAGTATACCACTCTATCTTCTCAATTGAGTTAATTAAATCTACTCGAGAATCTATTCAGCCTAGATTAGTTCTTCATCCACTTTTCCTTGCTTTCAAAAACATGCTCAAGCAACTCAAATAATCCTCCAACCCTCTTCAGAAACCTGGATTATTTTTAGCTAATCATGAAGAATTTAGGATACAAAACTGTCAGAAACTACAACATGGACATAGAAGATCAGCAGGAATAAAATCACCAAACATCCCTAAAATTATTATGGATGAGAGAGAACCATAAATACAGAAAAGTAAGGAAAGAAGTCTCACCGATCAGTGCAGCCTGAGTGTCAGATGAAGAGCCTGTCTCTGCAGACTGGGACCAGAGGTGTCTACTGAGCGCTGTAGTCAATCTGCCTTTTAAAATTAGAGAAAAATGTGACCCACACTGGGGCAGGAAGGTGGAGGCAGTGGTGTGACCAGAGTGGGCAGGTCAGATTATATTTAGACTGCTATATAATTCAAGACAAAATCCCAAGAAATCCCCATTTAAAATGTGGAACTCTTAAACTTTTTAACAGACAGACATATAAATATAATGGAATGGAAAATGTCTGTGATCACGAGTTATTAGACTCTTGTTTTCGTCTAATCTCAAGAAAAAAAGCATGTCATAGGATTTTGAGATGTTTACATAACAAATAATTATTCTGTGATATCAAGCTGTCAGACCTGATATCATACTTGGGTGTGTGATCATAAACTAAAATAAAAACAAAAATGTGTTCCTAAAGTGGGGATTTTAAGGTCACAGTTATTCTGCAGCTTCAGCTCCTCTGCCTGGTTGTGTCAGTATCTTTCAACTTCAGTTATTTTAAGTCAAATTCTAACATGTGTAGAAAAAAAAAAAAAGGATAGGATGTCAGGTAGGTTTGTGTAGCACCTTTCACACAAACAAATCAATATGTAGTGAGGAAACACTGGAGGCAGGATTAGGAAAAGATTAAACCTAATAAGAAAAGGATATAGCAAATAATAAAGTAAAGTGAAATAAAGTGATAAAACAGATTAAAAAAACATAAATAGATAGACAAATGTGAGTGTGTATGTGTGTTGGTGATGAAACAGTGATTGGTGCATTCGATAGCTGCTTCTGGATTGGACCAATGGTTGGCAGCTGCAGCCTTTTCAAACCACGGCTGGCAGCAATCTTCCCTCCCTTCACATTCCACTACTTCCAACAATGAGACAGCGTCTATTGTAATGAGTCTTGTGTAAGAAGAGGAGCCGCAACACAAACCTTTCTGGAAAGTTTGGATGGTTCCCTGAATATCCTGCGATGCTCTGTTTTTTGCCTATTTTGAGCTAATTGAATAAGGCACATGAGCTAAAACACAAAGGCTGCTATTGATCGGACATTTGATCAGATGCAGAGCAGTCATATTTTCATATTTGTCACTTGTCAGTCATTGTGGGCCTCTTAGATGATAGCCAGTGATTAAAGTCATTGGCAGATAGTTTGGGAATGCCTTTCATCCTAATTCGGAACATTAAACTTTGGACAAATCTAACCATGTTTCTGCACATTTTTTGAATCTAAATATCTATAAGCACTCTGCACCCCTCTCTCAACCCTCTCATTAAAAAACCATCATCAACACAAGAGTCTTCTTGCTGATGGTGAACACAAAAATGTAAGCTCTGAGATTAGGGATCAGATCAGAGTCAACCCCGTTGTCCACCCACAACCCATTTTGAGGCTTAAATAATGACCTTAATAGCCATTGTGAACACCAAGGATGTGATAACGCATCCTGCCATGATGCCTACTTTCAGGCACTGCCAAGATGTGGTGAACTGCAGGTCCTGAAAGTGGGATTTTTAAAATGGCTGCTCGAGTAAATAACAGTTGAGCAAGTGTGGGTGGAACCTGAGTCAACTCTCTCCTTTCCTGTACTTAGATATGCTATGTGCTATACGCTAATCTATGTTGAAAAGACCACACCACATTTTGAAGAGTATTAAAAGATAAAAAGCTGGTGCAGAACTTAGGTACGGTCAGTTGGTGGGATGTCGGATGGGATGGTCAGATGTTTGTGCTGTTTTGGGTCACAGTGCGCTGATACTTCCGTTGTGAAGAGGCGTTTTAGGAACTTGAAGAACTTTATAGAACCGTGTCCTTTCTTGGATGACGATCTCCTGTTGCCTCCTGGAAGTTGGTGCGGTGCAGAACTGGGAGGTTGGGTGGGTCCCACCATTGTTGTAATCTCTGTGCTTAGGTTTACTTCCTCTATGACATTGGTGCCGATGCACTGCAAGCTATGATTGGTGTCCAATTTGTTGTGCTTCACTTGACTCACTTGATCTCTTTTGCAGAGTAGACAATGTGAGGCCTTGGTATCTTTTGAATCCTCGATCCCAACTATGATGTTACTTTCCTTTGTGGAGTTTGTGTCCTGCTTTCCTGTGCTGTGCTCTTGTAGCTCATTGTCGATTCTGGTCCAGGTTCTGTTGCCGTGATGTCTTCCATCACCCACTCTTGCGGACTCTTGGGATTTTCTCTTTTGTCGTCTTTTCGCAGCTACTCTGAGTGTTTTTAACATGCTGAAAAGTCTGGGAAACTACAGACACAGATAGCTTGCCCATGACTCTCCCATTGGGGTGTTTTCCCTCTTGTCAGATGTCTCTCCATGCCACCATCCATTTTCTCATTAAAGAAAAAGTTTAGAAATATAGTCTGCTTGGCACATGACATCGACTATATTTATCTAATTTGCTCTTTCTAAAAATAAAGGAATGAAAACTGGCTGTACTCTATAGTGCATAGGATGGAGTATCTTATTAAGAATTGCATTTCACTGCCCATGCTTCTTCAGTACCCACAAAATAAAATGTTGCATGTGACATTATAACTTGAAATTCATTTTGTGTGACACTGGGTTAGCAAATCTTGAAGACAAAGGAGGTGTACATAAAATGGTTTAATGAATGTGTCTGTTTGATTTTACTTTATAAAGTTAACCAGTGCCATCAGACTCTCGGGACTATGTCTAATAGCTGCAGTGTTTTTGCTTCTTTACAGTCTTGTTTTTTTGTTTTTGTTTTTATATTTTGGGGTTTTTATTGCCTTTAATGGATAATCTCAGCTGAAGAGTCACAGGAAGGGGGGGATGATGGCCACAAGTCCCTAACACAAGGAGTTTACTTCCACAAGGAGTTTACTTCTGGCCGCTGCAGCAAGGACTCAGCCTTGGTACCAGCTCTACCAGGTGACGGTGCCCCTGCTTCTGTACAGTTTCAAATTATAGAATAACATAATAACACTGTTCTACAGTCGTTGACAATTATTTTTGTTATTTTTGGTAAATATTATATTGATTTGGTATTCACTGATGGATGTAAGTTTCCTTTCCTAAGTAAAAGTAACAATATTACAATGTGAAAACATTGGCCCAAACTATCATTGACTGACTGCCAGTTTTGGTGCTATACTGCTTCATTTACAAACCTGGACTACTTTCTCTTAAATTGAGAAGTTGTACAAGTGGTCTCACTAAAAATAAGTACTTTGAAGTACTGCAGGGGTCACCTGAGATTTGTTTAATAATCAATCAATCATGTACGATTCCTAAAATAATGATACCATAATAAGTTAAATAAAAAATGTAATTGTAGAAACGGGAAACGGAATATAATATTCATAACTATATTTTCATTAGTGTATAATCACCTAAAGAAATAAGAATTGTTGTGTTTTTGTTACCTTAGCTGTTTCTATCTACAGATGCATCCATGGAGTCCGCCATGTTGAACCACCATGTTTCTACAAGTATGTGATGCTATTGTTTTAAATCAGAGAGGAGAAAAAATGGAAGATTGGTTGTGAAAAACAACTTTTATATAACAGGAATCCATCTAATTGATCGCATATCAATGAATATATGAAGTAACTGTGAATTAAAATTCCTTAACTGATGATCTATCAAATGGGAACTAATCATAATCATTTGATTAGATTAGATTTTATTGTGATTATACAAGTACGAAGACAACGAGATGCAGTTAAGCATTTAACCAGAAGTGCAAAAAGCAGTAAAGTGCAGAGTAAAGTACATATGTACAGGGATATAAAAAATAACAGTATAGATATATATATGAATATGCTAGCAAGATATATACAGTATGAACAGCATATGTTAACATTGTTAATGGTGAGCAACAGGAATTCATGACACATGCTGCATCAATCATCATGAGTTGTAGTTCAGCATTACTTAGTATTTGTACACTTATTAGAAAGCCTTATTTGATCCAGCTGGCTGCCATGAGCACTCACTGACAGCTATGATAAGAACTGTGTCTCTTAATGGTTCAGAGAAATGCCATTTCCATGTAACAGCTAAACAGCAGCCACTTGTTTGTCCTTAGTCTAATTTTTGAAAAGTTCGACTGGAATAATCCGTCCATGTGTGACTCCAATGAGTGTCAGTTGACATTTACATGACTGAAGACAACATACTTCAAACCGAATCAATACTTAAAAGTTGTTTATGGTTTTTTGTCGAATTAGATTTTCTTCTGCATGATGTTGGTTTCAGTTTAACACAAAGCAACACAATGTAAGATTTTCTTCTTTGTGCCTCTTGTGCGGGCCCTAGCTTGCACATAAACACACAGTGGGTAAATATATTAGGATAATCTAATAATACAACAGCAGTAATAGGAGAGGACATCATGTGGTGGAAGGGCACCTGTAAGTCCTTAAGCCCTTTGGAGAGGAATTTAAAAACAGGGTTCCCAGGCATTTTCATGGTCTTTTCAGGAACCCTTAATAAAATTTGAATGACCATTAAGACTCCTATACTTTACTCCAAATGTTAAAGGTCCAGTGTGTAACATTGGACCAGGTTTCAACCAGAGGGTGGTCAACTGTGCATTAAAGTTTGCTTCACTCATTTCTAACTGTAACTTCACCTCTGAAAATGTAAATAAATGTATGCAACATTATCTACGTGAAAGGGTATAAACAAGAAAACTATAATTAAATAAATGTTACAGCTAGGAATTGGTCAAACAAGCTACCAAAGATTGCAGGCAACCTGCTGCAAACAATCTATATATCTTTCTATTTATCTAAAGATATGTGAGGTTAAGTATCCACTGATGACCAGATGTTGTCCCTTTGTCCCTTTTTAACCCCTGCCTGCACAAACTTAATAATCGTGTAGATGAACTTGAGATATGATACTATACAGTAAGAAATTAGCTGTTAAAGAAGAAGCTTTAACACCAGCCTGCACAAAATCTTGGTTGTCTATAAATCACTAACAGAGCGTGTTCTCACATTCATAGTATGGAAACCTCTCTGTAAAGCAAAGAACAAACGGACACAGATTGCCAGCCAGGCCAGCAAGATCACTGTAGGCAAACAACTTCTATTACAGGACTAACATTGTCAGTCGTTAACCAAATAGACAATCCAGATCTACAACGACCCCACCCATCCTCTCCACTCAGCATTTCAGCTGCTGCCATCAGGCTGCAGACAGAAAGTCCCAGTGCCTAGGAAGAAACAGAAAATCCTTTATTCCAACAGCTGTGACCATCCTCAATAAGAACCTGCCCCCCATTTTTATTATATCCTTTTTAATCTACATTTTACTGCTGTGTATTATTTATTATTGCTGTGTATTATTTATTGTTGTGTTAAGTTTACATGTCCATCACTTTCATTACCATCACTTGCCACCTAGTCACTTTCTACTGTATGCCAGTGCCAAAGATACATTTCCATTTAATGCAAATTGAACGGGCAATAAAGTCATCTGAATTTAATCTTAAATATGTAGGTACTCTTTTTATTCTTGTACATTTGCTTGTTCTTACTGCCACAGACTGTGTAAATAAGAAGGTTTATATGTGTGGACGGTGCTTTTGTTTCGAAAACGAACTTCCGATTTTACTTTGAAGGTCTCCGCCAGTGTTCTAGCACTTCATTCGTTTTGTTTTATACCCGGAAGACTTTGTAAACAAAACGGCGTTTGAATTCAAAACAGGGGGAAAGCAGCACGTGAGACTTGCGGGATGAAAACAGTAAACCTTTAAGTAAAATATAAAAATATTTCAGGTGATAAACATGGAAGACTTGGAGCGGGAAGAGCTCGGAGGAAACCCGGACTGGATGTCTCATCTGCCCGAGGAGCTGCTCGATGTCCCGCTGTGGAACCTGGCTATACCTGGTAAAACAGAACCGGGGAGAAGCTGGATGAAAATCAAACTAGAAAAAGTATAGATACACACACACACACACATTAATACTTGTTTTGTTTTTATTCTAGGGAGCCATGACAGCATGTCTTTCTGTCTGGATGTCTCCTCTCCTGTGCTGAAGTCCGAGCCCTGCCTCCTCAGAGGGATTGACAGGCTGTTTCCCTGCTGGACTCGACCCTGTGTCTCCCGCTGGGCCACCACACAGGTACAGGAGCACACATACTGTTAAATGTGGCCCCTAAGAGCCTTTTCTTCCTTCAGAGGATTTAATGCGGGACAATCTGGCATCTGGTGGTGCGTTCAAGTGTAGCGCGTAAAGTCAGGCATTTCCAGGTAAACAGCTGTATGTGCTCAAGAGAAGCATCTTTACAAAGTACAGACTCTGTACTGTGAGCAGATAAATAAATATAAATATATATATAATATACTTTATATAACATCTAAGACCTAAAGGTTGAAGAAGTAAAAGAAAAGTAACAGTACAAGTAAAAATGTACAAATACTGCAGTAAAAATACAGAAGTATTATCAACTAAATGTTCATATCATATTATTAAAAAGTATCAGAAGTATCAAAGTATTCATTTTGCCTCCTGTCAGGATTATATTACTATATATTGTATTATTTAAATACAGTGTTGGGTCAGATTACTTTGAAATCTAGTCAGTTACTGAATATAAATTACAGTCCAATTTCTGTCATTAGTAACATAATGCATTGGATTATTAGAATATATATATACTATCTACTATACTAAATATAATTCACTTATATATTATAATATGTACATATTCAGTATTTACAGCTGGTCAAATTAAATAACACCACATTTTCCTGGGTGATTATTTATCAATTTTTCAGTTTTTAGAAATATTAATATGATATTTTCATATTTTAAAGACGGATTCAAAAATCTAATCAAGTACAAACACCACTTAAATATTATTACTGCAGCTGCATTCATATGTAAGCAGAATTTTAATATGGCTGCTGGAGGTGGCGCTAATTTGAACTAATTAAAACACAATGTTTGCCTCGTTAATGTGAATTAGAAATACTGCACTGCATCTGGTTAGAGGCTAAACTCAATTAATGAATTATTCGGTTTAGAAAACAGTGAAATATGTCAATCACAGTTTCCTAAAGCCTGACATTAATTTGCTTATTTGTTTTTTTTCCAGCAAAAGCTCCAAACCCAGAAGTATTCAGTCAAATATTCACATTATTTTATTTCCCTATGTGTGTGTAGCAATCCGTCCTCAGTGATCAGTGTGATCTTGGTGTTCGTTTCTTGGACCTGCGGATCGCCAGGAAGCCGGCAGGCAGCAGAAAATTGTTTTTTGCCCATGGCATCTACACACTGATTACTGTGAAGGTACACACACACACACACACACACAGCAAGGGAACGTAAGAAAATACTTATGACTCAAACTCCTCTTTCATGGGAAGTGAGTTAAGCCAACAACAGGCCAGAGATACAGCAGGTACTGAGAAGAAACTAAATACAAAATATGACTCTGTGTGTGTGTGTGTGGGTGTGTGTGTGTGCAGGAAGCTCTGGATGAACTGGCTACCTGGCTGGACGCTCATCCCAAGGAGATCGTAATGATTTCCTGCTCGCATTTCGACTCACTGACTGACGAAGATCATGTCAGCCTCGTGGAGTTCATCATCACCCTCTTCGGAAAGAAACTCTGCTCCTCACAGGTGACTGGGCTGGTAGAAAGAGAGAGAGACGAGGAACTGTTTAATTCATTAATCAATTTGTCGATCAAGAAAGAGATAATGCACAACAACTAATCACTATTTGATTAGTAAAATAATGTCAAACATTTGCTGTTTCTAGATTCTCGTTTGAGGATTTACTGCTTTTCTTTGTTTTATATGATTGTAAATTTAATATGTTTAGGTTTTCCGGCTGTTGTTGGATTAAATAATTGAAGTTTGTTTTGCATATAGAGGATACTTACAATATACATGTGTTTATTTGCAGGACATTCCCACTCTGCGTTCTTGTTGGTCCAGAGGTCAGCAGGTCGTTGTTTCCTATAGCAACCAACAGATGGTGCTGCTGCATCCTGAGCTGTGGACTGAAATACCTTACTGTCCTTCTAAAAATGTTTGCACTGGGCATTAAAAAATAAACATAAAACTCAAAATGATTCATCATCTAAAGCAGACCTCAACACACCTTTGCTATGGATAACTTAATTTAAACACTAAACTAATTGGCCTCACGGGGGCGCTCTGTGTCCAGGTATGCTGACAGCGCTGACCCTAAGAAGGTGATCGCCTACCTGGAGGACCAGAAGCGAAAAGGAAGACCAGGTACGCATTGTATTCAACCATTTACTCAACTAAAAGTCTTAATATTGCATTATAAAAATACTTTATTACAAGTATAAGTCCTGCATGTACTACTTTTATTTTTACTATAAGTATTAGCAACAAAATGCCCCCTGCTTATGTTTGATTTTCATATTACTGGATAATATTGATGCATTAATATGTAAGTGGTTCATGTTATTTTATTTGTACCCATAGCTAGATTTGGTTTGCAGTAAAATACAAAATATTTTAACATCAAACAACGTGATCTCTAAAAGCACTAAAATAAATATCCACTAGAATGAATGAGTTAAAAATACAGATGACAACTTTTACCTCCTACTGGTATTGAACCTGATCCACTTCATCATGAATCCGTTTTCATTAAACAAGGAGGATTAAAACTGGAGTTAAATGTGTCAATAACGGGCCTTACAGTAAATTGCTGCCCTGGATTGTCAAGAAAACCTGGACAATGATTTCTTAAAAAGAGCGGGAACCCTGATAAAGTGACCCCTGCAGGTAGGAAACATGTTTTCTTTCCTCCCTTACTGTTTGTTTTGTTCCCAGGTGGTTTTTACGTCAGCGGTCTGAACTTGACAGAAGACGCTCTTTACGTCCTCCTCCATCCCCTCCAGGACATGAGGAAGATGACGAGGAGGGCTCTCTCACTGCTGCTTCACTGGGCGAGCGAGCAGCATCCTGGGGGCGAGGTGGGCGGAGTCAACATCCTCTGCTGTGACTTTGTGGGCATCAGTCAGTTCTGCTCACTTGTGATTGGCCTCAATGACAAACTGCTGGGTGGAGCTGGCACGGTTGCTGCTTGCCCCGCCAGCAGGATGCTGGGAGCATCTTCCTAACTATCTAAAAAGATTTATTTTTCTTTTTTTCTTGGAGTGTGAATTAATAATTAGTTATTTTACCTCACAAATATGTTTGATCGTGTGAATATGTTTTTTTTGGACCCTCACTTCTGAATTACGCACAGTGTCATCAGAGTATTATTTTCAAATTGTAAATATTGTTTTTCCTGTTGTATTTGAATTGCTATTTTGGGATATACACTTTAATACATTATATAAATAAATACTTTCACATATTTTGACTCTTAACTTTTAAACTCTTTTTGCAGCTCTCTGTGATTAATTATATTAATAATAACATTGTACCATTAGAGAGTAGAGCTTTAATGTCCCTGAGGGGCAACTTGTCTTACAGACAGCAGTCAACAATAATAATAAATACAAAAAGAACACAAGAATTAATTAAAAAAATAATACACAGGTTAGCACTTGTGATTACACGTGTGCTTTTCTGTGTGTGCATGGGTTTGGCTTTTACAAAGTAACAAACTTTGACTCCTCAAGACAACTATATATACACACAAATACATATAAGTACACAGTACATACAAAATAACTAAAGTTCTTTCTTGCGTTCACTCGTAACTCATAGCTCGGAAAGTCTTCTGTTAATTCCTGACTCATGATTAAAACACACAATCAAGATAATATTAACAGCACGTAAAAGATACACTGATTGCTGTGGGTACAAAGTTTATAAAAAAACAATTAAGATGTAGTTATATGGACTTTGAGAGTCTGGGTTTTGGTTTAAGGTACCTTGAAAGTGCTTGAATCTTACGCTTACAAAGCTGCTTTTGGTTCAAAGATTGAACTTCAGTATTTAGATACTGCGCAAATACACTGACACTACATAAAAAATAGTACATACAACGTAAAAACCTGAATAATGACATACAAAATGATGGATGGAATGGGCTGGTTTGTTTGTCACTGTTATTCATCTTATTATCTGGCTTCTTGTGAAAGATAATAAAAAGAACACAAAAAAAAACACTAAATAAAAAATGATTATAGGAACCAATCGAAATGAGATGCAGTTTCCAGTTTCTTAAAGCTTCTCAAAACCATTTGAATAATGTCAGAAAAAGTTAACACAAGACCATTTGAAATAAGGGTTTCTGACAGCAGAAGGATACATTTTAAAGTCTCCATTAAGTCAAAATTGATATTTGAGTGTTTTATTACATGTCTTGTTCTGTACGTCACCATACGCCACTATGAGGACTTTAACACAAGGACACTGACGACTCCAGCGACAAGAACCCAAAACCAGGGTAGAGAGGTTCAATGAATGCGCAGTAGAAGGTGTACAGGTGGGTCAGAGTGTCAGATAAAACTGCGTAGAAGGACAGAGTGCCTGCAGACCAGTCCAGATACACTCCTACTCTGTTAGAGGCAGAGGGAGGAGTAAGTAGAGCTGTTCTTATATTATTGTGCCAGGCATAGTAACACTTATCAGTGAACTCCAGACTCCATGACTTCTCATTCCATCCGAGCCTGCTGCCATCAAGGGCTCCTCTCCGTCTGAGTCCTTTGTAAGTCACTCCAATATCAACTCCTCCTTCCCACTCCACCTCCCAGTAACAGCGGCCAGTCAGACCAGTTGTACACAGCAGCTGGTAGCACCAGTCGAATCTGTCTGGGTGATCAGGATACGGCTGCTTCTCCATCGACAGCATCACTTTTCGCTTGTTCTCAGACAGGAGGACGTTTTTGTGTGCTGTGTTTGGGTCCAATGTGAGTTCACAGGTATCTGATGATGAGAAAAAGACAATAAATGTAGGCCTGCAGGTTTTGACTTAACTGATGTCACATGAATTGAGTGTTTTTTTTACACACTTACACTTCCCCAGACCAGATTTCAACCACTGAACAGATTCATAATCCACGCTGGAGGAAGAAAGCAAAGTCAGACCAACAGGAGACAAGACAAGTAGGAACTTACTTTTGTAGCAACATAGTGACGAGTTTAGGTATTTGCCGTCACTTTGCCCATTTGTTGTATTTTGGTGCCCAGCACAAAACAAAGTAAAGAAAAAACAATATATATATATAAAGCTGTGGTCAAATTGATTCCAGGTATTACAAAAATGGACCCTGTGATTTTTCCCATCTATGTTGACATTTTAAATTCAAGTTCAAGTTCAAGTTCATTCAACCAGTTTCTGAAGCACAGTGAAGTAGGAGTTTTTTTCCATACCTGAGAGTCTCCAGTCTCCAGCGTGGATCCTCCAGTCCAGAAGAGAGCAGTTTCACTCCCATGTCTCCTGGATGATTGTAGCTCAGGTCCAGCTGTCTCAGATGGGAGGGGTTGGAGCTCAAAGCTGAGGCCAGAGAAATACAGCCTTCCTCTGTGATCAAACAGCCTGACAGCCTACACAAATACACACAATTAGCTGAGTTTTGTAAAAAAATAAATAATCTTAGATGTGTCCGATTGGTTTGAAAATAGTTGAGATATTGCAGTTTCATGACAGCACAACATTGCAACATTGCATTTTTTAAGAGAGAAAAAAGAGTAATTAATTAATGTAATCTGCGCAAATGATGACAAAAATACACTCAAAAAAACACAGAAACACCAAACACTCCCTCCAGACAGTGATCCCTTATTGTAACACTAGAGCACATATGGAGTCATCTTACAGGCTCTATAGACCAGAGGTTCCCAACACCAAGACGGGGCCATGGCATGCCCCAGTACAGCATGTACTGCAGAGCTAGAGGTTCTGGCAATTACTAGAAGAACTTGTACTGTAATCAGAAACAAGACTTAACATCCACAGGCTTTAAGAGATGTGGAAGCACAGTAACTAATAATATGATAGTTGCTGACCTGAAACATTCCAGTCTACAGTGTGGACTCCTCAGTCCAGCAGAAAGCAGCTTGACTCCAGAATCCTGCAAGTCATTGTTACTCAAGTCCAGTTTTCTTAGACTCGACAACTTGGCGCTTAAAACTGCTGAGAACTCCTGACAGCATTTTTCTGTGAGACTGGTTTGACTCAACCTGAAAAAAAAGAAGAAATATTTCCATTTATATTTTCTGAGTTTCAGCTTATATGGGGGGTTTCACTGTCAGTGAGGAGAAAAGGAGTTCAGACAAGCAAAAAATCATGTGACACTTATCTCTTAGCATTAACCAGATTGTTACTGCATTACTTCTACTTTCAGGTAGTAGTAAAAGTAAAAGGACAGGGACAGCTTCTTCAATGTAACTAGGACGACTTTAAATGACAGCTGGACAGCAGAACAGTAAACATAACACACAACAACATAGCCACATAAATTAAAATTGGGTTCCCCTGACTACTCCTAGTGCCCCCCAAATGGCATTTGCAAGAATCTAATGCGGTTGAAAGAAATCAATCAGAGCCACTAGGAGTCTCTAACGCAGTGTCAATCAATACTGGTGCACATGCAACCGGCTCCTTCTGTTCTGCTGTGGGTTTGCTGGGAGGGGCTTGGCAGAGGGATACGAGCAGCAGAGAGAGACATGAAAGGTTTTGCATTAAGTATGTTCAAGTTACCTACTGCAGCTTTAAGAGTAATAAAGAAAGAATACCTTCTTAAAATATACATTTGTGTATAAATAGAAAAGTGGTGTTAAAATGTGATCGAACCTGAGAGTTTCCAGTGTACAGTGTGGAGTCTTCAGTGCAGCAGACAGCTGTTTCACTCCTGAGTCCCGTAGCTCGTTGTTACTCATTGCCAGCTCTTTCAGTCTTGAAGACTGGGAGCTGAGAACTGATGCAGACGCTTTCAACAGCTTCTTTCTGATAACTTTACAGCCATTCAGCCTGAAGTTTCAATCTAGAAACTTACATACTGAATAAAACATTTTCTTTCAATTCTGAATTATTGCTCAGGTAAGATTTGTTTTGTTTGGCTGTTGACATAGATCTAGAGTGACCACAGATCTGGACCACATATGAAAAATGTCCCAAATCAGAATTGAAAAGATCAGATGCCATGATTTGGGTCACTTGTGTCTGCAGTGGGAACGAACGCACAGTAGATATAAAGGAGATAGGTGCAGAAATCCTTTCAACTTGTATGAACGTGACCCACACTTATAGAAATGATGTGATCCAAGTCAGGTCTATGATTTAACAACTTACAACAAACTGAGAAAATGTATGGCAGATTCATTTGAATCAATTGCACAGACAATTAAGAAAGTTAAAAGATTGCAGTATCACAACAAATTGCAAAATACTTACCTGAGAGTTTTCAACATACAGTGTGGACTTCCCAGACCAACCGACAGCTGCTTCACTCCTGAATCCTGCAGATCATTGTTACTCAGGTCCAGCTCTCTTAGGCTGGAGGACTGAGAGCTGATAACTGACGAGAACTCCTGGCAGCATGTCTCTGTGAGGTTGGTTTGATTCAACCTGTCACAGGACAACAGAACAGAAACATTTACTGTTATATTTATAGTATAAATAATATGATGTTTACAAATTGGCTCTGTCAGTTCAGGCACCTTATAGGCACCAGTACCATTTTTTGAAATTCGTTTTAGCACCAGTATCGGGAAAAAAACACAAATGATACCCAATCCTATTTAGGGATGCTGGTGAGTGGATTATGCTACCATCAGACTCAGGCAAGCTGTTTCCAGCCTTGCTGAGCTCTCTATGCTAAGCTAACAAGAAAACAAAACCTTCACACACATTCATCCAACCTGAAAGTTTGGAGTCGACAGTGTGGACTTGCCAGTCCAACAGAGAGCATCTTCACTCCTGAATCCTGCAGGTCGTTGTTACTCAGGTCCAGCTCTCTCAGACTAGAGGACTTGGAGCTGAGAACTGATGAGAACTCTTGGCAGCATTTCTCTGTGAGCCTAGTTTGATTCAACCTAGTAAAATGGGGGGGGAAGCATGTATATCTCATGTGTATGTATCTAAAGTACACATTACAAGTAAAACATCTAATTCTTCAATCCTGTACGCCTTCAAATTAAAAGAATTGTTTCTCACAAACAACCAACAACTTTGAATTTAATCAATACAGGAAAGGTATGACCACAAATAATACAAAACAATAATAATCAGCATACAGTATTATAGTTTAAACTTAGTAATACACAAGAATGTGATCTAACCTGAGAGTTTCCAGACTACAATGCGGATTCTCCTGTCCAGCAGAGAACAGCATCACTCCTGAATCCTGCAGATCATTGTTACTCAGATCCAGATCTCTCAGGGTACAGCACTGGTGGCTGACAACTGAAGCCAGTGTATCACGGCTTTTGTCTGATATATTACAGCCTATCAGCCTGAGGAAGAATTTTAGTCAACTTGGATATTGAATAAAAACATGCTCTTCAACACTAAACATACATTTACTGTGTTACGCCTTTTTTTTTTTCTTTGAGTAAAAAACATTGGGCCATTTGTCCAGTGTGTTGGCAACTACTGTTCGGCCACCAGTTAAAAACAACACATCTGATCTTTGAAAAGGGGAATAATGCACACACACATATTTGCTTATTTGCAGGCTCATAGCCTGTCAGCAGCCTGATAGGAGAGACTGTGACGCAAGCAGGAAATACATTGTCATCTGTGATGGGGAAACATCAGATGTCCACAGTGGAAGAGAAACTAAAAATGTGGGTCCTGCTCATAAAGTTCAGTTCTAAAATCCCACAGTGCACCACGTTGAACTGAAAAAAAAGGTTGATACCAGGTGTAAACAGTCAGATTTAAACAGATTTATATTTAAATTCCTGACCTGAGTTTGTCCAGTGTACAGTGTGGACTTTTTAGTCCAGCTGAGAGACTCTCCACTCCAGAGTCCTTCAGGTCATTGTAACACAAGTCCAGGTCTCTCAGACTAGAGGACTTGGTGCCAAGAACTGATGATAAGTCGTGGCAGCATTTCTCTGTGAGATTGTTGAGGTTCAGCCTGGTAAAAATGAATATAAACATGTTTTGTTACATTTTAGATATTCAACTTCCCAAAGCAACTCGCTGTGAGAATGAAGGAAAAGGTTGAGTGTTTTATTCAAAAGCGCTTGGGAACATTTGTCATTTCAGGAGAAAACTAATTTAAAGTCTTTGGTATAATTAACAACCATACAGTATCTTACCTAAGAATTTCCAGTCTGCAGTGTGGATTTTCTAGTCCAGCTGAGAGGAGCTTCACTCCTGAATCCTGCAGGTTGTTGTTATTCAGTTCCAGCTCTCTCAGACTGGAAGACTGGAAGCTGAGAACTGATGCCAGAGCTTCACAGCTTTTCTCTGACAGGTTACAGCCACTCAGCCTGAAGACCAAGACGAGCCACACATTACAAAAGAAAAATAGACATACGTTTGTTCACAGGTGTTTTTGTACCAATTATCATTTAAAACAAGCCGCTAGTGCTAAATTTCAACCACTGTGGCCACAAGTGACACTTAAGAGATAATATTCAACAGAGCTGCAACTATTAGTAAAAAAAAGTCAGCTATTTTAAATCAATAAATCATTTTGAGTCTTTTTTTAACAAAAAATTCAAATGTTTTGGACAGTTGGTTGGACAAAACAATACATTTGAA
>NW_023340206.1:12396519-12398494 GCF_004916995.1 Morone saxatilis
TGTGATGTAGAGGTCTGTGTAGATTTTATTCAGAAGAGTTGTGTCTCCTGTTTTTGCAGTCGCCTCAAACAAATACTGGAACTTCTGCTTCAAACTAGACTTGAGTTTTCGTTGGCACAATGCCGGAGATTCTGCATGGACAAAAAAACATTTGTAAGTGGAAGCTATAATAAATGTGGCATGCATTCCTGTGGTGCTGACTGAAGATGGAGGGCAGGTAACTGATCAATCAGAGAAACCACAAACAGCTTTTATCGAGTTTACATTTTCCCTGATCAGACGTATAATACTACTTCACGACTGATTAGATCTACACTAAAAGACAAGAACAACTTATTCCCCAATTCTATCTTGTTACAGCTGTAAAAATCATCTTACTCCTCTGTAGAGCATCAGCCAACTCTTCCTGCTTTATTCTCCTGAGGAAGTACAGCACAATTTTCAGAAATGACTCCCTGCTGCTCCTCAAATCCTCTTCATCCTTGCTGTCGATCTCCTCGTCATCTGCACACTCTGAGCTTAGAACCCTCTGCGTCCTCTTCAGCTCCTTCTTCACAAAGCTGATAATGTTCTCCTCAAGCAGCTGGAAAAAGATACGTAAACTTAATTTTCTGACACAAATACAGTGAAACTGTGAAATAAATACAAGAACTGTAAATGTGCACATGAAACAAGGGTCTGGGCATTGTAGCTCCCTTGCATACAATTTAATCCATCATGTGCCTTCCTTATACATTTACACACCATAAATACGGAGTCCTTGTCTGTTTGATCTTCCAGGGCAGACTGACCAATGTTAGCCTCTGGCATCTCTTGTTGTAGTCTGTGGAGGAAAACACACTTCAGTATCTTCAAATATTATTATTAATATTACTATACTATTAATTTATTATTATACTGGACCAAGTATTTGATCCCACTCGCTGCCAATGAACTGAACCTATGCATAACAAAGCCTTTTAATTATTAATTATCATTTCGCTATTAAAGCCCATCCAAGAAACGTTCATTTTGTGTTGATTCTGGTCCCTGTGGACAAAAGCAGTAGTGTTTCCAGTGCCTCTCTTCATTGGTTGTGAGGGGAAACCGACCAAATTCAAATCTGGACTTTGAGGCTAAAAACATAGAAAATAATAGCAGTAATGAATGAATGTTCAATGAACAGTCAATTTTGCTAATTCTTTAAGTTATATCACTCACCGCAGCACCTGAAGTGTAACTGTGAGGCACAGAGCACCTTTCTACTCAGGTTTCTTTCTTTGTCTACAGTACAAATGTTCTGCACTTTAAGTCTTAAGTTGTAAATTATATGTATATTTGAAAATTTTTATATTTTTTTAATTATTATGTTCTTACTGTTCTACTTGTGTGTTACCTCAGGGAGTCGAGCAAAGTAAGATTTTCATTGTGCGTACTAGCCTTGTGTTTATACTGTACATATGATAATAAACCTCTTGAATCTTATTTTACCAACAACAATGCCAAACGTTCACTAGTACCAGCTTCTGACATGTAAAGATTGCTTTTCTTATGTTAGAAAAATTAAATATCTTTAAGTATGTGTTTTGAAAAAAAAAATCCAGAAAGTATGGATGTCAATGTCAATTTGGGCTCTTAGAAATAATGTTTTAATATTTTTCTGTTTTCTATTTTCTGAAATTTTGGGGTGGCACCTTACAATTATTTTCAGTATTGATAATGACATCACCTGAACCCTACTACTCACTAACCCCACTAACCACATATAGTAGCATGTTGACTTACTCTGTTTTAGGGGAATCTTGTTTTTGAAAAGTGAGAGGCTCCTCCCGGGAGTGGTTGCTCATCATGGACACACAGCCGGGTACGGGGGAGGCTGGTCTCTCCTGGATCCTGAGAGAGACAATTAATAAAAAGAAGCATGGTTTCCCTCTAAAAATTGCTTTGTTAATGTTTACGCAGTACAACGTAAAAAGTTGACTTACTCTGTTTTAGG
>NW_023340206.1:12398501-12415602 GCF_004916995.1 Morone saxatilis
AGAGGCTCCTCCCGTGAGTGGTTGCTCTTCATGGACACACAGCTGGGTACGGGGGAGGCTGGTCTCTCCCGCTGCTGCTCTGGGCTTAAACCCAAAACAGAGTTTTTATTACTTTTTTACTTATTATTGCAAAATGATGCAACTGCTGAGCTCTGATGGTCATGGACAGTTAGAGATCCTCATCTCACCTCTGAGCTTTGGTCGAGCTGTCATGTTGCCCAACTGGAGTCATTTTGGAGGGGGGGATTCCCTCACTGATCCCTTCAGCCACATCCATAGTAGAGCTTACACCAAGTGTCACTCAGACTGCTGTGTGGCAGAAGAAGAGGGCAAAAGGACAAACGTTTCCTTGTTTTATAATTTCTGTTTCAGCCACAAATGTTGGCTGCTATGGTGAATGCTTTGTCAGACTGACAACAATTCTAGCTTGTGTATCCATTCAACATTTACTATACTGTCATTATTATACATCCATGTCTAATCACAGGTATTTTCTTCATCTGTAAAAGAGACATTGAGAGATGCTGTTTATTCATTTGTCAGTCCTGGCTGTCTGTGTATCAGTGATATGATCTTTTACTGTCATCATCGAGAAAGAATCTCGTAGTATTTGATTTTAAACCAGTCTAACCTGCAGCCAGAAATCAAGGTGTTTCCAGGCTCTACAAAAGGGCGGGGTTGTTTACTGAACAGCCACCAACATAACATTTTCTACGAGCAACAATGGTATTATAACATTTTTAAATGACAACAATCATGCATTCTTACACATTAAATAATCGAATGATAATATATTACGGTGCATATATCCAATCATGCAAACATACTTTTACTTAAGTAAAGTTTTCAACACATAACTTGTAATTGAGTTTATTTTCCGGAATATTTCCTCAACCACTATCACAGGCTCAGAGTAATAACATATAACTGGGTTGTGTAATCAGGTTGTATGTAATCGATTACAGCTACAGAAAAAAGATGTAATCAGATTGCAATTACATAGTAAAAAGTGATTACAATTTTAACAGACGTTGATGTTGATGTGTTAACATTGTGACACTTGGATTGAGTTACTGACTGCATTTCGTACCAGATAATTACTTATTGTATCGGATTACATTTTTAAAGTAACCCTCCCAACCCAACCCAACACAGGCTGCTGTGTCTCAAGATTGAAATACTGCAACGTTACCGTACCGTTATTGGAGGTTATTAAAACGTTTTAAAGCGGAATAAATTGTGTTTTTAGACATTCACACCTTTAATGCTGACAGGCTATAAAACAAAACAAAACTGAATAAACCAGTAAGAACAGTAGTCAGACACTGACCTTTTCCTCCGTTAAAATATCTGCGTCACAACGAAGTGAAACCAACCTCCTCCAACTTCATTAACGAGGAAATCCAGCTTGAAAACGGAAAACACCACTGACAATCACTGTCTGTCTGTCTGTCTGTCTGTCGCACGGATTACAAATTCCAGCGACACACGCAGGGAAAGCCCAGGTGTATTAACTTCAGCCAAATAAGAGCCAGGTAAGACATGCCCTGAGCTTCCACTGCAGGCAACTAGCAAGGGTGTGTCCTGGTCTGACCCCGACCTACCAGACCCGGATTCACAGTGTGATAACCACAAGTGACCCCCACCTCCCACTTTACATGTAAGAATGAATTTGATTTACTTACTTACATGTTACTGGTCTAAAAAGCAGCACTTGCATTGTTTACTCAATGGCTATTATCATTGTGGTTTTTCTCATATTACACTCAGGTATTAGGAAGAGAAATGTCCTGAACGGAATTAGAATAAATAAATCATATACAAATGAATGTTAAGTTTGAGTTGATACACTTTGTATGTAGTTTTAGAGGGATCCTGAAGGCAGTACTCAGGGCAAAGAAATATTCAAATGAAGTTGGGAGGAGCTGTGAGTCATGAAGATAAACTTGAACTTTCACCCAATGACAAACTAACTTGCATACTCTTTCACTTTAACTACCATTGACGTGAAGTAAACAGGCATATAATACTAATAGAATAATACAGGGTTAAGTATTTCTCCACCAGTAAAACTCTGCACATGCATCATTCAAACATCACACTGTAGGAACAAGAACAAACACAGACCTTTGACTGGAGGGGGCTTTAAATGAGATAATTCCATGAAACTGCTTCAGTAAATGTTTTAAACCAACTACCGTTGAGCAGACATCAATGTCCTAGTTTCTGGCAGGAGCTAAAGCACAGACAGACAGGAAATGGCAGGTAGAGTTGGACTTTACCTGAACTTGGCCTTTCTTTACAGTCAGTACCAGATGTGCAGGCAGGCAGGCGATCACACAGGGAAACAGTAGACAGGCCGTCAAGTACCACATGTACAGTATCTTCAGCTCTGAGGCAACATAACAACTCAACTCCAACATGCACAAATGTACAAATGAGCAACAGCTGTTCAGGCAGGTGGCTGATGACAACAACAGTTAGGTGATCATCAGAGAGCCGGGCTGGAAAATAACACAAAACACACAAGAGACTGTGGAGACAAGCTGAGCTGGAAGCACAATGTGCATCACTCATAACTTTTATATTCAGTGTGACTTCCTGAGGATATCATTCAGTCAGTGACAGAATAAAAAATAAAAAAAATTACTTTTTTATTAAGGTACATTAAAATAATAGACTTGCTGTTTTCAATCGTGTAACAAAGTAAATATACTGTACTTGACGTACTTGTACTTTACCTGAGTGTTTTATTTTTATGCTACTATATATTTTAGTATTGCATTATTTTACTTAATTACAGGTATTTAAAGGTCCAGTGTGCAACATTTAGGATGATCTATTGGCAGAAATGGAATATAATATTAAGATAAGAATAGTTATGTTTTCGTCACCTTAGAATGAGCTGTTTTAAGCTACAGACGCTGCGGGTCGCACTGGCTCTAGATAGGGGCCTTTTGTGGACGCTCCTACACGCTTGGAAGGTGAGGGGTATTCAGTTAGTTGTGATCTGAACACCTGAAGTTACAATTTTTTCTGCAGAGTTCACATCATACATAATACATAATATTAAATATGTCTATTTTTGGCAAAATCTGTAAAAACACTCACTGACCACAATTCTTTAAAATGAACTTTAAAGGAGCAGTGTGTAGGATTTAGTGGCATCTGAACACTGCTCAGTCTTACAACTGTGTAGGAGAAACTACAGTCTCAGTCAAAAACCTTCAGTTACAGATCATAAATCATAAACAACTATTCTGCTTTGCGTAACCAACTGTCTACAATTGCATTAAATTTCAAACTTAATTTACTCGATAAACAGACACGACAACATCACCTGAGAACGTCACTCACAATTTCCACACAGGTTTATTCATTGAAATGCAGCATTTCATAATGTTGCTCACACAAGGAGAAAAAAAAAGCATATGACAACCTGTAATCTTACTGCATTTGTTATGGCACTGTTAGTACATTTGAATGTCACTCTATTCTCCACTTTAGACTAAAACTGCAGTGCATTCACTGTTCTTGAAAAAAAAGCAAAAACAAATAAAAAAGCAACAATGCACTAATAAAGATTTATGGCTGAATCCTGTTTATTTATTCGTACATCAATTGTTTTGCTTACTATTCGCACAAATTTTATATCAGTGTAGGGTTTGCAAGTTTGCTGAATGTATTTGTAAATGTAATTATTCTTTTGTGAAAGCATTCACATCACACATTATCGTTTAACTAGAAAATGCACGGTTTATAAAAAATAAATATCCCTTTGTTATTGCTAAAAATACTATTTGAAAATATCTTCCCGTGCAAGACAGTTGCAAAATTATTAAAAAGGCTATAACTCAAGTGCTATGGGTTACAGATAACATCAGTGTAAAAGAAAGGAAATTAAAAAAACATAACTTTCATACACAATAACTCATGTTTATATTGCTTTTGGAGGTTGAAATGTGTTTTTAAAGGCACCATTTAAACAGATAAAAAGCTTTAACTGACAATTGACCTTTCCTAAGTCCCACCCCTTTTCGCTCTTTCCTCCAATAACAGTTGAGCAATGAATCTATGTTAAAAGACAACCACATTTGGAGAATGGTTAAAAGATAAAAGTGACATATATATATATATAGTCACATCTTAAGTTAGCATAAGATTTTCAACATAGACGAGGCTAGCACACAGCATATCTTCGCACAGGGAAGGAGAAAGTTGACCGAGGTTTTGAAAAGGGCGGGACTTAGGAAGGGTCAATTACTTATTTGTTTAACTCCAGCGCTGACAAATACTGTATATAAAGTTAAATGTGATATTTAAAGCCAAAGGAAATATAGTTTTCATTATTAACACTGCTTTTTAGGTGCTTGGTTAAACGGAAGTCCATCACTCTCTCCACAGACATCATTTCTACATGTGATTACAGTGGTATATCCCTCTCTGAGATCAGTTTAGTTTCTCTAGTCTGGACATATGGACATGTTTTATTTTTCTGAGCTGCTGTGTGACAAATCTTGCCAGAGATATTCACTTTCCTCCCAGCACAAAATGATAGAGGTCATATGATCGAAGAATTATATAAGTGGAACATGTGTTTCTAGAATTAGCCCCAATTTGCCTCTCGTGCATTAACACTGTATTACAGTCACAGTCAAACCATATATTTCTGCTACACTAAATGGACCAAAACCTAAATTAGTATCACTATGTTTACCCTACTATTTCACGTCAAAATGGCTGCTGTGAAAAAGGTCTATTATCCAGAGCAACCAGGAAATAGAATCAAATCATTTCACCTCGATTATGTTTGAAATCTCAGGGACAGACGTCTCATCAATAAAAACTGGGTTTTACTAGCAAGCACCAAGCATACTAATTTCAATATTTATATCAACATTATAGCGACCGCTAGCAGACGAGTCACACACAGCATTTAAGTTCACAGACAACAAAGCTTTTGGAAGCACAGTCAGCTTTTAAGGCCACTGTTACTGTATGTCACCTGAGCTTAACTTAGGTTCAACGTGTGGAATAGTCCTGAATCAAACATAAACTAATTATTCATAAGAAAAAAACCTATTTACAAAGCACCACATACAGTGCACAGATAGAAAAGTGTGTGTGGACAAAAGCATGGCTTCGTCCAGTGTTGTGTGTTTGTGTCTATCTCTTGGAGTGGCTGATGTAGCTGTTCTCGATGCACAGCACGACGTAGGAGCTGGAGCAGCTGCTGGAGCTCTGCTGGAGCAGATTGCCGCTCTGCAGTGACGACGCCATGCCGGTCAGCGTCCGCTCGCCCACTCGCCACGTCTCGCAGAAGCTGTCCACATGCCGCTGCCCGCCGCTGGTTGACCCGTGCCATATCATCTTCTCTGGCCTGGGATGAAACAGAAAAAGGGTAGCAGGGATAGATGATGCTTGTGTTTGTGGGGGGGGGTTCTCCACTTTGCAGCATATTCAGAAAAGTTTATATATGTATAGTTGATGGGTTTTGGCTCACCATGTGCTGTCACTGAAAACGTCTTTGCCATCAAAGGAGTAGATCGGCACGTTGTCCTTTATTCTGCCCTCGTTGAAGATGCCGTCCCAGCTGTCAAACAGAACTTCGTCCTGACATGGATGAGACGACACAATTACTACAAGAATCTAAGCTAAAAATCTAAGTTCCCATTTTGTTGTTGTTTGTGTGTTTTTCCTGTTTATTTATATTAGCTACCTTTAAGTGCCCAGATTTTTCCTGTTCGTTTCCTTGAATTATTAAATTAATAAACGATCCCTTCACCATTTATTCAGAATAAGTTTTTGTTCTTGCTTCTTTGTTGTGGTTTTATCAGGGTTTATGTGATTTAACTATTCACACTATTTCAAGGCCGGATGTAGTTTCTACGCAGATTATGTGCAATAAATTGACCTCTGTTGATGTCTTGTCTACATCTCCTTTGGTGCTTTTACATTTTATATGTAACACTGTATAACACTGTGGCAAATAAATATTCATTAAAAATGTCAAGGATAACACAAAAAAAGCTAGAAAGATACCTTAACTCTTCAGCTTAACACTGAAAATTGTGGGATTATTAAAGGATTATCTAATTTTATTTTATTTTATCTTTTATCTTTATCTAAGCTATCTGGCTGCTAGTTGCAGCCTCATATTTACCGTACAGACATCAGACGTCAAACTATTTCCTTTAAACGGTTGAAAAACATCTGTTGGCTACCTTCAGGTTGACTATTGGCACACGGTCCCTGTCAGCCTTGCGGACTATGCTGTGGAGATCCTGGAGTTTGGCGGACAGGAATGCCCGGAAAGTTCCCTTCATCCCGATGGCCTGAGCCTGAGTAAAACACTTGTAGTCTGCACCGCGGACGCCCTGCATGGAGCCAGTCTGAGGGCTGTTCAGGGCGATCAGGTGGAGCTGCGGAAACATGCCCAGCAGTAATATTTAATTTAACAATAAGACTCAGAACAGAGATGTGAGTCTGGCGGTTTAAAGATTGCCTCTCGTACCGCTGGACCTGTAGTATGATGGTGGACTGGAGACTCCGGCAAAGGAGGAGGTGGTCTTCGCTGAGGAGTGACTGCGTAGCGAGTTTCTGGGTACGTGGGGCGTTCCTGGGCTGTATGGACAGAATACCTACCGTCTGGTTGATTCAACCGGTCTGAATAACTTGGATACCTTGGATCTGTGGGTGCTGGGTACCGCGGATCCGGCTGATGCCGGGTGTCAGGTTGGTATCGGGGATCCGGTTGGGATGGGTATCTGGGATCTGGCTGGGTTGGGTATCTGGGATCAGTGTGGGACGGGTATCTGGGATCCGGCTGGGTTGGGTATCTGGGATCAGTGTGTGTTGGGTATCTGGGATCAGGGTTTGATGGGTAATAAGGATCCGGGTGGTGTGGCTGCGACTGAGGCCCAGAGTCTGGGTGGACCGGACTCTCAGGTGGCCTCTGGGAGTCATGTGCGGAGGTGTCTGTGTTGGAGTGGTGGTCTGGGGAGTAGGGGATGACTGGTGGGGGCTCCACAGCTGCAACCTCATTATCCTGAAAATAATATGTATGATTTGTATTAAAAACAGGATGCTTATATGTTCTGAAGATGAGAAAAAAGAGGAACTGCACTCACATCCACACTGGGCAGAGCAATGTAGCTCCCGAGCTGAAAATACAAAGGAAGCAACTGCATAAATATACAAAAACTGAGAAATCAAAGTATTTTTATGTATCTCCTGCTGATTTATGATCATAAAAAAGGTGCATGTTTTACTTGGACTTGACGAACTCCATCTCGGACCCGTAAGTAGAGATCTGTTTGGTCTATAATGTACACCAGAGAGCCCTCGGGTTGTCTTCTAGCAGTCGCTGTCATGGTATCATAAGACCTCAACACTGTTACCTACAAACACAAAAAACACATTTATCTCGACATCATTTGGACAAAATGTTTTATTATATATTTATATTTTATGTTATCCTAACCTAATTATCTGCTATGTTCTGTGTGTTTATCGTGGCAGGACTACAACTTTCTTTTTGTTGTGCAACCTTGTGTAAATGACCTTGTACTTTGTAATCAGTCGTCTGCTTCCTGAGATTAATAACTTAATTGCAGCCATGTTGTTTATTGGGCTAAGAGTCATTTATTAAGTCCAGTAATGCTGTATAAACCCTTTAACACACAGTCTTTATAGAGCTACAGTGTGTATTGTGACCTTTTAATCTTTTTAATCTTATCTAGACAGGAAGTGATATTTTTATTTCCTGATTTATTGTTAGATAATAAGGAAATAAAGCAGAATAAGTTATCTCACCCCTGAGGAGTGTCCAGGTAGTCCAGGCACTCCAGGTGGTCCAGGTGGTCCAGGAATATTGATAGCTGTCATTGAAAGGGGGGTCACATGAGCTCAAATTACTTCATTTTGAATATTTAGGCGTGTGATTATTACTTACTCTGTGTGCCCCTGTAAGCTCCAGGTAAGGATGGTCCTGGAGGTCCAGGTGGACCTGGTGGTCCAGGTTGCCCATCATAGCCTCTTCCTGGCTGACCAGGTGGCCCCTGGGGGCCTGGTGGGCCACTGATGGAGTCGCCTTTTGGGCCCTGAGGGTACAAGGACAGAAATGTATTTATATTTAGATGTTTTTGTAATATAAACTGTAAAGCTTTATGTGTGTGACAGTGTGATCTTACAGGAGGTCCACGCTCTCCTGGGGGTCCGACTCCGCTCCCTCCATAGCGGGGGTCATAATATCCTCCGCCTGGTTCTCCTTTCTCTCCTTTGAAGCCCGGATTGCCCGTTTCACCTTTCAACTCATTCTGGACATGTAAACATCCAACAAATATAAACAGTATAAACAAAAAATCTTACTGATAGTTTAACCATAAAGTTCTAACTGTTGAGTTGAGACTTACCCTTAAAGTGTAAATGTCAACGGATGACCCGAAACCTGCATCAGAAACAAAATGCTTTATTTATTTATCTACATACTGAAAATAAAAAACATTTATTTAACTTTTAAGCTTATATGTGCACTGACGAAGTGGTGCTACCTGGAATTTCAAGAGTCCCTGGTGGTCCACGATCACCTTTCTCTCCTTTAAGAGCTAGAAACACGAGGAACAACGAGCTTGGTTAAACACCAGCAGTCTCATCTTTAAAGAATTGGTCTGACATCTTTGGACATATGTGTATTCTCTTTCTTTTTAATAGTTAAATGAGAACATCACTCTCATATTTGTGCGCTCTGTTGCTGGAGCCAGCAGCTTAGCATAAAGGCTGGAAACAGGGGAAACAGCTAGCCTGTCTCTCTGGCTGTAGCTTCTTATATTGAAGTACGACATGAGAGTGGTATCGATCATCACACCTAACTCTTGGTAAGAAAGCCAAATAGTTCAAAATATCAAACTTTTCTGTCAATCATCGCACTTGAAATATGAAGTGAATTTACCTGGGTAATGCCTGGAGTAATCATCATACCCCTGAAATAAAAATGAAGATCAATATGATTCATAAGTAAATTCACATTGCATTTAAAACATTTATTATCCACACTTTTGAGCTGTTTTATATCTTATTACTTTTAATATACGGGCAAGTTTTAATTCAGTAAATAGGCAGAAAATAAAATGTTTCATGTCTTGACTCACTCTGAATCTGTCGCTGGGAACAGAAGGTCCAGGAGGTCCAGGGGGGCCCGGTGGACCTGGAGGACCCTGGCAAACAACAAATATTGATTACTATGTGTTGATGGCCTGATCATAAAAAGCTGCACAAGTTCAGAAGGAAACGGGACAAAAACCAGTGGTACTCACCGGGTAACCGTATCCAGATCCACTGCCTGAATCTCCCTTCTCTCCTCTGGCGCCGTTCAGCCCAGGTCGACCCTACAATAAACAAAGCATTCAGAATCATATTTCATTCATTACACATAAAATATTAACGCATTTAAAGCCTTAAAGCTGTGTGTATAAATTAAAACCTTTGGGGACTCTTAGTGGTAGAATTGACTACCATTTTTAATTCAATTGATATGAAAATGTCATTTGATGATCGCAAGAAATCTACTCACCGGTCTACCTGGAATCCCAATGTCTCCCTTCTGGCCTGAGGGACCATGTGGACCCTGAAAATAACAGTATTCAGACCGGTTTATTATAATAACGTGATGCTGTTAGCTTACGTAACATCAGCAAAACACTGAAATAAAAATAATGTACGCACTGGAGGTCCCACAGGGCCAGGGGGTCCGCTCTCGCCCTGTAAAGTAATACACTCGCTGTAAACGCTCACATATTACATAATTAATCACTTATTTTGGGTTATTTACAATCGACAGATGCTAAAACTCCTGCAGCAAGCACAAGCATGCTATGTTATTTTAGTTGTGATACAAAAATTGGTGAATGCATCCTAAAAGTTTGTTATCTAATCTTTTATAAAGGACTTTACCGGCTTTCCTGCAAGCCCACCAATGTACTGAGGTCTCCCATCAGGCCCGATGATAAGGCCAGGTTCTCCTTTCTCTCCCTGAACAAAACAACAGGTTAAAGTTTGTGTCAATGATTAAGATTTTATTGCATTGTTATCTCGCGATAACAGAAAGTTTCTTTATATAACAGATTGTACAGTATTGCTGCTGCATTTATTTTGTAAGACAAGATATTACAAGCAAAATGCACATAAAACATCCGATAATATTCCACCAAAAAAAATTCTTCTATTTCGTAAAATTGCAGCTTTAACTGACAAAAACATATTTATATGTAAGATAAACAGAAAGACGCAATTTATTCCTTTTGATCCTCCAACCTGTGGAAATCATATGATATTTGCAAGACCATTTAGTTGAAACGGGGAAAAAGTACTTATATCTCAAGATAACAATATATTAAATTAATTAATTTCAATAATACTAATAATAATAATATATTCCTGTAGCCATATGAATATACAGAGTTTTCTTCAAATACAATTTTCCTTCATTCAATACATCTCAATGACAGAACAAATATAACTTACAGTGTAAAAAAGGCTAAAATAATGAATCAAAATGTGGATTATCTTACCTTTGGTGCATACCCTGGAGGACCTGAGTCTCCTTTGTCTCCTTTTGGTCCCATGGGCCCCTAAATGCAAACATATCACACAATAACTTCCTTCCATCATATCAATCGGACTCCAAACTGAGCTGTGTGATAACGACGGTGATACATACCGGGAATCCTGCTCGACCCTGAACACTACTTCCTCCCTGAAGAAGAGAGAAAAACACATGAAGGAAAAGAACAAATATTGTGTAACCATGTTAATATAATTTAAGTTTAGTAAGAATCATGGAGAGGTCAGTTAGGGGACGACTCACCTGCCACCCTTCGTTCCAATATGGGTCATTATACTATAGCAAGACAAAGTTATGTCAGTTAGTGCGGAGGTGAACAAACAACTTAGCAGGCGGTGACTGTTAGTGAATCTGAGTAAGTGATTAAAAGGCAGGCAGTCGTGTGAGGGTTAAACTTAAATCTCTCGATGTTAACGGTTTGATCTCTGACTCACGTCGCTCGTTGTGTGGTAGCTGATCTGTCCTGGAGGGCCGGGAGGTCCTGGAGGTCCAGGAGGTCCGCCATCTCGCCCTGGCAGACCCTGCCATGACAAACAGAGTGTATTAACCATATATCTTAAGGAATAAGCTAAATATTCTTTGGTAGATTTGATCCCCTGCCACTAAAATATAACTTTCATTACAGCTTAAAACAATTAAATATATTGGAATACTGCATAATACAATAATAATAATATGCTTAATATACTAAGCACATAACTCACCATGTCTCCTTTGTCTCCTCTGGCTCCCTTTTCACCCTAAAAAATTAACACAAGCAGTTATTAAATGTCATGAAAACCAGCAATTTTACAACTAATTCTAATCTAATCTAATCTAATTATGTCTTAATTATGGTATTATTTGCATATGTTATACAAAAACAACTGAGCAGCAAATCCCAGAATTCATCTGGCTTCCTACCGACTGTCCGGGGAATCCGTCGAGACCTGGTATCCCAGGAGGTCCTCTTGATCCCTCTGCTCCTTTGTCACCATGGATGCCGGGTAAACCTGGCTTACCCTGAACATCATAATAGAGAGACAATAAAGAGTGGGTACAACTGTGAGACAAACAACTCTATACAAACAACACAGAGCCAAACAAACTCTGTAGTACTCACAGGAAGACCTGCGATACCAGGAGGACCCTGGAAGACAGAACACAGGAAAACATGAAGCAAAAGATCTACTGTAAAGAAAGCGTCAGGGGTCTCATAAACAGGTGATTGGGTACCTGTGGTCCAGGTGGGCCTCTGAGTCCAGGCAAGCCATTGTTTTCCTCAAATCCATCCTGGTTGCCCTGTTAAAGACACAGAGACCACAGAGACACACCTTGTTTTTTTGTTTCAACCTTGGACGATGGCCAAAAGCCGCATTTTCAGGAGACATTTATCTGCTCTCAGCTGTCCACACAAACTGTTTAACTTCTACTTACAAAACCAACGCGGTATGGCGGCCCTGGCGGCCCAGGGGGTCCTGGTGGTCCAACTGGTCCCATGGGACCTGGAAGTCCTGCCAGCCCAGTTTGCCCAGGTGTACCTGACCTTCCTGCATCACCCTGAGCACCCTTAGGTGTGAAGGAAAAAAATAATCAGGGTGTTTTATGTCTCTTTGCTACCGATCAAGGGCACTCCTGTTAATGCAACAGCAGCAGAGTAAGTGAAGGAAAGTGGGTGATAACGACATGCAAGAGACATGACAGAGCTCAATGTTAAGCAGAATGAAGTGATACAGTGAGAAAAGTGAAAGGAAGCTACTCAACTAGGGGACCTATTATCATTTCTAGCTCTATATTTCACTAGAGGAGCTTTGCATCATTCACTCTTCAAAACCATCCTTATTTATCTGACACTGGCCCTCAATGCAGCACCTCAGTTCATCCACAGTCTGAAACAAGCAACAAAGAACTCTTTCTTCTGACCGGCCAACTTTGCAGAAGCCTGCTGACAGCCATCATCAAGCCTCCAGGAGGAGCGTCGGGATGTGAACTGCACCTGTCCCAAAAATACTGTTGGGTCTCTGTAAAATGTTATAAGAGTTCGGTTAGATTTATTAAGTATTATTATTGCTACATTTACTGTTGTTACTGACCTGCTGTTACTAGACCTGCTCTATTTGAAAAGTGTCCTGAGATAACTTCTGTTTTGAATTAGCGCTATACAAATAAAATTGAATTGTATTGAACTGAATTAAAATGTCACAACCACCACAAAAGCACTAAAATACAGTCGACGTTGGCTCGTCGCCTTAACTTAAAAGTAAGTGAGACGTTGCATTCAGAGCAGTCTGAATTCTGAGCTTTTAGCTCACAGGGATTATTTTTACATACGTCATTATTTGTCAATCTGACCTTGTTTAATATCAACAACCGACATTGTAACATTATATATATGACAGAAACTAAGGAAAAGCTTAATTAAACCACTGAGGGAAAATATCCCTTTTCATAGCATTGTAGGAAGTATATGTAGCTTGAAGTGGAAAACTGGAATTATTCAAAAGATATGTTCAGAAGGAGAAATGGAAACAGGTGAAAACTTGGGAAAGTGGAAGAAAATCACCAAAGCAGAGACCCCCCACCAAAATACCTGCGACCCATTACACACCGTAGAGGATGGAGCAAAGTAAGAGAACAGCCCCGTGAAAAAGTTGGAGTCTTGCGAGTCTTGCTAGAGGAAAGCAACAAACATGGAGGAGAGAATCTATCTGGATGCACCCGCCACACATTTAATTTCAGTTCACGAGAAAACACTGATTCATAACATTTATGTTATTGAAGTCACAGATTTGACTTTGAAGGATAAAAGTTCAGATTTAACTCACCTTTTCTCCAGATGGTCCCGGAAGACCAAGCTCACCATTGTCACCCTGGAGGTAAAAGATATTTAAGAAAAAAAGGAAAGGACATTTATGATTGGGAAAGGAGAAATCAGCAGGGGCGGATCTAGAGAAATATGCAATCCAGAGTGTGGCATGGAGACTTTAAATATCAATATTTGACAAAAAACTAAATGTGTACTGATCCGTGAGAAATATTCAGCAGGTTGTCAGTCAATATGTGCATTTTCACCTTCACTCCTGTGAGTCCTGGTTGACCCGGTCGACCGGGAGGACCGGGAGGGCCCTGAAACAGCACACAGGATACACTCAAACAATCAGTGTTTAATAGCTTATCAAGATCCTGCACTCAGAATAATAGTAATAATAATAACAACATTTCTGATATATTTGAAATATGAAATATTTAAACAAACAGTCCAAAGTTAAAAAATATTCTGTTTATTTTAATTAAAGACAAGGAAAAAGCAACAAATCTTTACATTTTAGAAGCTGGAACCATCAATTTTGGGATGTTTTTGATTGGTTGATTATCAAAAAAGTTACCTGCTTGAATGTCTTATTATGCAATTATTATTTATTAATTGACGTTGGTGTTTTTGTACCGTTTAAACACTTTGCACTATACGAATTTGACGGTTGTTTCGAAATGGATTTTTTGTTTTATTGTATGTATGTTGAAAATGAAAAAAAAATAAAATAATAACAATCAATTAATTGATTAAAAGACTAATTGTTTCAGCTGTACATTCTACAACAGAAACTGTATCCCACTACGTTACACTCAAACAAATTAGAGAAACTCACCGGTAGACCAGGGACTCCATCCTGTCCAGGTGGTCCAGGAGGTCCGAAAGCTACTGGACCGTTGGCTCCCATAGCCACTGAAACCCCAGGAGGGCCAGGAGGGCCTGGGGGGCCAGGAGGACCACGGGCACCCTGGGTACATTGTGATTTATAAGTAATGATTTGAGTTTAACCCCTTTTAGAGTTTTAGAGTAAAATTATCAACATACCTGGATTCTGTCCAAGTCTGGGAATCCTGAGCCCTCCATGTCAAAAAACGTCTGTCAAAAGATAAATTAATAAAACACTGGGACAAGTCTTGAAACAATAAATACTTAAGGAAGAGGGTGTTTGAAGTGTGGACGTACTGGGCGGTCACCGGTGCCAGGTCCAGGAGGTCCTGGTAGACCAGGGGGGCCTCTGGGTCCTGGTTCACCCTCTCCACGCTCACCCTGGAAATATTCAGAGGTCGCACATTATCACACTAAATAAATGCTTGTAAAATAACACAATAATAGTTCAAGAAACAACATAATTGATCCAGCCACATATTCTGCTCTGTACTAAAACCTTTTCGCCTTTGACACCAGCAGATCCTGGACTTCCTGGGAAACCACGTGGCCCGGGGGGACCCTGGGAACACGAGCAGAAAAACAGAATTACACTGGTCGGTTTTTAATTATGAAGAAAAGCCACTGACTAATTCTGCTTTTATAAAAATATCTCAATCTGTAATAAATATTTGTGCTTACAGCTTTCCCATCCTCTCCTGGATCACCCTGAAAGATCATAAACAACCAATAAGTGACTTTAATCTAAAAAAGAACATAATATTTGGAAAATCAAGGTCTCTCTGTACTCACAGGCTCTCCATCAGTTCCTGGAGTTCCTGCAGGCCCATCTGACCCTGGTGGTCCTGGCGGTCCGGGGGGTCCGGACACCTGCTGCACAACAGAGCCGTCCCCAAGTCGGACCACCTCAGCTGCGGGTCCAGGAGGACCAGGGCGTCCGGGAGGCCCTTGAGCCCCACGCTCTCCTTTATTGCCGGGGTATCCGAAGCCGGAACTACCCTGGTGAGGAAGAAGTGATATTCAGCTAAATTCATAATAATTATAATAGTAGTAATGTGGTATGAGTCTGTGTTTAATTCAGCATATATGTAATCCACCAACCAGCACTTATTTTAGTGAGAAATAATAATTTAAAAAACAGTTCACCTTTAGTTCCCACATTTTTCTCCCACTTACATCAGAGGCTAAAGCACTCCACTTGCATCTCAGGTGGAAGGGACTAAGATGTAACTGTTGTACTATTATATATGATATCATTAGATTATTATGAATCATGCATTAATGGAAAATGTTACTGTTGTAGCTGGTTGAGGTGGAGCTCATTTAAAACTATTAATCGACTGATTGTTTGGCTTGTAAGAAGTCACAACTACCCAAAGTGTCACCTTCACAATCCTTGTTTTATCCAAACCTTAAAACTCCAGAAAATAAATTAGAATAATTTAATAATTTTCATATCTGTCAAGCTATATTATTATCCAACAGACATTATTCTCACCAAATAGAAATAAGAATAAACTCTCCTCAGTGTGAACACACAGGTAACATACCTTTGCACCTTTTTCTCCCTAAAATAAAAGAAAAAAAAGACAAATATGAAGTATTTTACGCAGCTGATTACACAGTAGGTCCCACACACAGACACACAGAGTGATCTTCTACCTTCTGTCCTCCACCCTGAGAGGAGACACCAGAGCCAGAGCTGAAGCCAGACTCTCCCTTTGGCCCTGCGGGGCCCACGTCCCCCTTTGAGCCTTTTTCCCCTCTGTCGCCTTTAGCACCGCCGGGACCTGAAATAAGTGAGCACGCCAGGATCGGCATTGAGTTTAGAGCAGCTTATTATCATGCAATGGAAAATATGAAACATTATTAGTAATTAGTAATAATTATTATATTCATTATATTTCATCATTTGTACTGTGCATAAATCCACCCACGTCATCGCTACTACTACCAAAATGCAGAAGTGCCCATTTATGAACACAAATAAAGCGTCAAAAGGAAAAACCTTAATAAAGTAAACAAAGTCGGAAATGAAGGAAACTGATGAAGCGAAAGAGCAGATCGTTTACGTGGATCCAAACTCTGGCTGTACTGACAGATAAAGGTTTTTCCAGTCTTAAACCATCTAGTGGACACATTCAGGTTAATGAAAGCAGTGTAGTGATTGGTTCTGCACGGGGCACTATTGCTTAATTAATAACTCCCCCTTTCCTCTCCTTGTATACTTACATTGACTTTGTCTATGAACAGTCAAGTTCAATTGCACATCTAAATGTTCTCCTTTGTTTTGTATTGCATATGCATGTTTATATATATATATATATATATATAGTGACTATATAACATCTGCATGGAAAACAGAACAGGCTGCAAATAGTTCTGTTTTTTGCATTAATTAATTCATCGTTTAGTCTTTAAAGAGTTAGAAAATACTGCAATAAGTTTCAAGAGGCAAGGGGACGTATTAAAATTGCTTAGTTTGTCGGACCAACAATCCCAAGCCGAAAGGTGTTCAGTTAACAATGTTATAAAACAAAAATAACTGCAAAAAAGCTAAATTGTTGTAGATTCATTTTCTGTCAGTCAACTAATTTTAATTTTATTTAATTTTTAATTTTAATTGACTCATCATTTCACCTCGACTACAGATGAGACTTTGGTGCACTGCGCTGATTAAATAAACAAAAATATTAGATAGTCAGACAGAAGTACACGGAGAGAGAAAAAGGCAGGTACATCATGGCACCTCTGTAGTGAGAATCCTCCACCTGTCCACACTAGTCTGTTAGTCCCCCCCCCCC
>NW_023340206.1:12415702-12451103 GCF_004916995.1 Morone saxatilis
CTCCTTTGTTTTGTATTGCATATTGCATGTTTATATATATATATATATATATATATATATATATATATTATTAAGAACAAAACTAACCAACTAGTCTAACTATTCGTTTTACCTTTAATCACACAATAAGCCCCCTGTGTGGACTGTAAAGGGTAACCAGAGGGCTGTTTCACAAAACCCAGATAGCAGATTAAGCTGGGATTTTCCAGTTATCCTGGCTGAGTTTAGCCGTGCCTCCGTTTCATGAAAGCAGCGGCACTATAAGTTACCATGGAGATATATTCTGTGCAGCTCCAGACCAGGATAAAGGCAGACTTTATTAATCCTGGTGTTTTATCTGTTCAGTCAGAAGTCACTGCAATCAGAAACCAATGTGTTTTTTTTATTTCATGTTCTTTTGTCTATTTGGATTATTTTCATTAGTTAGGCTACATATTATTATTTTAACAATAAGCTACCACAGGTAGGACCACTGCCATTCAGTTAAGTACCGTTATTATTTTAACATTGTGACCATTATTATTTGTATAATCATTCATGCAATATTGTTATTTTTATGTTGTGTTTATCAAGAACATATATAAAGGAATATAGTATTAAAACTGCGGCGAATGAATCATTTGTCATGTCAACTCACTTTAAAAGTTTTTCGTGACTTCAAATTAATTAATTTGTCAAGAGCAGGTTAACCTGTCACCGTCTTTACTACGCTACGCCTAACAGGGGAAAAAACAAGTCACCACAAGGTCACACGCTGTGCAGATTTAGGCCGAAAATGATGGAAACTACTACCTAGAAAAGGAAATGTAATAACTATAACTGGGTGAAGCCAGTGGAAGGCAACTATCATATAAGACCATAAGACCTGTAAAACTTCAACTTCCTTTCATGCTCAGTGTATTTTCTCCACGTGGGAGCTGGGATGCTGAAGGCCTAACCTGTAGCCTGCACAGTCTATTGCACTGGTTCCCAACTTTTTTCCTTAAGGGACCCCTTTTCTATCATTGTGTAAACTGACTAATGGACGTTTATTATACCATTCTCTATCTGTATCATGCACTCTTTCTATTTTTAACAATCATACATACTTAGTAGGTGTCTTTTCCGACAAATGTTGTGTTGTGTTTTTTTGTTGTTATTCTATTAGTTCTTTTAAACAAAGCTTTGGCGACCCCTAGTGGGGGTCAGGTTGGGAACACTGGTCTATTGTGTGCTATGGAATCAGTCAGAGGGCAAAACCTAGACATGTCAGGAGAATAGAAATTATAGGCCTACAGACATTATATACAATTTTAGAAAACTTCTGGCAAACATACTCTTTGTCCCACATTTGGTTTGTTAAGATCTGGTCACCTTGATAGACTGTCTGGCGCACTGAATGACGTTGCAGCCTCATACTGAATAATTTGGATCAAGCACAGACTGTAAAGGAGACGTCCACCAACCTCCACCAACCTCCACCAACATGCTCACAGCCCAACATAATGAGACTCTACAGCAGCTGGAAGCACAAAGGCTCATTCTATACTGCGATAGGATGGCCACATGTTGATTAGGGCATAACCCTAATCTTAATCTGCACTTCTTCAAGGCGTGACCCATCCGTTTGCCCCCAGCGACCCACCTCTTGGGCCTGGTGATCCAGTCCGGCTGTGGTCCACCAACGGCTTGTGAAACCTGACATCTAAAGTCAACACAGGTTGAACACAACTTTACCGGCAGCATGAGGCCTGCAAGTGTCGGCTTGCAAAGCAGGGAATGTGGTGCCTCGTTAATGTGTGTGTGTGTGTGCGTGTGTGTGTACATTTTGAAGAAATGTGCCCTACTTTCAGAGCCAGATAATCTGTTTATGAGTCTTTACGGGAGACTTTAAAGCCAAAAGTGGTTTTCCTTTCTCCTTTAGTAGCAACAGTATATAACCAAATATTCTCTCCTTCTTTAACTATCCACTTGGGGGAGCTAAAGAGTTACGAATCACACTAACATGCTGGAACCCTGCATCAAAACTCCCTACATTTTCAGGTCCAGACAAGGGCCCTTATGCACATACTTCCAGATAAAAACACAGTGAAGACCTTTCTTTGGCAGTGGCTGCAGTATGATTAAAAACTTCCATTACAGGTTGGTTCTGTAGTGTGTTTACTGTGTTGAGCGTCTTTGGCAGCCAGATTTGCAGTCGTAAGTAATTCCACTGAGCTTTTACCTGTTTCTTTGAGCCAGGTTCCTTGTGAGGATATCACAGGGGGTTCAGGTACTGGTCGTAAGGAAGAAGGCGTGGTCTGGAAAAAGAAAACAATAGACATCATCCACTGCCACGGCCAGAATAAATACCCACACTTCAATGCCCCTTATCAGATGCTTTCACTGTTTTATTTCTTATTTCAGAATCACAATAGATTTTACTGCCAAGTTTTCACATACAAGGAATTTGCCTTGGTGTATTGCTGCATAACAATAAACGTAACAGGAGAAAAATATGAATAAAGATTAAATAAAGACGATAAAAAGACAATGTACATATATATGACTGTGGTTTAGATATAGAGCTGTACAGTTTCACAAGACAAACTGACCTTCACAGTGTGCCCCGTCTGTCTCCTGTCGCCTTCGCCGCTGCCAAAGTCACCAGAGGACTGCGAGACAGAGAGACGTTACACAAAAGCATTCTTTGACGTAAAAATATAACAAAAAATACTCACAGCATCAGAGTCGTCGTCGTCGTCACACAGACGCTCAGCTGCCCGAGGGTTTCCCACCACTTTCAGCTCTGCAATCTCACCCTAAAAACACACAAACACACACATACTAACTCACCGTGATGACAAGACTCATTGTTTGCAATAATTTTTTATAGTAGCCTCATGTGGAATCTCCAAATAGGTGGAAAACATGAGAGAAATGTCACTCTGTCTTTAAATCATCTTCTTAAATCCTCTACAAGGGGCTGTATTCTGGCTGTTTGGAATTGAGGTGGACTTTATGACGATTGGCAAGTTAGAATATTCTCATTAGAGACCCATTTGTGCACTGAAAAGTATTCTTTTGGATGTTTTTGGCAGAAAAAGAATAAAAGATGCAGCTAAGAATAGAAGATAATCTGGACAAATGTGGAGCAAATGTTTAGCTTTTACATAAATAATATCCACTTCTTCTCCACCTCAAAAAGAGTCAACATGTGGTCAACTGCTGCTGGTGCATGCTAAAGGTCAGAGGTCAATGGTGAGAGGGGTCAAGTAATAGATTTACAAGGATGAAGTGGATTAGGTCTGCCCTTCCTGTTGCCTGTGACCCAAACCTGCCGTGAGGAGGGTGCCACAGGGAGATATTAAAAATGGATCTGAACCAAAGGAAGAGGTCAGACTTCCACATTCAAATTACACTCACACACCTGCTCTTTTAGCACACAGTGTATTATTCTGACTTCTCCAGGTCCCGCGGGTGACATTTGGAGGAGGACTCATTGCTGTTTTTCATTTATTTCTGTCAGAAATGTGATGAGCAAACATCTCTTCAGCACTCGAGCATTTCCTCTGCTGGTACCCTGGAGTTTATGGTTAGAAAATTAACTTCTCTTCCAAATGCTAAAGCATAAAGTAAAAGTGTTAAACTTTTTTTGTATGTCTGAAATACAAATGATTTAGTCCATAAAAGTGATCATTTCGTTCAGCTTCACCTTACAAAGTGTGTATTTAAAGACAGAACGTGTCATAAAAGTTTGATCCAAATGCAGGCTTATTTTGTCCAAATTTGGGAGAAGCAACTGGTGTATCCTCCTCAGCTCATCTGGTATACCAATGACAAAAGGACCCAGACCCCCTAGCAGCAGAAATTACATATTTTAAAAGGTTTACAAGGTTCAACACCATATCTGTACCTTCATATAATCAAACATTACCTGGAACTTGTCAGCGTCGGCTCCTCCCGCCTGGCCCACAAAGATCCCAGCCCCCGTGTCGAGCTCCATGGGATCCGGAGAGCGCTCAAACTTCACCACCTGTGGCTCAGAGTCGCAGCCCTGGTAGAAAGTCACCTGGTCCTCCAGGACAGACAGCGAGAAGCGACTCCAGGTGTCCACCAGGCTGGGCACGTCAAAGCTGGCCGCCTCATACGAAGCCTCGGAGTCGGGCTCTGTATAGAAGAACTGAACCCTCTGACGGCCGGACTGCATCGCACTGAGCTTGACACCGACGTACATGAACTTCTGGGGCCCATCGGTGATGGAGAAGAGGACGGAGGCGGCAGGAGTGGATGGCTTGATGTAGAAGACGAGGGAGAAGTGGCGGTAGAAAGGGTTGGGGACGTGGGCCCGAGCCGGTTGGCCCGACACTGCCGCAGAGGTGAAGGCGTAAGCAGCCCCACCCCTTGGCCCGTAGACTCTGGTGATCGCATTGGGTGGAGGGTCTCCGATTAGCTGGTCCAAAGAGACACCGGTCTCTTCTGCAAGAGGGAAGAAACAGAAAGGTGAGATTTAGAGTAAGAAAGTTGACTTAAAAAAAGAAATTAGACAAGTGCTGCCTTCAAGCGCCGCTGTAAGTGCACATGAATGGAGGCGAATACAAGCTAGAAAAGCCAACATATTTGTGACTTCTTAGGTTTTTCTAGAGTTTCTAATGTTTCCTGAGTAGAATCATCACCAAACAATGTCAATATAGGACATATTTTAATATTATTTCTCCCAAAACAGCACTAAAATGTGTGTAAAAAGTTGAATTTATGACTCAGAAGTAGGAGCTTATGAGGTGCACTTGAAGGCAGCATGTGTTCCAAAGACAGTGAGTCTAAAGCACAGAAATGATCAGCAAATCACACGTTCTTTGTAAAGGTAAACTGGTTCAGAGGATAACATTTGGACAACAAACTATCCAGAACAGTCTATAAGAAGATATTCTAGATCTCCAAGAGCTAATATACGTAGCTTATTGTGGTTAAATTAATAGTTTCTTCTGATTTAGCAATCTTTTTACAGATATCAAGACAAAATAAATGTTAGGATGTGTTAAAACCTGTTAAAATGAAAAAAAGTGTTCACTACAGGAAATTAATAAACTGTTTTAAATGAGTCACCGACAAGTGCCTCTGGAGCAACAAACCACACTGACCCTCCAGGTTAAACAGCAACCACAAAACCACAAACCGCATTTTCACTGCGTTCTGACAGTAGTACGTGAAACAGATGATCCTGATCAACTGTTTTTGTCTATAAAATGTCAGAAAATAGTTTTAAATGTCCCAGAGAGTTAGTTTTTTATTGTATACAACACAGAAAAGCATAAAATCCTGACAAATGTTTGAAAAGTGATTATTAGATACTTTCTAAAAGATGAATCAGTTAATCATTGCAGATCTAAATAAAAACAACCTGAGTTGGTAGATAACACTTGAGGTAATGAAAAAAATGACTATAAATCAAACTTCTCCTGGCTCGCTGACAAGGTGATTTAACTAATGTTGGGTTCCGGTTTCTACTTTTATACTACAGTGTCTGTGAGACTGTGGGTCAAATTAATGGAAAAACTGCTGATATTTCAGTTCCCATAGATTCAAATAGCCCAAAGGGAAATGAGCTGCTGCCTTGAGACCAACAAATGCTTTTAACATAAACCGGCATCGCAAGGGAGAAAACGTTTTGGCCCTGCGGACACGATCTCCCGAGGACGGCCTGTCATCTCAGATTCATGACTCAGAAGTACAATCTGCATTAAAGGTTAAAGGTCACAGTGGTCAGTGGTTTTGAAGGGTTTCTCAAGGTTTCCAAATGATGTGAAAGTATCAAATAGAGCCAGTGTTTGAACTTTAACTGACAAAGACCAGCTTGAGCTTCACTGTTCAACATCCAGTGCTGGGCAGTAAGGCATTGCTAGTAATAATTTTACAGTAATGTACTGTAAGTACTTTCCCCAGTAACTAGTAAAGGTGACGTCTTTAAACTGCTGGATTAAGAATAGAATAGAATAAACGTTATTGTCCCCAATCAGTCACAAATCCAAATATATCAAATTTACGATGATGTGTTGCAAAGAAAAGCGGAAAATCTTCACATTTCTGAAGCAAATGTATGGCATTTTTGCCTGAAAAATTATTTGAATAATGAATCGATTATCAGAATTGTTGTCAATTATATTCTGTCAATCAGCTCTTTGTTTCATTAAAGGTCCAGTGTGTAACATTTGGCAGGATCTATTGGCAGACATGTAATATAATATTAATAGATATGTTTTCATTAGTGTATTAGTGTTCATGCTCGTGCTAACATTTTAATGCTATATTTAGCATGTTCACCATCATAGTTTAGCATGGCAGCTTGCTAACGTTTGTTAATTAGCAGGGAATTATGGGAATGTCAGTTGTTAGTATTTGGTCATAAAACAAAAGTGTGTAAAACCTTAAATATTGACACTGTCCCTGTAGCCAAGCTGCTATAGAAAAGAAAGTATCCCGATAGTAAAGTAAAGAATAAAGCATAAACTATTGTAAACTATTTTCCTGATTTAATCATTTTTTTCTATGAAACTGGCTGGAAACAATTTAATTCTGATGGAGAAAATCAAACTTTCTCCCACAACATCTTTTCTCACTTTACAGCTTATTACAGGCCCATTATCCCTTCTTTTTTTAGATCACACAAGCAGCAACTAGTCAAAACAGAACAGTTGGCCCCTAAATCTTACATATTTCACAATACCAGAAAACCTGATGAGAAATGTCCACTGTAATGCTGTTTACTAACTGCATGACTGAGTGAAGCATATAGCGTCATTATTCAGGCTGTTAACTCTCCCTTAGGAGTGTTCTGCACACCGTTCCACCTGAGGAAAGTCACCTACACTCTGCCATGGAAAGTTACTGATGGGACCAACAACTGCACATCTGGATTTGCCAATCCAATGCTGGCAGGGAGTAATCCCAAACACATGTTCCCACACACACACACAAACACTTACAAACACAGTCCCTGTTGCACGAATGCTGGTTATGTTGTCTCGACCTGCACAGCAGCTACAGCTATAGCCTGGATCGTTTAGGGTTTCATCCAATTGGAGCTTGAGTAGCGCATGCCGGGTGGTCAACTTCCCACTGAGGGCACCTGCCATTGGTAAATCTCACTGTGGCACAGCTGCTGCAGCTGTTGCACAAATCAGGTTGGTCAAATTCAATTTTTTAAATGATAAATGACAATGAGGAAACCTTCTCTTCTGCACTGGCATGTGAGTTTGTTTAGTGAACAGAGGTTCACATTCACATCTGGAAGCTGTCCAGTTCAACCACAGCTCTCCCACTAAACAGTAACAGTTAAGGCTCCCATGAACAGGAACAATGTCTGCCAACTGTTCCTTCATACCAGTAACATTATAATTACAAGACCAGTATATAACAATTACACACACTTTTCTTTATCAAAGCTGCAATCTCAGTCTCAGGCTCTGAATGTATTTGTTCTTCTTGTGAACCAAAATGCAAAGCAAGCAAATTTATTAACAGGAACAGAAAAAAAAACATTAGATAATTTCACCTATTTTCACCCTCTGAAAGTAAATACACAAAAAGACCACCTTTGTTTTTATTAGCTAATCTGATGATTCAGTGATTAATAGGTCAAAACATCATTTACATGTCTATGATCAATAAAATGACAGAAATAAGTGAAAAATTACAAACTCCAACAACCAAATCTTTAAATGTCTCTTTTCTGTTTGACCAACAGTCCAAAACCCAAATATATTAAATTTACTATGACACGTGACGAACAAAAGCAGGAAATCCTCACAAATTGATGTTATTTTTGCTTAAAAAATTATTTGAACAATTAATCATCCATCTTTTTGCAGATTTATTTTATTTGGTATAAAACTGTGAGATTTACAATTTAATTAATCACAACTGGTGAAAGCACGCTCTTAAGAACATTATTATCCTTATTATTATGTGTTCTAGTGGAGACGTATGGCTCAACATTTTGTGCGGGGAAACTGCTATGATTGGTTGAATTTGCAAAAAGTTGCAGTGATTGGACAGAACTGCAAGGTTGTGCAACACTGACATGGACTGGTTGAAGCTGAACAACTTGTAAGAAGGACTGACTTTAAAACCAAAGTGATCTGATTTGTTTTTAGATGCCTTTGGGGAGTCAAAATGTCAAGATATTTGCTAGAGAAATGGTAAAGATTAGAGTAAGGTGTGACTATATAAACATAACTTTGTGCAGCATAAATGTTTTGATTCCCCTCTTGTAGGGGTTGGGAACCACTGGTCCCATGCTTTCTTTGCATCTTGGTCCACAAGAAAAACAAATAATGGCTGAGACTGTGATTGTAAGTCTGAAAGAAATTAGAAAAAATGCATGCAATAACTGTTATATAACCACAAGTTGTTGGACATTGTTCCTCTTCCTGAGAACCTTACCTTACTCTCAGATAACAAGCAAAAACTTTTCCTTTAAGCTTTATCACTGATGCTATTGTTGGCACCTCCACTTAAAACCATTTATTATCTTCCTTTGTTATTTATTGTTACTCTACCACCATTAAAAGTCAATGATCAGCTGTATCTTTAACTTGGCTGTTCTCCAGAGGACGGAAGGGAGCTGTCATGACATCCAAACATGTGAACTTTGCCTCCAAAGCTATCATCACGTTAACCCAGATGTCTGCCTATGGCTTCTTGCCCTGGGTCTGTCTCCTCCCTTCCTTCACGCTAACAGGACCCATTGTATGGAAGAACAACATACAGCAATGTTTCACTGCCCTGAAGGCATCGCCAAATAAAAAAAGAAAAAGAAAGACCTCATGTATTCAGTTACAGAGGATTACTGAAGTGCCATGTCTGTATTTTCCAACACTTGACCACAGAGAAATTCAATGCCTGGTTTAGTGTGTGAAGAGAAAAGATAGAAAAGAGACACAGACAGATGGACAGACGGAGGCAGGGGAAGGAAATGCGTGTCAGATGTTCATGGGAAAGTGGACCATGAGGGACTCTAATAGGATGAAGCACAGAGACAGACTCAGTCCCAAAAGCCTGAACAGACACAAGATGCCAGTTAAAACAGGCTGAAATGTCATTGTGTGACTAATGGACTCCTCCAGAGAGTTAGGAGTGCATTTTCTTTAAAATCTGGACAGATTTTGGATCCCTTTGAGTCTTATGGTATGTGTCCACAGGATCATCTCAATGCTTTCCATTCATTTACTATGTGCATTCTGGTAGCGCTGCACTATGTTTCATGACGTTGGCTGCTCCTCTTTTGCATAAAGTTGAGGTCTAGGCTACTTTGTGCAAAGGAGGAAGCGTCCGGCAGCAAAAAAACGCAGCATGCATTGCAATTTTTTAAGAGAAAATTCTCAAACTAGACACAATGTTGGTCCGGTTGGGAATCCTGGAGCAGAAAGTGTTCCTCCAATTAAGTGCAACCAGGAAGTGTTTAATATGGTCAATATGACTACAAGCGTCCAATGCTGGGAAGCAACAGCATTAAATCAGCGTTGCATGTAAACACCTGTATGGCCGCACTGTGCATGCCTACTAGAAACACATCAAGTGATAACAACAGTGCCCACACACGAGCAAGTCCTACAGTCATAAAAGCAGAATATGGTGTGCAGGCGTGTTTAAATAAGAGGCAGCATTTGACTTTCATTTCAACAACACTAAAACACTAACTTGATGAAATACTTTCAGGAACATCATGCAAAGGAACATTAACTCCATCCAGACAGCAACAAACCCTTGATGTGGTTCAAAGTATGATCAGCTCAAGCCTCACTACATGCTGTACTGCCAAACTGACATTTTATCTCCAAATTGGCAGCTTCACGTGTACAAGCACATCTTTTTCTAGAAATACACGCAACTGCTCATGTATGACTCAACTATTGACTTGCAACAGTGTAAAGATGTCATCCTACAAAACAATGCCAGAAACCTGTAAAGTGGTATAGGAATGGCTAATTGTATTGGATTGCTATTGGTATCAATGTTTCTGTATTGGTATTTTTGGAGGACTTGTCATAAAAAACCCTTCAATTAAAGTAACTAGAATGAACTCCACTCTCCGGCCCATTGCAAGCTAAAATGTCCACATGCACCAAATCAAAACCTGCTCATTCCTCATCTATAATTACACACAAAAAAACATCTCTCATTACTTCTATTCTGTGTGAGCAATCTTGGTACTTGTGCATGCCAAATGTTGGAGGAAAATTACACCATTATCAAAGTATGCCACAACCAGAACTTGCTTTACCTCCATCTGAAAGCTGCAGTCCTTATTTGGAAAAGTAAGCACTGCAAAAACAAACTAATTTAATTATACATTTTAAAGAATCTGAGGTATTTATACAGTTCAGACAGTCTGCTTCTCTGTGTAACATTTAGGAGGATCTATTGGCAGAAATGTGATATAACTTTCATAGGTATGTGCACATTTATCACTTAAATTATTCAGTGTAATTATACTAAACCTTAGCAATTCCAGAACTTTACATAATATTTAGTATAAAAACCTTGAATAATCTAAACACATCAAACACACGTATTGATCATTTTATTTATATTTCTTTAGCATAAGAAAATTTAATTAAAGTAAAAATACATTGAAAATAAATAGAAAATCCATCAGGAAACTGATGAGTTGAGGCAGTGTAGCTGGAGGATGTCAGAGAGAAAACCCGCAAATATTTTTTCCATTACTTTTTGCTGCAGTTTAACAAAATACTATTTATATAATTTATGTTTGGGACAGAAATACTTCTGCAGGAAAGCTGTTGCCAAAAAATAAATAGAAAATGTGGGAGTTCTCCTACACACTTGGATGAGATAAGGGGGTTTCCGTTGGTTGGCAACTTCACCACTAGATGCCACTGAATCCTACACACTAGTCCTTTAAAACAAGTTAAGAAACATTTCAAAGAGTGTCTTGGAATGAAAGTGACCCCCCACTTCCAATTAAACCAGTGGGTTCAACTATTAACACCCCCAGCTCTAGTCCAAGCCTCTTGGGACTAAACCAACTGGACACATCTAAAAAGCAGAGTGGCATCAGTTGACGCTTCAACTGCTGTGACAGCTGAGACATCTACAGCCTCCCACTGCTCCCCAGTCAGACCATAATCCATGTTTGAATAAGCTGAGAGCAAATTAAAGTTGACTGATGAGGGATCAGTGGGCGACTCAGCTGGGTTTTTTTTGTGTTCCCATCTCACTTTTCTAAGAGCATCGTGATTTGAAATAGTCTGGTTTCTTGGCTGCAGTCCAGATTAAATGTAAAGGGTTTTGGGCAGTGTAGAGAAACGTGAGTTGTAGCAGGTATCAGCTATAAGCAGCTGGAGGAGTGTGTGCATATTTTATTTTCATTTCCCTGTTAAAACTTAAATATATATATCTAATATACTATTTCTTATTTCTTTTTTTTCTGAAACATGGAACCATCGAAAGCAGCAGAGGCCAAGAAGTCCTGACTTTTAGTCTCTAAAAATTAAATATTTTGGGATATATATATATATATATATATATATGTACAATACATATGAGAACATTGATACAACTCTACTATTTGTATGCTAAATATGAAGCTGGAGTTGGTGGCTAGTTAGCTTAGCTTAGCATAACAACATCCCTATGTTTCCAAACAGCTGTGTCCAAAGGTCATGCTGCTGGTTGGTGTCCCTGCTGGCAAGCCCACGGTGACAAACAAGATACAATAAGTTAATTTATGAGCTTTGTAGGAGCTGGTAGGCAGATTCTGTTACCTTTGGAGAGAGCCAGGCAAGCTGTTTCCAAAAGTACAGACTAGTGAACTAAATCTAAAAGCCTTTGTTCCATCTTTGCTTCTGTTGCTGTGGCTGCAAGAGCTCGCCACTAAGTGAAAAAAAAAGCTAATTTCAGGCAAACAGGAAGGACTCTGATTAATATAAAATTGTACATTGGCCCAATATGCAGCTTGAAACTGTTTTTGAATAATACTGTGCACTGACTGGAAACCACTTTTCTTCTAGGAGCGGGTAATTCCCCGCTCGCATAAAAGTCTCTCTCACACTTTAACCCACTCTCTGTCTCTGCTTATCTTCTAATGGTTGGACGAACACTTGATTACCACCCATTAAGTGGTACTGGTTTGAGAGGGTGGGCAACTGGCTGGGAACCTCTGACCTCTGGCAGAGACTTCGAGCCGCCCTGTCTCCTCCCAGTCACAAGGCTCTCTTGTTATTTACCACGACACCGTTGCCCTTTCTCCCAAACTGAGCGCACAATCGCACAATCGCACACTCTTTCTTCGCAGTGGACCATTTTTCCCTCCCACAGCCTCTATCATAAATGCCATCCACAGCCCATCCTCCCCACCACAGATGGCCCAATTGTTTCCCTCAGTGTGACTCTGGATGCTAAAACGCCACTCGCCTCTAAATCCACACAAAATTCCACATCAGCTGATCAGAAATAGTGGAAGTAGATAACCCAGGACAGAAATGCGTGACCGGCATGCAAGAGTAGGTTGTGACAGAGTGATAGTGAGAGCTGCATGTATGAAACCACCAATTCCCTTGTCCCATAGAGAGAATTATTTCAATTAAAACCACTGATAAAACATCCTGTTAGTGTAAAGTTAGAATAAATACATGTTGTACATCTACTAAAAAATAATCATCTTCAAGACCCGAAACATCTGTGACTGAGGTAGCCAATGCAGGTGTTTCACACCCAATAAAAACAGTCTAACGACAAGAACATTGATGTTTCATATCCTGTACTGCACATAATGCAGCAGCATAATGTAAAGAGCGTCCACTAAGAGTCTACTGTAGGGTAGACACGTTAGATCTGCACACATATCTGCGTATGGTTTATGTCTGAGTTTAAAGGTTATCCAAACAAGAACGCTACTTGTGGCATATGGAAAATAACAAAACTATCTGCCACTTAAACTTGGAACATTTACATTAAATGTTCCTGTGGGAAAACATAAGATAACGAGGGTTTTAAGTTCACAATGTTAACCCCTGAAAGACGAGTCTATACAGCAGCAATTCTCTCATTATGAAGACTCCATAGTGCACAGTTTATGAAGCTATACTGAAAGGATGGACATGGGCCTCTAAAGTATTTCCTGTCTTAAGGGTTAATACTCAAGGGGAGAGCTTAACAACTGTGTATATCATATATACTCCAACGCTTTTCTTAATATAAATCAGTGGTTCCCAACCTGGGACCCCCCACTAGGGGTCGCCAACAGCTTCATTTAAGGCGTGCTAGAAAACTTAAAATACATGTACAGTGAGGCTATATCTCAGCATTTGGTTCACGTCTGTAAAGAAAAGTAAATGTAAAGTAAATTGTCTAATAGAACAATGGCCAAGCATCGGGGATGAAGAAAACACAGAATTTGTCAAAAAAAGAAACCTATTTATATAATTGTTATAAATTAGTATAAAAAGTTCAGGACATAATCTGCTCAACTAATTGAGTTCACTTTTTGGGTTAATTGTACAGTTTTTAATATATTATGAAATATGCATAAAATATGTCACTTAAGTCAGTTTACTAAATGATAGAAAAGGGGTCAAAAAGGTTGGGAACCACTGATATAAATGAAGTGTGTTCATGTGTTTGATGCACCCAGAATGGACTTTGCTGCCTTTTGCATTGCTGTCTCTGTTTGATTTTAGTAACATAAATAAAAGCTGTAAAGGTTTTAAAGAAACTGTAACGTTGCTGTTGCTGACCATTGCTGACTTATCACACAAAAACGTTGCTATTGCAGATGCAGTGCTGCACCAAGACAATCACATGGAGGTGGCATGCAGCCTGGGACAGTGATGTGAACTCAGGTGTTGGCGTCATGCATTCGTGCTAAACAACCTCCTCAGCGAACAGAAAAAGACACCACAACAGTAGCGACAACAGCAGTGACCATACTGCTGGTTTTGCACGTTTGAACCCATTATTTGCAGATTATTTATACTTTACATTACTGGCAACCATTTTCCACCTTCCAGGCGTCAATCAGTTAAATGCATCCACTTATGTCAGTATGTTTTGGAAATTCAACTTGCAGAGACTTGAAACATGCCTGAGTTATTATCACAGTGAACATCATGTCTACTTTGAGTTGAAACTACCGTTCATCGTTCACCATCCATATTTGACGACCTGGGAATGAGGACAGGCTGCTTCTGTACAATAGATCCTTAAATGTTACATACTGGACCTTTAAGTCAGGGTGTAAAGTTGACTACTAGTTAGTTTGTAACTAAATAAGCTACACAAATTGGTTGCATCACAATATTATATTATTTCGATGTAAAGTCATAAGGGTTTTCAAACATTTAAAAACATAGTTTGAAAAATGGTCAGCTTGCATTAAAAATGGCTAAAGCGTGCAAAACCAATCATCAGATGGGCAAAGATATCAAAGCAAAAATGTGTTCGGACATTTGTGTTACCAAAACAAAACACCGCACAAACACACACACAGACCAAGGCTTAAACATCGACAGAAGTGACGTGACATGGGGTTCAAAATGTATGACCAAACAGGATACATTCTAACCCGCCGGGGGTTACCTCTCCAGTTACTAACTGAAACACACGCAGGGCGCTCCTGCGCTCTTTCAGGCAGGAGGTGACACTCCACTGGGAGACGCCCGTTTTCCAGAGACGCCCAACAGCTGTCCTGCAGCACCTGGCAGAAGCTGCGACAGGGCAGGTGTGGGGGCGCGGTAGGGGAATGGCACCTGGGTGCCAGCAGGAGGCAAAGGAACCACTCTGTGCTGTGGTGACACCCCTCCCTCGTGAGCCACGCCCACTCCTGTAAGACCGCCCCCGCCTCCTCCACAGATGTGTGGTTAAAAAAGTTAGGCAATGTGAAAAATTTTGGCTGTTTGCCAGAGCAGACTGACCAATCAGAAGGCACAGGGAGACAATGTGGATCAGAACCATTGATGCGACTATCAGAGGGAGTTGGCGTGGAATTCAAAACACCCTCAACAGTCCCATTGATTTTTAAAACATCACCTATAATCCTGGTTAAATTGCTAGGCAGGAATTCATCACCTTTCAAGACCACCACTGATTCTACATCTGACCCAAGATCAGCCCTGGATCCTGAAATATCCCCTACCCTGATCCCAGACCCCTCCTCCACCCCCATCCCTTTGAATCTGTCTGTATTACCCGTCGTGTTAGGGTTAGCGCTCTCCACCTTCTCTGTCAGGCCTCCGTTAGTAGTCCTGGTGGTCGGGGTCGGGGTCGCATCCCACGCCTCGACAAACTTACGGATTCCCGTGGCCACGTTGATGATTTCTTCCCCAACCCCGGATAGGTTGTCATCCTCCTCCTCTTCCTTCTTCTTATTCTTTGTGGCATTGGCTGTCGTGGTGGCACCTGTCATCACCGCTGGCGTGGTGGCACCTGTTGTTTTTGCTGGCGTGGTGGCACCTGTAGTTCCTGTCTCCATTGGGGTCTCTGTGGTTCGTTCATCGTATTTCTGCCAAAACCAGGCTTCCAAGTTCCCAGCACAGAGAACCAGGACAAGCAACCACGTCTGGATCCTCAACATGCTGCTGGCTCCTGCAACAGCACCTCAAAGTGTCTCAGCGTGCAGCAGCACTCCACACAGTGCTCACACTGTTTCCCCAAACGCCACCTGTTAGCCAGCCGGTCAACGGTTAAATCCAAGCTGTTCAGGGGCCACTGAGCATCCACTGAATGAAAAAAGAGACATAAAAACTCTGCTCACACTCAGAGACCCTCCCTCTAGATCTCCCGGTGCAACCTCCCTCATGAAAAAGCACTCATGGACAAGGGGGAGACCCAAGTGTGGAGGCAGGCTTGCTACACTGATGATGGAAGTCATTGGTTACTCAGAGTTGCCCCAACACACACTAAAACTCCTCCCCTGTGTGAGTTGATGAGTGGGTCCCCTAAGACAAGACTTCAGCATGAAGAGAAAGCATTTGTGGTACCACAATGACACACCCGTCCTGCACAGAAATAACCTCAGTAAAATATGGAGTTTTTAAATATATATAGGCCATAATAAACAGGTTTAGTCCACATTGTGCTCTGTGTCTAAATTCCAGGTCGTCATCCATGTCGAAATGGGCAAGAATCTTAAGCTCAAGTGTCCTTGAGAAGAACACTGAACTGCAGCCATCAGCAAGTATTTAAGAAACTGTTTACTGCAGGTTTTTCCCCTCCAGACATGTAATACAACACATACAGTAGTCTGCTTGGAACAATAATGTCTGATATGTTTATGTAATTTTCCACATTAAAATCCTTACAAATACCTAAATCTATGAATATGCAGATGTTGTTACTTCACAAAAAGTCTTCCTGCTGGACACAAGATGTATCCTACTTGTCTCCTATTTCCCTTCAAGTCCATTGTCAGTGTTTCAAGTTTACACACACATCACACTTGGATCCTGGTCCACTATGTAAACTTTAGGATTTTCTGCAGCACACTGTATCAACACTACACCAGCTAGTAGATCAGGACTTAAAGGTCCAGTGTGTAGGATTTAGTGGCATCTAGCGGTTTGCAGATCACAGCTCAGGAGCTTCACCCTCCTCTTCGAAGTGTAAACAAGAATCTACAGTGGCTGTGAAATGCACAAAAAATGCTAACAGCCCTATCTAGAGCCAGTGTTTGATTTGTCCATTTTGGGCTACTGTAGAATCATTCAACATATCGGACTCCATGGAAGGAGACCCGAGGCATGTCATTCTAAGGTAATAAAAACATAATGATTTATTTTCCAGGTGATTATACACTAATGAAAACATACTTATGAATAATATAATCCTTTTCTGCCAATAGATCATTCTAAATGTTACACACTGGACCTTTAATAACTGCTCTTAAAAGCTCTGAACAAGCTGCTCCTTTAAGACTCCTTTCAAACATGCATTTAATGTGCTTAAAACTTAGAAGAATATAGAATAATAACATAACATAACATAACATATTCGCTTTCTTGGCAAGAGTTAGACAAGAAGACCAATACCACTCACCTATCTGTGCATTATGAACCAGGAGGCAATTAGCTTAGCTTAGTAATAGCACTCTGATTTCTGTTTCATGTGGACTTTGTGGAGACTTTTTTTTAAAAGCAGCTGTTGTGATGACAACGTGGGAATATCAGGGTAATGTTGACACTGACCTGCAGCAGAAGATAAATTAATTGATTTGCTGTTTCAACAACAAAAAGGAAAAGGCTTTAGATAAAATGTGGTGTTCAGTTACACAATACTGACACATCAATGAGAAACCAAAACAGTGACATGTGATATTGTGTACAGTGCTACAAACTCAACCTTCCTTCTAGTACTTTGCGATGTATATATTTTGATTCACAGCAGCAGGAGTGTGAGGGATGACAGCAGCTGGGGAGGGCGTATCTGATTGGATCGATGCCTTAAGCTCCACTCCTGGGGGACCGACTCCATTGCCTCATCTGAGAAAATCCTCGGAAAATGTACCACTTCCAGGTTCTCATGGGCAATAGGAGGAGGGTGGGATCCCCCCGTGCATACCCTTGTTCTCCCAGGCCGCCTCCTCCTCCTCCACACTGCCCTGTGTACCCCTATCATCCAGCTACCCGCCTCATCTGCCAAGCTAAGACATCCAGCTGTTACACATTCCAGCCCTCAGACCTCCCACACCCACGCTGCATGACATTTGGAGGTTTGGAAACTGCCACATCTTGATCATTTGTGCATTCATACGACACCGTTACTGCTGTCAGCATATGTGCTAAATGCTTTCAGTCGGACACTGAACAGGAGTGGGTGCAAATAGAAGCTTATTCTCCGGTCTGAGAAACAGATGCTTTTGGGGAGTGTGTGAAAGCCAGCTGTCACGGATGAAGTGTTTCGGCTACAAGGACAAAATAAGTGCATCAGATTTTCTTCAAAGGCTCTTAACAGCTTGATCTAGTGAATCTTGACTTGTTAAACTTTTTAAGATGGATCACTTAACTCGTCTGAACGCAGAGTTAAGTTGATTATCTTATTATTATCTGGCACAAATCAGTAATAGAAAAGTCAAATTGGTCCTGTTAATAGCCCCGAGAAGCTGTTCTAATAAAAGTTAACAAATGATATGCTAAGTAATGCATAATGATTTAAGGCATATCATGAATTCCTGTTAAGCTGGACAAACAGTGTACAAATTCAGAAATGTTGTTTAATTCCAACTCCTACTGTGCGAGTAAATCCCCTGTGGTGTACAGCCAAACATCGTGATTTATGTGCTCAAACTTGTTTGTGTAAAATAGAAAATAATCTGGTCGATCAGCCCCTGTAGACCTTAGTTGTAATAGTAATAGTAGTAATTATTTTTATACATGAAGAACAGCGAGTTCCCGCAGCAACAAACAAGAAGTTTTGAATGCTCTACTTAAAAAAATGTGGGCATTATTAGGTGAAAACAATGAGCCCTCGCTATTATCTGACAACCAGGAGAGGTATTTTCATACACAAAGCATGAAAATGAAACTACACCAGAAATCCCACTGCAAAATAATTAAACAAAAGCTCATGTGGCTCAGCCTTGCAGCAATTACCAAAAGCAATTACAGACACTTCCTGTTTAGTTTGTTTTCTTTCTTTTTTTTTGCCTAAGCTGATTGTGCCATGACATTTCTTTATTTCCTTCTCCACTGGAAAAGAATAAAAAAGTATCAAATCTTTATTTCCTTGGTAAATTTGTATATTTTTGACATGAAAAAGCAGAATTCTTATTAGCGGAGAGAGAACATGCAAACTAATCTGGACTCACAAACATCTTTCCAAATGGTGTGTTCATGTCCAACCCACTAGTCAATATCTCATCATTAATGCCCTGTAGACTCTCCCACATACATGTTAACCCCCCCTCTGTGTTTCCTACACTTTTCATCACTATCATCTGACAGCTGCTCTGACCTGCACAGGGCTACGAGTAGGGTAAGTAAACACACCACAGCATTATACTCCAGTGAGTTAGTGGCTGTCAGTTCATGAAGGCACCTGGTGCTTTCCATGTGGAGTACTATGCACACTCACACATACATTATGCATGCTGCTATATACAATACATTCCAGCACTACAGCTGCCCATTAAAGCTCCAGAGGGAATGTCAACTTAAAGAAAATATTTAAGTATTTAAACAGTCAGATATCATCAGTTTTGGGCGTTTACTGCCTTTTTCCACAGTCTTTCAACCTGCCTCCTTAAATTTCCCAGAATGCCTTTCAGCAAGCCCCAGAAATACTCTGAACATGCTGATTTTATTTTAGTAGGAAGCCTTATCTTATACCTACAGATGCAGACTGTGTTAACTTAAGACAGAGTCAAGCTAGCTGTTTCCCTCTGTTTCCAGTCTTTGTGCTAAGCTACGTTAACATACAAACATGAGAGCGGTATCAATCTTCTTATCTCCAATCTAACTCTTGGCAACAAAGGGAAGAAGCGTTAAATTACTTGTTTTGTAACAGTCTAAAACCCATAAAAATATTCAATTTATTATTAAAAAAAGACTAAATCTGCACATGTTAATGTTTGAATTTCTGGCATTTTCAGCTTAAAGAATGATTTAAAGCTCCAGTGGGAACGCAATATCTACTTAAGGAAAATATTTAAGTGTTTTAACAGCCAGGTATCATCAGTTTGTGGCGTTTTATGGTTAAAGAACATACATCAGAGCGTGTGAACTGTGGGGTATCCCTCTGGGAAACAAGTGGGGTGAGACAGAAATTTGATACACCAATTAAACAGAGACACGATGAAGCTGCTGGGCCTGAGAAACTCCAACAGACACACACACACACACACAAATGTTCTCCCTTATCCTGAATCTTAATGTTTATGAGATACGTGATCGTAGATGAAAAGAGGAGTGATGGAGGTTGTATGAGGCAAAGGAAGTTGGCTCTAAAAGTATGTTAACGTTTAAGTTGGTGGTCTGTGCAGTTGCTGTCTGTGTGCAGCAATTTTAAAGATGGAAATGCAACTAATCATGTCTGATTATATGCTGGTGACACCTCCACCTCCTCCTCCTCCTCCTCCTCCTCTTCCTCCTGGTGTCGGACGGAGACAGAATCCCAAATATGGACATTTCTAATCAATTAAAACTATCTTAACAAGAGTTCAAAACTCTTTAAAGCTGAATGCAGAGTGATGTAAATAAGTAGTCTCACTCTCTCACACACACACACAAACAAACACATACACACACACACACACACACACACCAGACGTCCCCTGACAGTCTTAAAGCTCTGGAGAGATCTGGTTGCCATGGTGATTAGTTGAGGTTTGGAAGATTTAGACCCTCCACTGGTAATTTAGCACAGCTGCAATTCATACACATTCATTCAGGGACCATTTTTCTGCACAATGAGTACTTTTAATTTTTATGCATTAAGTAAATAAGTAAAGTTTCTGATTCATGCATACTACTTCAGTAAAGTTCTGAATGGAGGACTTTGAATTGTGGAGTATTTTTATAGTGCAATATTGATACTAATATTATAATCTATCCTGGGTTGCCTTAAGTATGTGGACACATCTGTTCCCCTGAGAGGTTTAATATAGATGATAGATGGCTAAATTAGCTTAGCACAAAGGCTGGACACCAGGGGAAACTGCATTAAACACTTTATCTTGTTTGTTTAATCCATCTCGAGAGAATCAGGTTTGCTCTGAAGAACAAACTGTTTATTGCTTTTCTGGAGGAAGTCCATATTAACAATTTGGAGACCATTTCCTGTTTTCAAAATGACAATGCCACCATGCACAAAGCCAGCTCCATAAAAAAATGGTTTTCCCAGTTTGGTGTGTGTGTTTATGGCCCTGTGTTTTCTTGCAGGTGCAAACAACAACTTGTGGATGTGTGGAGAGAAAATCTGACAGAAAAAAGGGGATAAAAACAATCTGTCATTGAAAAATATTCCTGGATATGTTTTCTGTTAACTGGACCACCCTGGAATAGAATTTTAATAACTGTCTTTTAGTTTCCACATACTTTTGGCCATGTAGTTGATCCATTCATTTACTCACAGTATACTGTGCTACTTCCATGATCCAGCAGATGGCAGCAACATAAAGGCTGCAGGAGTCAAGTTACTGTATCGACCACTGGTTTAAATGAAACTACTAGAGTACTGAAAATTACAAGTATTATCCTTCCATCTATAAGCACTGAGCATATACTGTAATTTATGGTTAACACAACAACTCATGGTAGTGTGGAGACAAAATCTGACACCAAATAAAAAAATAAACAAATTGTGGTTGAAAATCAACTGTTGAAAGCACCAAAAACTGAAAAGCAGGAGCCTTAATGTCATTCTGACTGCACAAGCAAAGCATTTTAATACATAAACAAAGCACAAACATTGAACATGGCACACAAACAAGCACAAAAAAATCCCTTCAACTCCAGTTTTGGTCATTGTTTTCATTCTCTTTTTCTTTCAGTCAAAAAAGTTCCAATAATTAGTGTCCTTTGATAAAAACTGTATTTCTTGGTTCTTGCAGTGCTGATAGTGTCGATAAAACAATGCAGAGCAGATGGCCAACACTAAAGATGAAATTCTGCCATCTGTTGTCTGAAGTGTGGACTACTACAGAGATACACTATATACTGAGTCTCTCTGCACCAAATCTGTACTAACATTTGTGCAAATATGGTTTAAATCACGCGTTTCAGACCTAGAAATCTTACATCATGGCAATAAATCACTGACACACCTCACTGATATCTATCTATCCGTGCTGTGCTTTCCAGTTATTAAATAACTCAAATTCTGCAACGCGAAAAAGCAAAAGAAAAGTTTCCCCGAGGGGCATCTTGGCAGAAGCTCTGCAGAAATCAACACCCATGACACTCCCTCCTCCCTCCATCCTTACACCCTGCGGTATGTCAAAGTGGGTTTTTGGCACAGACAAAAGCAGGGCATTCGCAGACAAGAGGGTGTGAGACGGTTGAGCTATCGAGCCTCAATGCACAATTCATTAAGCAACACGGGAGCTTGAAGACAAGACAGTTGGCTCCTTGTGTGGAGAATCCTAAATGTTGAATGAGGACGTTTGTTGCAGATAACAATGGGAGTTAAATATTGGGGCTTTTTTTTTATGTGAGAAAGCCAAAATAAATGAGTAGTTTTGTTCCAGGAAGAGGAGATAAACCTCTGAGGAAATGATTGACGACAGAAAATTAAAAGCAATTATGAGCTTTTTAAGTAATCAGAGGTAATTTTAATCCTGTAAGTCTAAATGGATCTTCTCTCTCGATCTCACCTGTCAGAGGTGCATTTTTGCAGCATGAGCCTGAAGAGACGTGACATTTAAGTCAAGTGCAAAGGCCTCGTAATTTGAGGCCTCAGTTTAAATTCCTGCGGCCCAGATATTGTACTCGAGGGCAAGTACTGTACTGTTCATCACCCCGCTAGTGCTCACAGTGAGTCATAAAAGGGTAAACCGCACACTGTCTCACCCAGAACCACGGAGACTCATACAGAGCAGCTACTGTGTCATCCAACGTTACGATCAACCTCCCGACTTTTCTCCAAAACATGACGTCAACACAGAAATTACAGCTGCTTCAGACTGGATTTTGATCAGGCACCATGATCTGACCAGCAGATATGTGGTATAAATCTGATTACATCCATCTTTCAAGGAGGAGGTCGTGATGCACAAAAAAAAAACAAATAACTTCTGCACTTTAGCAGCGTGTTAGCAGTGAGGCTAACGTTAGCAGACTAAGCGATACCAGACAATCAGAGATCTCAGCGCCTACCAATCGTCTGGGGATTTCTAAATGAAAAGTAGTCGTCTGAATGACGAAACAAACCTACACTTGGGCTTTTTGGATTTAATGTAACAGGGTTATGTAATTAGGATAGCAGTAGCTTAATAAATTTCAGAGCAATCTGATTCGAATTCAGTTGGACTTAATGAATGCTTCTTGGGTGCATTTACACTCAGCTTTTCGGAGATTAAATAGCTGTCCAAGCCACTCAAGACACGTGTAATGACTGAGTGTAAATGGGGCCTCAGATTTCAACCATCCCACAATGGAGAAGAGGTTCTCTTACCCAAAGAAAATTCTGTAGATTTGAACAAATAACAGTTTGTTATGAACATTTCTCCAACAGCAGGATATAATGAACCAAAGCTTAAAAACTGAATATTGTAAGAACTACACCTTTAAGACAATAGAAAGGTGTGGAATGAATGAGGAAACAAGCAGGTAGTCTTTGTAACAACTCAGTACAACAAACACTTGCCGCTGCATCTGTCAACACTCTCTTCGGGCACATATTTGCGTAAATTTGACGTGACCTTAAAAAATTGTTGGTGCTTGACCTCCCACATTCCTCCATGTCATCCAATAAATGAAAAGTAAGACGTGCATCATTGCACATGTCACTCCCTCAAGCGGTTCATGGAACTAGCTGCCAAATAATGTGCAGCAGAGTGAGAAGTTTAAATAATTGCAGTTCTTCTGGTGGACGCAGAGCGCTGCTTGCTTCTGCGTGCGTTTTCTGTAAAAACAGACAGCTATCATAACCGTAAGCAGCGGTCAGCTACTTTTAGCAACAAATTAATCTGGAAACTTTGCAAATTACCTTAGTAGTAATCTATTGATCGTGATTTATTTGTTAGTATATTTTGTAATATCAACCTGAATCTGCAAAGTAACCAAAGTTTTAGACTCCTTAAGTAAATGTACTTTCCACCACTGACAATAAAACTTGTCACACATATAAAGACAAAGACATAATTTAAGATCCAAAGGCTGTTTTTAGGAGCAAAACTCTCATCACCTTCCCTCATATCCCTGATATGACCGGAACCTGTACCCATAAACCAACTTCTAAAGTGGAATTCAGTCATTAACCTCTGCACAGTAAATCTGTATGTCAGTAAATCTCTGACCAACAACAAAGCGAGCTCCAGCCTGTCAGCTGCTTCTCTGTTGGTGTCATTTCTCGGTTGATTAACAGCAGTGTGAATCAGTCTTAAGAGGTTCGAGGCCTCTGGTTTTTGCAGTTAGCCCACCCCTCTGGATGATAAGGGCACAGGGCCTGTTTGGCCTCCATGGTGGAAATGATTAAAAGCGCTTCCTCCTCACGTCACTCACAAGACTGATGTTGTTGCCTACATGGAAAAGATGACAATGGATGACTCACGAGAGTCGCCTCTGGTTCGGGTTAAGGGCAGTTCGGCCTTAAGTCTTGTGCGTAAAAACACTGTAAAGCAGTTTCACAGCCTGTAAATTTTCCTTTATGTTAGCTAGAAATTAGTGAGCCACTAAATAACGTGATTAATGCCTGTTGTGAACAAAAAGCTTCTGTTCCTGAGGGTTGGGAACCATGAGGGGTTTCATGGCCTGTGCTTGTGCATTTAAGTGCAAGGAGGATACTTAAAGTCTTTTATATGAAACTATCTTTTAAGTTTATCTCCTTTAGCCTGCACAAACCTGTATAAGCTTAGTTGAGAGTAAAAACATCTGCTTTACTTTCTTAAATTAAAAGTAGTTAATAACAATGTACAATAACATGTATACATACACTCTGGTTTTCATCTAGAAAAACTTTAAAGCGTGGCATAAACATATGCTCATAAGTCAAGACAAGTCAGTGGTTTAAAAAAAGTCAAGATAAGTAAAAACCTGTCATCTGAATATAAGCATTGTTGTGTTTCTTTAACTCAGAATGAGCTGTTTTTACGAGATAACTAAGTCTAACTTCACCACTTCATGCAACTAAATTCAACACACTGGTCTGCTGCTAAAATTAACCCTTATCTTTACGTGCTATTTGTTGGTAACTAGCTGATTAGATCTTAAAGAGGCGAGCAGGTGTGAGAAGCAAACCACGGCCACCATTATCACCATTTTCACTACCTCAAAGCCAACCAGCTCTGCAGCTGACAAAACAAAGCATTCTGCGGTGACAGAGAGCACCTTCTGACCGACCGATCAGATAGGCTGCACAGAAGGATGGAAAGCAAAACATCCTCTCGCCCCTCAGCGTGAGATCATAGCTACACCTCTACACTTCCGCTGTCAGCAGGTAGAAAACACCCACAGCTGCCTTTATGGGGCTTTTAAAGTCCTCTATAGGGAAGGCATCATTATTCACGTAGTGTTGTAAAAGGGCTTTGATGTTTCATTTGTTACTGTCTACAGGTCTAATCAGTCTGAAGGGGGCTTGGCTGCTGAATTTCAGACGCACGCAGGTTAAAAGCTGTAATTACAGATAAAAATGGGAGTTTACCGCGGTGGAGAAATGTCCTCGAGGGTAAAATAAAAAGGAGTGCCATGAGCTTGTGAGACGCAGGCTGAACATATAAACACATACTTTATGTATTCTCTGCTGTATACATATTGCAGGGTTCCCTTTAACCAGAACTCACTGGCAGAAAACCAGTGGGTCATTAAACAAACTGGTTGTTTGGATCCAGTTTTAGTGTAAAAATATGATTATTTTGACCCAAAGTTGAGCTCAAGTTTTACCTTAATACTGTCAAACATATAGCAAGTTGTACAAAATGATCAAAATAACTACATTTTATTAGGAAAAATAACACAAACATCAGGCCAAACTGGTCAATTGCGGGATTCTTAGTGTTCACAGGTTGTCCTCCTAGGGATGCAACTAACTATTACTTTTATTATCAATTAATCAATTAGTTGCTTGGTCCATAAAATGTGATATCACTGTTTCACAAATCCCAAGCTGACACCCTGAAGTGTTCAAAGATATTCACTTTACTGTCCTAGAGGACTAAATAAACCAGGAAATATTCACATTTGAGAAGTCAGAGAATTTGGACATTTTTTCTCATAGCGATTGAATTAATCGACTAATTGTTGCAGCTCTATGTCTTTCCTTGATATATTGTAGAAGGCTGGTGAAAACACGAGTGACAACGATGAAAGTAGGTCCAAGACTGACTGACAGATATAATTAAGTTGTAATATAACAAAATCTCTGTCATAGATCAAAATAAATGCGTTTTTCAAACATTGTCCATATTTGTGTTTAATACGGTATGAAATGACAAAAACAAAAAGCAGCAATTCAGTAAAAAATAAATGTGGAGTCCAAACAAGAGTGGCTCCTAAACAAATTTGCCTCTATTGTCATAACAACAAGGCTGGAAACAAACTAAACCTCCGCCTACTTCCTGTCCACTCAAAAGCTCTTTGATGCTCTCGAAGTCCAATGTCCAGTCCCCATTCATTTCACCCGACACATCCCACTCTACACTTCAATTTCAAAGAGAGGAGTCAATTTCCTGTCTGTAGGTCACTGTATAAACTTGATGTACCAGTTTTAAATAAGAAAACAATCATAGAAGCCTTTTTCCTTTTTAACTATTTCAAAATAGTTTTTAAGTCAAGACAAGTCAAAATACACTCAGCTGCTAGCTTATTAAGTGCCTTCATGATTCATTGCAGAACTGTAATAAAAGACTGCTTTTGTTTTAGTTTGGTATACCTAAAACCTAAAACCAGCAACTGAGTTTAAGTCAAGATAACATGATTCAAGATAAGTAACAAGTCAAAAAAGTTAAGATAAGTTAAGGTACGAAACTATATGTTGAGAAAAGTCAGGTCGAGAAAAAAAGATAAGAAAAGTTAAGATAAGATAAGTATCAAAAAGATAAGTAAAGATAAGTCTAGACAAGACAAACTAAGAAACAAGATAAAACAAAGTGAGTCCAGAAACATAATGTCCAGAGAAGTAATAATAAGTTCAGAACTGATAAGCAAAAAAAAGTCAAGTTAAGATCAGATGAGATTTTATTGATCCCCAGGAGAGTCGCATCCACACATTCTGTGTGTAAAAATGTTTTTTTTACTTCTTACTAAAGTAAGAATTAAAGTATAGTTGGTTATACAACGATAAAATGTCACGTTCAATCATATCTAATGCATGATTGATGCATCTGAGCCAGACAAACCCAAACAGTGAGTCTTATCAACTACAGCATACAGGTTTACGCCACAATTAGTAGTTCAACTGAGCAGAAACCACAGTGGCGTGTTTTCATAAATTACATTCCAAAGACACCACACTCACCTAAAGTAATAATCAGCTTTGTTTTGATGTAAATAAATGTTTGCTTTGCTACGGTATACCCCCAACTGATGTAATAAAACAGGGATTAACAGTTGAACCAGCTTGTGAAAACTGTGGCACCTCATGTTCTCAACACAAGGTAGGAATCACCTGCCAATACGGGAAATATGGTGATTAATGTAATTGTTTAGTCTCTGAAATGTATGACCGTGTCTTTGTTTTGTGATTCCAAAACCCAAAGATATTAAATATACGATATAAAAGCGAAAAGATGTTTACCTCTTAATCACGCTTTGCCAATAAAGTGTAATAACGATATATTACTTCATGAAAGTACTTTCACTTGGCCTGCAGCTATAATACAACTTAATAATGATGTCATAATAATGTCAAAATAAACCTGTATAATATGTACTCGAGGCATCATCAGTTGAATATTTGACTTTCCAAAGCACATATTTCTGATGGGCCATTCTGCTGTAATTATCCCGTGAGATCCCCTGTATTATATCCCCTGTGAACACCATGCAGTTATGTGAACAGCTACTAATTTTTTACAGTTTTTGTTAGCTCCATTCGTTGTCTGCTTTGATAAAATACAGCATCGTATATCAACGACACAGCACAGGGCTGTTTGGCCACCCAGGGGGAAACGTGTGCTGCTTGTGTTACAGCGTACTTACATGTTATGTAAACACAGTAAGTCTGAGAGGGGCTGTATCTGTTAAATGTAGAGAAAGAAAACAAAGACGATGTAAATTCTGATGATTCGCTTCGAGGAAGAATCCACCCTCAGATCCTCTGACACTGTTAGATAGTAAATCATCAATTAATGAGGCTGGGTGTTTGAGGGGAATTTCCTTATTTGGTGGACTCACTTTACCACAACCTGATTCATCCTCTTCAGTTACTGATTTTCTCATAAAAAACCTTTCAGATCGATTGTATTAAACGTTTCTTCTTCTGCACTGCAAATATCAGTCATGTTGTTATTGTGGATTTTTGGCCAATCATTGAAAAAATACTCAAAACAACAAGAGTAAGGGAACTAGTTGCATCCCCAAACGTGGATTTTTAAAAACAGCATCAGGGCGTTTTTGAGCAGATTTTCCATCAACTGCTTACAAGCCTAAATTCTTGTGTGAAGTTTATGGAAGGCTTTCTGCATATATGTCTCTACATGAATGCGTGGGCATGCCTGAATGTCAACATAATCTTTGTGTGTGTTCACATGTGTGTGCTTGTGTGTGTGTGTGTGTGTGTGTGTGTCTACAGCCAGCGGAGGAGGGAAGCCATAGCCAGGTAAAATTAGGTGATAAAGACGGGCGAGAACGACAAGACCTGAAGAAAGGAAAATCTGAACAAACCGCAAATCTCCGCCCTCCACACACACTGTAATACACGCACTCAACAAACTGTAGTGTCCTCGCTGCACTACAACACAGTACAGAAGCACAAGAAACACCTCTCACCACCATGGACCCTTAAAAACTCTAAAACAACATTTTAATCCTAAAGAAGTGATGATCTCCAAAATGTAATTTTTGTAATAAAACCAGCACACACACTTAAAAATCATTGATGGAAACTAAACAGGCCTACCAGACACAACCCCAGAGGCTTGAGGGATCAGGGGGCCTAATATTTTTTGTTTAAAGTCAATAAAATGACTACAAAAGTGACAAAAAAGGCCACATAGAGACGCAAAACAAAGAAAAAGAGGCGTAAAAAGGCCAGGAAGAGACACACAACCACAAATAACGGATTCAAATTGACCTTCAAGAGATGCAAACAGAAGACAAAGAGACACCAAGCAACCACAAAGACACAAAATGACAAAAAAGAGACAAAAAACTACCACAAAACAACCGAAAATATATGTAAAAAGATCAGGAAGAGATTGTGAATAGATGACAAAGAAACCCTAAACAACCACAAAGAGAAGAAAAATGAGAAGCAAAATTACCACAAAGAGACACCACAACAAAGAGACCTACATGACCACATAGGCTGCGTTCACACTGCGAGCCTTAGCACTCAACTCTGATTTATTGCTTGGACCTTATTTATTTTTTTGGACTGTTTGCATTGTTTCTTAAATGTGGCTCACATCAGATTCCAGCGTGAGCAGGTCACAGTCCTGAAGTGATCCCATGAAGTCTGACAAAAATCTGACGCATTAAATCAGACCTGCAACGAGCCTCTTGTGCCTGCAGTGTGAAGGTAGCCATTGAAATGCATCTCTGAGGGCTGGGCCCCATGTCTGTGCCCTGGGGCCCTTTTTCTCATATCTGTCCATGTGCAAAACTGTGCTAAAGCTCAGGAGGAAACCTGAAGCTCAGCGCACAAATACAACAGCAGAAACAGGCAGCAGATACAATAAAAGTCAAACATCTGAGAGGAATGAGCCTGTCACTGTTTCATACTCTCCCAGTGCAAGAAGAACAGGTCAGTGCACGATCTGCTGCACGTTCCTTAGTCCACTTCTGCAAACCAAACAAAGGCAGCAGAGAGGAAAATACAGTCTGGTTTTTGACTCTGGAGGGGATGTGATGAGCTATTCATAATTCTCAATAGACAAGTCCAGACATTCACACCAACCACAATCTCATCGCGCCTGAAAAACCAAGCTTTGAGATCATGTGTCAGCACATATCCAGCTTATTATTCAGAGACATTCAGCAGAAATTTCATGTCAGAATTAAAATTTTAAATTAAAGTATGCAGGTTTTCTGAGATAAGATGAGCAGAATGTATTAAAAACATGAAGTTAAAGTAAAAGATACCAAAATTGCAGCATTTTAGATCATTTTCACAACAGTTTTACAGTATTTTCTGCACTTTTTCTATAATATTCCTGTAGGAACGATAAGAAAGATCCTGCAGTAACATTTGATCAAAACAAGCCAACCAATGCATGCAGCTTACTAAATAATTATAAAATAAATCAAAAATGCACCATTTACCTCTGCGCTGTGATTTTATCTGTGTGACCACCAACAGCAGGAGCATCTGCCAGTTCAAAATCGACCACCTGTCGCGTCGACGCATCCTTGAAGTGATTATTTATTGAGTTAGACAAAGAAAGAAAACAAATAAAAATCCTTTCAGAGGTTGTGAGGAGGAGTTGTCATCTCCAGCGGACACTTTCAGCAGCTTTTGGAGAGAAATAAATCACTGTGAGGACACTTTCACCGACCTCTGGTCCACCTGTGCAGCCTGTGTGCACCTTGACGCACAGCAGTGTGCAAAAGGGATCCGCCAAGTCCAGGGAATCACTGAACTTCCTGCATGGGGTTTTCAAAGTAAAAACTCTACTCATGAACATTTCTTTTTTTAAGTAACGACAAAATGATGATAGTGGCTACTGAAAGTCAGTTCTTGCCACCACTAAAGACTACACACGAAAAATACGATTAAAATATGTTTATTCATAATACAATCAAAAGTCTGCTTAATCTGATTGAAAACCTTTTTTTAATACTATAAATGTATATTTAATTGCTGAGTTTGGTGTCAAATGCTGTCATTTAATTCATTTTAGAAAAAAGTTAAATGAAAAAAAGACATAAATAACAATAATGTAATGTTTTTAAGTTAAAATATCTTCATTTGGGGGGCTTTTCCAAAAACAAATATTGACATATTGTTTGCCACCTCTCTTGAATATTACTGTAGATCCACAGCAAAAATAAATATATATATATTATAACTGGCACTTAACTCAATATTTAATAGAGTGAAATTATAAGAATATATATAGTAATAAATAAATAATCCTCTTCATACCAGAACTGATTCAATTCTTATTGTCTCACTGATAAATAAAATGCGCTTATCTTGAAAGCAGCAGCCTTTATTCCTGCAGGACTTGTCCTGTTATTTGCTAACTTCACACATCTGCCATCATTTCTGCATTTCTGCCTGGAGGCTTCACAACTCAACTGACTTCATTTGAGTTCACAAAACTTTCCCTCAGGCTCCAAAAAGCTGTTAAAATTACTGTGTCCAATCTGTATTCTCTGCCCTGGCAAAGAGGTGATGGCAGACGCATATTTATGAACCAACGGGAAGTAATGAGAATCAAACCAGGCATCAGATTTATTGGACAAGAACATGCACAGATACAAGGATTGTGTCTCTGGGTTTAAGTTCAGTCTTACACAAAGCTGCACAAAGATAAGTGAAAATAACTATAGAACTATTATCCACTGTATAAGTAGGTCAAATAATAGGTGTATAGTTAGAAAAGCAGACACACGAATAAGTATTGAACGGAATAGATAAATGAAGTAGGTGATCATGTCTACAGCTGTGGTTCCCGACCCCCACTAGGGGTCGCCAAAGCTTCACAGGGGGTTGCAAGACCTTCTTGATTTTAAGAGGTGTAAGAAAACTTTACAAAATATACGCAGCAGTCCTGTATCTCAGCATTTCATAGTTTAAATTATTATATACATTGTTTTTATATTAAGTTCTAATCACAGAATATTAGATCCACAGCTGACTGTTTCTGCAGACTGGGGTCCAAAAACTTAACTGAAATTATATAAATTGGGAATGAATGGAAAGCTGAGACACATACTTAATGCCACCCCTGCATAAGTCAGTGCCCCATTTGTGCCACCCCAGTCAAAAAAGAATGGAAACGCCTCTGGCCACGTCAGATTAAGCAAATGCTCCTGTCTTCAGATTTCTGTGTGAATCACCTGCGTAAAAATGATGAATGCCACCTGTGCGTAATGGTAATTATGCATAACAAATTTCCCGATAATACCATATAAGGCAACACAGCCTGCACGACCCCTAGTGGGGGTCCCGACCACCAGGTTGGGAACCACTGTGTTAAACGACCAGTGTGTAGGATTTTGTGCCATCTAGTAGTGAAGTTTCAGATTGCAACTAACACAACACCACTCACGTATTTAACGACCTTGGAATGAGAACGGGCTGTGAAGTGTGTTGGAGAAACTATGGTGGCCACGAAAAACACGCAAGGTCCTTTCTGTTCTAGGCTACTGTAGAAACATGGTGGAGGCGATTATACACTAATAAAAACATACATATGAATATTATTTTCCATTTCTGACAATAGATCCTCCTAAATGTTACACCTGGACCTTGCGTACTATATGTGTTTTTATATGCAAGAGGTCCACAGTAATCAAAACACCTGTGTGGGCGGACAGTGGTTGTGAAGTCTGTGACTTCTCTGCATGTTCACATTGTTTTCATTCCCCAGCTAAGAAGCAAACTATATTGAAGCAGAGTTCGGCTTTTGATTGAAAAATGGTTCAATCGAGCAGCTGTGCAGGCAAACAAAATATGGTCGCTTCTGCTTACGATGTGATGAGCAGCTCTCGTTTTTCTGTTATGTCTTTGGGTTACTACACACAAAAATAAATGGTCTTGAACGTATGTAGAGGTGTGGTACAAGCTTTAAACAAGTTGCCACCTCTCCCATAATCGGCATGATAGATGACACAGAACCAATTATACTAACGAGCTCATTAATTATGCTAGTCAGTGTATTAATAAGTGCATATCATACTTGTCTTCACATAATACATGGGGGTATTAATATAAACTCTGGAGGTTATTAAGTAGGGACTTAATCAGGGAGAGTGTGTGGCAGGAGTGTGTAGTTGTTATCTTGGATTGTTATAGAGTTATTCCCAGCATGTGTCTACCCACAGACAGACAGGTAGAGCCCATCATAACAACATAATTTCAAGCAGACCCTGTGGTGGTGGTGGTGGGACAAAGTTGCAGTAAGCTTCATTAAACATGATTCCCTGGCTGTTTGCCTGGCTCCTGGACGCCGTCTCACCTCAAATGAACCGCTCCTGGACACAGGCCGAGACCGCCAAGTGCTCGCTGTCTGGCTGCTTCGATTGGGATGTTTTCACCTCTCCAGACGAACCGACCCAAGTGGGGTGTAAACAGTCCACAATCAGCAGCGCTGAACAAGGCAGGTGTGAAAACAGCATTACAGCAAGCTAATGAAGGCTCTGCTCAATATGTTTTGCTTTCACAGAAGACTGTGATAATGAGAGTTTTATGGTCTTTGGATAGATTAAAGGGGTACTCTTCCGATTTTACACACAGTTTAGTTTATGTGTCACGAGGAGGCAGCATGTGAAACTGTTTTATAATGTTGAAAGGGAACTTTCTAAAGTTTCTTCCTAAAAAAAAAAACTAATGATACCATGGGGGAAATCTGCTTTTAGCCACACAAGCAACATGGGATGGAAACGTCTGTCAGTCTGCTAGTTTGGTCCGGACTAAAATATCTCAACATCTGTTTAAAGGGTTTCCATTAAGAGACATTAGGTCCCCACTGTACTCACCAGTACTGAGTACTGCCACTTCAGATTTTTGTCCACAGGTACCTTTATTTCCTATTGTGTACTACCAGCTCCTGGTGAGTCGAGGTACGCACTCTGTGGATGTAGTATATATCCACAAAATACCAGCATAACATTTGATTTTTTTCTCCCACCAGCAGGGTGCAAAGACCTGCCCTGCTCTGCTTGGCTAGTGTTTGTTGCTATTATTGGTTTGGTTTAAGTTAATTTAACCCCCCAAAATTGTTGAAACTGATTACATCGAAACCTTTAAGTCAAACTAACCTAATTTTTTACGTTAAAAAAACATTCTCGATCAAGTAGATTTAGTTATTTGAAGTGACACTGACTTCATTTTTTAATTGTTATGTGTACTGTGAAAACACAAGTACTTAAGTAAAGTAAAGCGCTTAATCAGGAATGTTCCTTTAACCAACAAAACTAAGTTAGTCTCTCTTAAAATGACTTTGAATAACTTTTTAACGTATATGTTTTTGTTACTTAAAATTTTAGATATACAATCCATTTCCATTGTTTTTAAGTCAAAATAATCCCATTACAGGATAGGGTTATAAGAAAATGTCAGTGTCAGAGCCAATCAGAGGCAGAGGAGGGGCAGGTCTTCGTGGAATACAGGTGGTGAAGAAAATTACGCCTGCGCACACATAGCTAGCTTAAATATTGCTGGGGGAAAAAAAACGCCGGTACTGGTACCTTGTTGGTTCCAATTCAGGTTCTGTCCCAGATGATGAATCCTGCTGTCTTTGGTGATCCCCTGACTTTTCCTCAAGTGCCACCATGAGTGAAGTCTAATAACTTGAGGTCATCAGGCAAAAATTTCAATTTGTTTACTTTCCTGCAAAAGACATTCCCGTCAGCCTCAGCAGCCTTTAGTATGCTAACATGCTAAACACTTGCTTAAAACACCAGTGTGTTGGATTTAGTAGCATCTAGCAGTGTAGTTGCTCGCATCATCCTTCTGTTACAAGCATGTAAAATAAACTACAGTTGCGTCGTAAAAAATGCAAAAGGCCCTATCTATTCTGGGCTAACTGATAAATATGGCGTTTCAACATGGCAACTTCCTAAAAAAGACCACGCCTCAGTAGAAACACAAAATGGTAAGCAAAACCACAACAATTCCCATTACTTCAGGTGATTATCAGCGACTAAAATGAAACGATACGTTATGAATATAGATCCTTAATGTTACACACTAGAGCTATAAGATTTGGATTAGCAGAATGGAAAAATATGTATTTTCATGCTGTTTTAGACAGATGAACAACTCGTTTTGTTCACAGTACAGTCTATAAATCCATTCTTTAAACTCCAGATTGATCCTTATAGGTTACTTGTAGTCTCGCTGCCATCAGTATTTGTGAAAGCTGAGAAATCTCACTCCAAGAAAACATCATAATATACAACCTGCTTGCTGGTGGCAAATATTCGCTTTATGAACATAAAATAGGCTTCAGAATTCAGTGGAATCTACCAGCTCAAAGATCTCAGCAACATCATTAAAAAGACCATTACTGAGCAACATGTGACACTGTGGGCTCCTGGCTGTGCCGTCAGAGTAAATGGGCCAAACCTGGGGAACAAGGAGGCGATATAATCTGGATGGAAATTTGATCTGACAGTTGTATTAGAGTTTGCTCAGGTGCTTAAACTAAGTCAGCAATTACTGGCACGCTTAACATAATGTGAGGTCTGGGTTTGCCTCTGATCCAAGGCCGTATGGGGAATGTATTCACTGGCAAACTGTTTCAAAGAAGCGGCGCTATTTATGCCTATCCATCATTGACAATTCCCGATCCTGTTGTCAGTCCATCTCATTGTTCTCCACAATCCACATGTGCTGACCTTGCCAGTCACACAGAAATCTGATCTTTAAAGAAAACACGGAGCTGATGGTATTGAGTCAGCGCCTGATTTGTGAAGCATTTGTAACACCTCAGGCCTCATATACC
>NW_023340206.1:12451126-12452169 GCF_004916995.1 Morone saxatilis
AAGTCCTCTTCTACAAAGATAGTTTCACTAAGTAGTTTTAATGACTGAGATCAAAGGGGCTTTACTGTCAGGGCCACAGTAAATTCTGCATGAAATTGTCTCTTTAACCCCAAAAAGAGGCACTTTCATCCATTTCCACAATTTGTCTTTTTTTTGACTTTGACTAAACGTTGATAGACCTTAGAGCTTTTGGTCTGTGGTCAAGCTCAATGTGTCAGAGGGATGCTAGCGGAGATTCAAAGTGACTCACTTAAAGCAGAAACTAAATCGGCCACTTCCACTCTCTCAACACGACTCTCCTGCTTTGGATAAGTGGCAAGTGCAATGAGCAGGATATAACTGACCTGTTAGTAGAGCAGTTTTTGTATATTATGTGCCAGTGTTTTACTGGGGGAACGCTACAGCACACAGCCAGACTTACAACTAATGTGAAGCTACATTTTTGTCTCTGACAGTTTTGCCAAAGGGGCAGAAGCACTAGAAACTGATTTGCATTCTCAAATAAAGATCAGCATGACTCTGCTTCTTCTTGAGATACACACATGTAAACTTAATGTTCAGGAGTTCTTGTCGATGTTGAAGTGTAGGAACAAATCTTTTCAATCCAGACTGTCAGTGGCTTTTTCAACCAGAAGCTTAATGCTATAGCCAGTTTTAGCTCACCTGAGGCCAAATGGTCTCCAGTGCTCCACATCCACCACATCTAAAAAAAGGAAGTTTGGGGGTCATTAAAGTCTCAGCCCAGTTCCAGATCTGTGAATTGCTGCCCACATCTTCAATTGTAGCAGGATTCCATTAGTTTTGGTGTTGTGTACATGGACAACTAGGCAAATCTGAGCTTTGCCAGTAGGATTAAGGATGGGGAAGTTATCTTTCTGTGCCAGCCTTGCAAACATTTCATCAAACCAGGGGTTGACAGCAGGTCTATGGCCTCTTGGATGAAATGGGTTGTAATGACAGTTACACATAAACCACAGAACAACCAGACTTACAAAAAAATATATCTTAGAAAGTATCATTTCATACCCTAACAGTGTTATAGA
>NW_023340206.1:12452304-12452785 GCF_004916995.1 Morone saxatilis
TTAAAACTTATTAACTTTTGTTTAATGGGAAGTTAATTATTAATGTATGTATGGGTAAGTGAGTGGCTGTAATCTTATGCAGCCTAACTATTCCAAGTGTACATTTAACATTGAAACAATGTTTATGGTAATCACTTATTGTTCGGTATGGGAGAGCTAGCTTGTTGTGGTTGGCACAACTGCATGTTGAGACAACGTCAAAGTTGCAACCGGATGTCTGTCCAATTTTCATTTTGGCTGTATTTTTCAACACCCTGACAACGTTGATGTTTATAAGCCATTTCATTGTCTTTTCAACGTCAAAATATTTGTGGTGGCAGCCTGAAAATGGGCTAAGCAAACTTTGACAAGAGTGAATGTAACTGAACAGTCTTCGATAAACCAGCATTATTTTTTTATTCATTTATTCGTGGGCACTTGGGGGCAGTGGAACCCAACACTGTCATGTTGACCTTATAAGGTTGACATGGCTAACATGTTA
>NW_023340206.1:12452885-12479968 GCF_004916995.1 Morone saxatilis
GAAAAATTGTACTCCCTGGGAGCCATTTACCAGTTGCCTTACTATTAGTGGCCCTCTTGGATATTTGTTCTAGCTCCGACACTGAAATTAATTTCATCCAAACTTCCTTTGCGAGCTCTCTAATTCGGTTCATTGACAGTTTATCAGTTGCTTTTGCTGCTGTTATTTTGTTATGCACTGACTAATAATTATGACAAATATCCATAAATTTATGGTCAGTTTACTCACTGAAAGAAAGATGATGGCTCCCTTAAGTACGGGACCTTAAGGAAAAAGATTGGGAACAGTTTTCCATGTGTTTGACTGTCTCTGTTCAGACATGTTGGTCTGCAGTGTGGCACCTGTCTGTGATCCGGACTAAAAAATGCGTTCCTTAAAGAGAGAAAGGCTTCTTATGATGACAGATGCTCTATAACCACCACCACCACTATCTACACATAACACACACACACACACGTTATTAACCTTTAAATCCACCTTTACTTTTATAGAAATCTACACAATCTTTCTGCATGAAATCAAGGTTTATTCTTAAAGATGGCCCCCTCACCACCCAAAAAAAACAAGAAACTTTTTTAAAAATGCATAGCTCAGTAGGCAGAATTGAATGTCAATGTATTAAGGTTTGTCAGAACTTGCCCTCCCCAACATCTAAACCATATGACTGAAAAGAAAAATCCCTCTGACGCATCTCTCCCTGTGGATCCACGGCTCCTCATCTCAGTCGTCAATCCTGTGTGCACACGTAAAGATAAACCTACTTTTCACCATCGGCAGTATTCTCAGGGCACGTTTTGTTGTTACGACCCCTTCCCCTCCTCTAGTCACACACATCAAATTTAAATTCCATCCATCTTCTCCCTTGCTTTCAGCTGTCAAAGAAGCTCAGGAAGAGTCATGTTGAAGGTAGCACTTATGTTGTGACCTGTAGATGAGAGGTGCAACACTCTGTCATTTTTTGTCTGAACACACAATATGAGATTTGTGTCCTCCCGCCCACCAATAAGGAGAAGAATATCGAGCTTTGTGTCTCTCTCCAACAAGGTTTGCTTGTTTACAGCTGCCTGGATATGCTGCCAGTAAACCACTCTACAGCTGAATGTCTGGGTAACAGGGACGCTGGAAGTCATTCACAGTTTCGGGTGCTGAGAGAAAGTCTGCCTATAATGATCATACTAAATGCTAAATGCATGACATTCATGGTTCGGTGCATTCATTTGAATAACCAGAATAATTTACAGCCTATTTTGGAGTTATTAACTTAAATTTTACACCAATTTTTTAACTTTTTGACTGATTTTAAAGATTTTAAAAACTCTTTCCTGTCATAAATACCAGTGTACACACATAAATCCCAGTAAACAAGGTGAAAGTCATTTTTATGATCTTATAGTTTTCATTATGCCAGATTTTACGGGGTGGAGCAACCCCTCAGCACCCCTACTTTCAATCGCCCATGCTTGGTAATGTCAACCTTGCAACAGCTTTATCACAGGATGTGAGTTCACATAAAGCAGAATAAATAATGTTTATGCTCATTTTATCCTTTCAGCATCAAACTGAGGATGCGTTAACATTGTCAGAAAATGAATCTAACGACAACAACAAAATGATACACATGTTCTCTCTTTCTTTTAAATTAGCAGTAATTTATTCAGTTTGATAGACAAAAATGCAGTTTAAAGACACAAATAAACTCTATTATGACTGTATGCACCAAATCATTGACTTATTAACAGATCCTCACACAGTACAGTGGGTGGTTTCACAGTATGTCACAGTGCAAACAAGCTGTGAGAACGCGTCCATGCTGTTATATGATCGTACTGAGTGATGCTGTGACAATGGACCATAGAGCACCTGTACTATAGGTGTGGTGTCACTTTATAAACTCAGCTAGGACAATATTTGATATGATTTGGATCTGGGACACAGCTTTTGTTACTTGTATAAAATTAAATTTTTCAGTCTCCCTTTTAAATGTATTTTTGGGAAAAGTTTGTACTGATCATGCTGTAACAACTACAAAATGAAACCGACATGAAACCAATGCAGATTTGCTTCATATCCTGAGAAGAATTTTCTTTCCCTTTTTATATATTAATTTATGTAGTTTATTTATATCAAACTATTTTCCTTTCATGCATCTACTTTCTTGCTGTCCATTGTCCCTAATGTGCCTCTATCTTAAATTGCATGTTTGGTATTAATAAAAGGATTTTTAAAACATTGTGATACACAGTAAATGTGTTGTCCATCTTTATACATATACAGAAAATAGTCCATGAATTAAACTCAGCTAACAGCTGCTGAACTGGTGTGTGAGGACCTCTGGTGGACAGACAAGGAATCAGCAGCAGTAGCGACTCTTAGTAAAGTAACAAAACACATATAACAGAATAGATTTGTCAAGGACATTTAATAAATAAGAAACTAAATAAAAAAGTTTAAAGTTTAGTTTAAAAAGAACTACAGAAGTTCCTCCCAACTTCTGCAGACCAAACAGTCAGGTTAATGATTTGTGCCTTAAAGAACATACTGCATGAGACTTAACAGGTCCTTTAGTACAGTGGTTCCCAACTCCCCTCACTAGAGGGCACCAAAGCATGATGGGCCAGTATTTGGTTCACCTCTGTTAAGAACTGTACATGTAAAGTAAAATGTCTAATAGAACAATGGCCAAGCATCAGGGACAATAAAACACTGAATTTGTCAAAAAAGAAGCCTCTTAAGTCTTTATGATTTTTTAAAATGATAGAGAATATATAATAGTCTGTCTTTCCCCCCACAAGACACAAAATTGGTTAAAATCATGTTGTAGCTAAAAGTACTTCAGCTTTGCTTCTCGTCTTGTGGATCATCTGCTGGCTGTTCCTCCTGTCTTGGCTCCTGGCGTAATGTTTCTGGACATCAGTTATCTGTCAAAAGATAAAAGATTGGTCACATCCACAATGCATCTGTCACATGGTGCAAGTTATCGTTCACTGCTGCTCACACAGTTCAAGAAAGTCATTAACAGGATATAAAAAGTGGACAGAGCTTCAAGGTCTGCATTCTTTCTAATGGCCAGCAGGGGGCAGCTTAAGCCTACTTCTCAGTGTATTTATGAGCTCAGTAAACAGTTTCCGAATGAGTTTATGATGTCAGTCTCTAGTTTTAAGTCCATACAGCATAATGCTTATTTAGTAAATTATGGTATATTATTGTAGTTCTTAGAATGGATGCAAGCAATGGAAAACTATTTACAGTGGATGTTTCCTTGTACCTGAAAGATGAACCAATGTATGTCGTAACTCTTTGTTGTGTTTTGTAATTCTGGTTTATTTAATCGACTGCGGTTATTGCACAGTGAAAGTCGTCATGAGGTCAAACACACCTTGTTGTCTACACTAGGAATGTGCTGAATCACTAAATGTAATGCAACAGAGGCAAATGTGTTATTATATTCAACCAGTCACATTTTCTTCTGTGGATTTTAAACTTGTGCAACGTTCGCATGAGTAATATATTTCTGCACTATAACATGGTGTATGCATCTGCAGTCTTCTCATCCAATACTAACAAAATACCAGTCTGTCCCCACAGTATACAGTAGAAAATGTGTTAAATATGTCAATATCACACATATTCTGGACTGTTATAATATAGATTGAACATGAAAAATTATAATGTTGTTTTTTTTCTTGGTGCAGTATTGCCATTGTGCAGACCTTAGTTACATTTTATAATATATTCCTATAGGAAATATCATGATTTTGGTAAGTTTAGGCAAAAACAAACAAAAAACTATGTGATTAAGATTAGGAAAGATTGTGATTTTTGTTAAATGTTAATAAATTATGTCATCTGTCAAGTCACTGCTGACTTTTGAATAATGCTGTAGTCACTACCATTGGATTCAGAACAACTTCAATTTCAATAACATGCTCTGATCCAGTGTAAATATGATATCTAACATGTCAAATTACTTATTTTTGTGACGTTTTCTTGTGTTTTTAAAAGAAAATCAACTTTGTCTACCAATTAAGGCATGATGAACGTGTTAAATCATACATTTTGATTTTGTCATGTTTAGCTACATGTCTTGAAATTTGTGTTTCCACATCATATAACATTTAATAATATAAGGTTGCCATGGAATCAGTCAGCTCTGGTTTTTGTCTATATTAGTTTAGATGTTGGCAATTTTCACCATTAAACTTATGCCGAATTACTTCTTAGCAGTTCCTGTTTGCAATGTCACCAAACACCGATCACTCTGTTACTTTGATACGGTAAAAAAAGGTGAAAACGTGATGATTCTCAGGCAAGCTCTGCTTTGCTTCCTGTTGCCCAACACTCTGGGAACTTCCTCAGTGGTGAGGAAGTATCCAGGTTCATTCCCACAGCCTCTACAGCTCAACTAGAGGCTTGCCCAGTCTTGTTGTTTAAAAAATTGAAACCTTCATACCTCTGACTTCTTTATGAAAGACTTTTTTAAAGACATACAGATATGTAAATGTTAAGCACTAAATATGTGCTTTACACATTGTGCTCAGACAGTTGCCACCATGAGGGAGTGAGAGAGAGTGGGCCACAGTTTTTTGTATTTTAACTTTAGCATTATAATATGTAATACAAGTGAAACATCCACTCTGTAGCATTAAAAAATTCCTAATTGTCCAAAATGCAGCCAATATCGTCCTCACCGTTCAGACCTCACCCTCCCACACATACTTTCCCTCAAACACCACTGAAATGTATTTTTGAAATAATCATATTTGGGGTATTTTATGTTTTTACTAGAAAGTGACAAACCATTTCAGTTCATGGTCAGCACCTAAACCTCTTAAATCAAAGATGATATCTTTTTTATTTTCTGTAATTGAACAGAATAATGATCTGATTTAGTTCCGTATTTGTTCTTTATTTATTGCTTTCTGCAAAAGAGCATTAAAAAACATATTTGTGGTTTGAGCATGTACTTCTCTCTCTCTGTATTAAGACACTGTGATTTCATACTTATAGATCAGTGTACTCAAATGAGTAAACCAAAACCAGGAAATGGCCCCTTTTCGGTTTTTGTGTTGAAAATTAATTACTAAATTACTAAAAACATATTTGCAAGTACATAAATACAATTTTAAAGCTTATATAATAATCAGTAGTAGTGAGTTTATAGTAATATAGCTTAGAAACTCATCCTGGTGTACTAATATAACATTAGTAGAGCATTTTTGCCTTTAACAGACAGGAACAGTTTCAGCTGATATCAAAATATGTTAGATATTCAAGGCTGTCCCTGATATTAATAATAAATCAAAACAATAAATATTCAATAAAAAAAACAGAAACGTAATCGATTCTTACCTTATTTGCATTTGTATATGAGAAGTATGAGGATACACACTACCACAATCTCAACTAATATGAGACAGGTTAACATGAACGTGTGGTTCCCTACAAAAAATGAATGAATGAAAAAATAAATAAAGGTTTAAAAGGACTTTCATTTACAGATCATGATTTCAACACATTCTAACAGAGGCGACATGGTCATGTTTAATAAAGACATTAAGATGCATTAAAAGTGCTGTTAAAGTAGATATTTGTTGGTGTGAGAACTCACTTTGGTGGAAGGGGTTGACGGCTGGATCGCTTATTTGGATGCCGACCGGGTTATCCAACCAACACTTGTACCATGGCTCCACCTTGTCCATCTAGAAAGTGATACAAAGATAATATTAGCCAGAATTTCATAAACCCCTTTATTTTATAGGCCTAGATTACCAACATTAACATCAGTATGCAGGTAGGTAGGTAGCACAGACCCACTTTATAGCGTTCTTACATAGAAGAATCACAAATAATGAATGATAAAAGGGCATTTTCATGGCAGGAAGTTCCCAAGAGGACCTACAACCTTTATCAGGAACTCAACCTAGAGCCACACACACACACACACACACACACTGCTGCTTTAAGCTAAATGCTAACTGTAGCATGCCGACGTGTTCAAAAGACAATGCTAACATTTGCTAATTAGTAAAAAATGTACAACTCAATACTACTTTTTACTACTTAATACTACTTAATACTGCTGTTTACTACTTAATACTTTTTACTACTTAATACTACTTAATACTGCTGTTTACTACTTAATACTATTTAATACCATTAAATACTTCTTAATACTACTTAATACTATTAAATACTACTTAATACTACTGTTTACTACTTAATACTACTGTTTACTACTTAATACTTTTTAATACTACTGTTTACTACTTAATACTATTTAATACTACTTAATACTACTGTTTACTTCTTAATACTCCTTAATACTATTTAATACTACTGTTTACTACTTCATACTACTGCTTACTACTCCATTTCCCGTTTCCTGTTCATACCTTATTTATAATGTGCACATTGGTTGAAAGCCAGTTCATATCACCTGCTTTCCACATAAAGGTGATTGGTTCAGCGTCTGTGGTGTTGCCGCTACAGGTGTAAACACAGTAGGTCATCTCAGGGTCGCACCACGTGGAGATGGTGGGTTTAGAGACATGAGCTGATGGACAATGCAACGAACAGAAATGTTAGGTGAAAAACAAACAACCCCTCTTTTAGTCAAACTTCATACAAAATTCCCTCCACTTACAGATGACCAGGAGTTGAGTCGTGCTCATAACTTGGTTGTTGATCTCTACTGTGTAGTTGCTGCTGTCGTTTCGAGTCAGTCCTGTGATCATCAGGGCTCCAGTTGTAATATTCAGCGAACCGCGAACTAAAAGTGTGCATATACATGGTTCAATTAAGCTTAGTTTAGTTGTCTTCAGCGGCCTAATGGAGCAACAGATTCTCAATGATTGTAAAAATAAAAAAAAGTTTGAATTATTGTGTCCTGAATTCCTTTAAAAAATCTAAAATTAATTTACTCAGTGATACTTGTGTAATTGAGGTACTTTAATGTGTATATTGGATGGATTGCAATATATTCAGATGTTTTTTGGAGCAAAACCTCCTCCTCGACAAAAACACATAAGCGATCCCTTAATGGACAGTATACCTTAAACAGGCACATACCTTTAAAATGGCGGTAAGCGTGAGTCTCATTTCCATTCCACTGCATGGCGACGTCAGGACCTTGTTTCCACACTATGCTGGTGATGGGTTTAACCACAGAGTCTGGTTTGAGGACAACCTTGCCACCCACGGCCATGTAGACCGCATTGTCTGCAAAATAAAAAAAACTTCAGATCTCATATTTTCTTTTTCCATTTAGTCCTTTCTCTTCAGTATCATCATCACAAGGCAGCCACGCTTTAAAGCATACCCTGTATTATGGTCTATTTCACACTGAATGACCAAAATGTACTTAATGAACATAAGGCTGTATGGAAGAAGACTTTAAACTACAGATTGAGACCATAAACTCATTAGGAAACTGTTTATTCAGCTAATAAATCAAGCGAGAAGCCGAGTCATTTCTTCTAAGAGTGCATGGCATCAGTTTTTATTGTAGCCAATGGAGCTGCCCCCTGCTGGCCATCACATAGAATTCAGGTTTAAAACACTTCACAGACCCAGAAGCTCTGTCCATTATATTATATACTGTGAAGAGACAGAGTCCTTTACTGCAACTCTTGAAAACACCAGTAATAAACGCACAATACATGTTTTTTAAATCATTAAACTGTCATTTATGTTAGTTATAAAATGTTAGAAAAATAAACACATTTTAAAACTATTCTGTAGAGTAAGCCACGTGTGTTGGTATGCATGTTATACACAGGTGATCTTCCATATTAGGTTATAAATGTAAAACGTTACAGATAGTGAACCTTATTGTGTCACCCTCACCGGAGTTTGCGTTCACTGCGCTCAGGAAGACGACAAACAGTCCCGCCAGAGTCACCGACATCCTCATTTCTTTCAGCGAATTAATTACGTGATTCTCGTCTAAATATGAAGAAATATTTCCAGTACATAGAAAACTACAAAAACAATTCAAAGTCGTGACTGACAACTAAAGCAGACAGCGAGGAAGAAGGAAGGAAGCAAGTGGGACGAGTTTTAACTGGATCCGTCATTTATAAATGCCAACTCTGGATGCAGGGGCGTTTCCACATTTCTTTTTACCTGGGTGGCACAGGTGAGACACTGACTATTGCAGGGGTGGCATGAAGTATGTATTAAAGAGTCCCAGTCATTCCCAATTTATGCAATTCCAACAGGGTTTACCACAGGTTGCACAATATATTCAAATATTAAAAAATAATAAATAACAATTTATACCACAAGCAGAACAGGGCACGTTTTATGCCCCCAAAACTACATAGGATTAGCATGAATTGGGCATGTCTGCAAAGGGAAGACTTGTATGTACCCATAAAACCAATTTTCATTCAGTTATCTTGAGGTAAGAGGTCAAAGGACCCCTTTGAAAATGACCATACCAGTTTTTCCATCACCGCAAAATATTAGTGCGTCTTAATTGCGGTTTCCTCTACCTGCTCTGGTCTGGTCAACAACTGTTGTTTTTAAATGTGCTTTATAAATACATTCGATAATAAATGCATAAAATGGAGAAAATGACCTTTTACATGAATATAGATATTTCATAGAAAGAAATCCCTTCTTTTTTTTTGTTTTCTCTCCTTCCTCTTACCTGATAAAATGTGTTGAGATATTTCATCATCTGCACAACAGCTCAGATGCATTATTATATAGAGCTTTTTCCTGTGTCAGCGGTTCCCAACCTGGTCTCTAAAAACCAACAAATAACGAATCATCAAACATCATTCAGTATCATTACACTAAGGATAAAACTTTTGAAGCATGCAACTGGACGGATGGACTTCAGCTCCTAAATTTGAAGGAATATGTTAAACCAACTCATTTAGGGATGCACCGATTGTGAAATTCTGATACCAATGTCTTTTGTTGTTTGTCTGTGATAGGGAAATAAATAAATCTACTAAGACAGGAAACTTGTTGCAGTTGAGTCTGTTTTTCATCCAAGATGTGAGACGCAGAGCTGAAAAGCTGCTCACTGTCCGATGTCAGTGAACAGTATCGGCCTGTGTATCGGTGCATCCCTAGAAATATTTCAACAGAGCTTTAAAATGTAAAAACAAGAACCAAGCATTACTACATCGATAAATCTTAATAATTTTATTGTCTTTGTTCTCATGATTTTACAAATATGATACTTCTGCAATTCAACTTTAACTGTGCAACACAATGGCATTATGGACTGTTAAACTCGACATCCCGAGGGACGTCTGTGACTCCAGGGAGCTGTGAATCCTGCAGACCAGAGGGCCTTAGTGTAATTTTTATTTTAGTGTCACCCTAGGAGTGTTATGAAAGTCAAGCTTGAGTGTTATATTTGTCATCATTCACCTCTAGGCCTTTTGGGTTTATGTGTCCGCAGGATTCACTAGCAGCTGATTTTTTTTATCCCACCACTGACGTAACGACAGCCACTGTAGGAAAGGGGAGGAAGCCGGGTCCCTCCCCTTCCCCTTCCTCCCCCCACGGGTCAGAGAGCGACTCCTCGGACGTGGGCTTGAATTAAGTTTTACAGTCTCTTTGGATGAGGCTGGTGGTACCTGGTCAGAGCTGCAGGGCTGCTTGTCTTTTTAGAATGGGTGATCTCGCCATGAAGGGACACCAGTACAGATAAGAACAATGGCATGCAAGACTCACATACAGACCCACTTGTTATTATTTCTTTTTTTTTTTTAATAGAAAATAAAGATTCTGACATAAGTACAAGCACTGAGCCCCTCGCAAACACCCAACAGCCAAGCGTATTGGAAACTTTACGGAGGACGAACGACGCCTAAACTGACGGCGTTAAGAAATATCGGGGGGCTTGCGACGGTTAAAACCATTTCAACACAACAGCTGGCTTCTTTTCATATTCAATAAGTCCTGTTTTAAAGGACATAATACATCTCACATTTATATTATTTCTTCTTCTACACCTTTTTACTACAAATGTATGTGCTTTTGATTTAAAACAATTTTGGGGAAAAAAGGGAAAAAAAAGAAAATTTGTAGTTCAATGACACTCCATCCCACTCTGGCCAATTTATTGCAAATGAAGTGATAACCTCTGAACAGCAACACACACTTCAATATGGCACAAGCATCTTAGAAATGACCTAAATGCATCGTCGTCATTGTGGGTGAATATCAAAAACCAAACCACACCATATCTAAAAATATTAAGACATTAATCATCAGTAGAGCAGAAAAGAAATGTTTTTTTCCTTCCTTGTCGAAACATGCAGTCTGCCGCTCTGCAAGCAAAACTCGATTCTGGACCCCTAGGTAAAACGCCAAAAATTAAAAAAATGTCTTCGTCTCAAATGCATATGAACACTGCAAATGATTAGCCTCGTCAGTCGAGCTAATATACTTCTATTTTTCACGACAGGAGCTGCAGAGTAAGACTTCAAAATCCAGGTCATTGTGCAGTTGAGGATCTCGCTTTCCTCTCTTAGTTGAGGGCTGGATGACGATTCCTTCCACCCGAAAAATGCACACTGGCCAGAAAAGTGAAGCGTGTAGTGACTAGAAGTTGCCCTTTTCCAGTTTGCGTGGCGAAAAACTTTTCAGATCATCAAATTAACTGAAATAATAAGCACAAATCTGAGCTCAAAGCACTCTTTCTGGTTGCTTTCAGACGTCTTTTCTGACCCACTTTTATCTAGCTTCGCGTGTGTCACCTTAAGACATTTGATGTGCTTATCCTAGTGAATGTCAGCTTTGGCACGCTCCCTGCTGAGGTACCTAACCAAATACCTTGTCAAGTACGGAAACTACTGTTTTTTTTCCCCCCACTGAGGATATTGTTGTTGCATTATACTTTATATATATAGAGAGGAGTATTTTTCTCTAGAATGTCTCTGGAGTGTTAAGGAGAAAATCTACACATGAAGGCATTCTCCTCCAGCCCTTTCTCCGAGGCTGCCACGTGGAAATCCCTCTCAGCAGCCCCGTCTACCTGCTCACCATTTATCCCACCACAAAATCCAAATAAATATTGTTTAAAATAAGGGCAAATTGGTAAAACAAAACAAAAAAACTGAAGCAAAATCAATGTAGTGGCCTCATAGTGTAACACAAAACTCTCAAAATACAATAAATCCATCACTGTTCCAGTCCTCCTCAGTCAAATAAAGAAAGAAAGAAACATTACAGGGAAGGATATATCTAGAGTAGTGGTTGCTTTACAATGGCGCCTATGTCGAGAGAGTGACTGGGCATCAGTTTGTCATGTTGCAACTTCTTTAAAAACTGCTTCCTCTCCCCCCACCCCTGTCTCTCTCTTTTCTCTCTTCGCCCAGAGGTGATCATGCTCTGTCTGATCAAAGTCTTTGACCTTTAACCCTTGGCTCCCCTTCCCTCCCCTACCCTTCCCGATCAAACGCTCCACCTGCTCCTCTTCCTCATCCGCTCAGTGGGAGGATTGTTCAGTCGGCGTAGTGCATGATGGACTCGACGTAGTTGCCAGGGAAGAGGCCCGTGGTCCCGTTCATCACGCCCTCGTACCAGCCGTCGTCATTCTTCTTGATCACGTAGATGATGGCGCCCTCCTGGAACGAAAGCTCGTCCTCCTTGTCACGAGCGTAGTCATAGATAGCCACCACTGCAGGGAAATAAGGGTGAAGTGCACTGGATAAAATAAGCGAACTAATGTAGTAAATAAATGTAAAAATAATTTGGATTTAACTTAAAACTTATGACAAATTCATGTTTCTCTACATTCCACAATACTCATTCCCAAATTAAAGCTACCGACAATTAGCAGTCATTACAAACCCATACTGTGCCGCCAAACACTGTACAAACTTACAGAAACTTATTTGAACTTCTAGGAGATCTCAAAGTTTCAAAAGATACAAAACGTTGAATTTGAGGGGAAATGTGTATAAAACGTAGCTTCAATGAAAAGCTGAAATAAGCTGATACAGAATACAGTGTGTATGAGGATCAATGTGGGATGAGAGGATTTTCCTCACGCCTAATGAGTGAGCAGTGAAGACTGACCTTTCTCCATGTAGGTACGTGGGGCCCATGGCGGATCCTCCTCGGCATATGGGTCACTGTACTCCACCACCGCCGACTCTTCTTCATCCTCATCGTCCTCATAGTCCTCTGGTGGAGGAGGAGGAGGTGTTGGCTCCTCAAACACCGGCTCCTCTGCGGGTGGAGGTGGGGGCGGCACGTCTGAGACTAGAAATTATTTTCAAGCAAGCAGGAATAAAAAAAGAGGACCAATTAGAGGCTAAGAAAGAGGAACAAAGACAAGTGCATTGGTCAGGGATACAGATGACTGACTGGTATTCTCATGCATTGCAGAAAGGAACAGGAACGGTCCATGCTGGATGCATTAAGACAACATTTAAATGCTCGATGCTGTGAATTTATTCATCATGGAAACCAAAGGAAAACTTAACGACCACAGCACTGTAAGAGTGTAACAGTACATCCAAACGCAGAATGGTGCGACATGACAGGAACAAAGTCTATACACACAACGTGCATTTAAAGAAATTCAGGTAGGAACTTTTTCCAGAGAGTGAGGACACAGACACAAAGAGAAATTACACAGAGATGTGATCGTGCTCATGAACAAACACACGAACATGCTTCATTATTCATATCATGCTTTACGCGTTCCTTCACTCTTTTTACGAGTGGTCAACCACCAACGTTTGCTGCCAGACGGCGCAGTAGTCATCTCACACTCCCACAATGCACATCTATTTTAACATAGTGTCTCAACAAATTTAATGTGACTATGGAGGAAATGCAGTTTGCAGTCTAATAGATACAAATTTATTAAAGTGGTTACACCTCTTTATTTTTGTCATTGCTGAAAAAAAAAAGTTTTAGCTTCATTTACACTTTAAGAACAGGCCTGTCTTTATGTTTTGTGTCCACAGATTTGACCAAGTAGTAACACAATGTTAAAGGACATGTCTTTGTGTTATTATTTAAACAATTATTGTTATTATTAAAAGGGAGAGAAAGGGGTTAATCTGACACTGAAAATAGTCCCAACAGTTTAGGGAAACCTAAATGTGGTGACCCCTGACACAGCTGCTGTTGGAGGTTGATCACTCGTTTACTCCAGTCAGAAAATATTCCAGAAAAATGGGACGAACTGAAACTAACTGTTGGGGAAAGGACTTAAAACCAATGGTGGTCATGCAGGGGGATCGAGGGGCTAAAGGCCACTTACTAGTCTCCTGAACTCGGGCCACAAAGCCCATCAGAGGCAGCTGAGGGGTGATCTGCATGGAGGGGGGAGGGGGCGCGAGCGGGCCGGCTATCACCAAACAGAATCAATACACAGAGATGGAGGAGTACGGACATAAGACAGCAAAGACATGAAGAAAATGAGGTTAGAATAAACAAGAAGAATAAAGTTAAAGAACAAGAACAAGAACAATAGTTACAGTATGTAAACAAAACAGAAATCCAGAATTATTCATTTGTCTTCGCAACTGTGGTGTAAAGATCTTTGACAGTACAACTATTTCATTACCAATTAATGAAATTATAGTCAAAATACTAACCGATGATTTGTTAACTTTAATAAATAATAATACAAGTAGCCAGTCACTATTTCTAAGACAGAAAGGTAATGTGAAAAATTGCCCGTTTTGTCTTATCAGTCCAAAACCTAAATATTTTAATTTAAAATGTTATGAAAAGAGAAAAAGAAATGTAATTAATTAAATGTACTGCTGATTAATTTTAATTTGATTATTTTTTGACAAATTAGGCAGACTGATTGATGATAGAAATAGTTGTTAGTTGCAGCCCCAAATTGCTTTGCACAAGCCTTAAGAACGTACTGTAGACATAATTTGAATCCCAATTGACATTGAAATTGAAACAGATTTGTATTACAGAAATAAACAGACCATAGATGTGCGAGTAAACCAGGCAGTTTAGAGACAAACGGAGGTTGCAAAGAGCAGAGAAGACAGAGAGCTGGTGAGGAGTTGAGATCTGGTGAGGACAGTTAAGTTGATGGAAAATGACAACACAACCAGACAGAAGATCTTCTCATAGAAGAAGCAGATACACGGAGTCGGAGTCTGAAATCTAAAGGCTTGGAGAGAGGATGGACTCTAAATCAGAGCATTTGTTAATTCATTTAAATTCACAGAAAATAAATAAAAAGAGGATTAAAAAAAAAAGCTTTAAAAAAAATTGGCCTTCATCTAAACAGAACACTGATGGTGATAATAATAATAATAATAATAATAATAATAATAATAATAATAATTTAGGTTCCATTTTCTTTAATAAATAACATTAATTCAATTCAAAACAATTTGTGGTGTATTCCTGTAAATTAATAGTGAATATAGGTTAAAAAAGATTTCAAAACTTTTGAGCTGGACTGAATGCCATCATGTATTTTATTAATAATTCTGATCCTAATAAGAAAAATGAGCCATGGTGCTCTGTTGTAACACCTCTGTTAGTGTTGTAAAAGTTGGTTACTCCCTTTTCAGAGTCAATGTCAGATTTATAACTAATACACAGAAAAAACTGAAAGGTATTATGGTTAAAAGTTTATATTTAGGAACGTGGCTATCAAAAGATTAATGGACATGAATGTGAAAATGTTAACGGCTGTGACCGGTACCTTGGTTCTGGGCGAAGTGTGGCCCACCGTTTTGCTGGCTCTGGTTGTGGGCCATGTTGGGCTGACCGGTGACAGACGAGGGTCGGCGGTACGGCAGCGAGCCTCCCACCTGCTGGTTTTGGGGCGGCTGCACCGGGCGGTTCATGCTGTAGAACTGAGGAGCACCTGAGAGGAGACAACACCAGGGGGCAGCAAAGACTCATTTAACAAAGGGTAAGCAGGAGAGATTTTATTTTTTAGCCCTGAGGTATCCTGAACAGTGAGGTTAAGTTAATTTAACCTTGTGGACTTTTCTCTCCGTTTTGTCTTTACAATTAATGCAACAGTTTAGTTTAAAATATCATGATATATATTACAGAAATAATCTTGCAGTCTGTCATGTGTAGACAAATTCATTGATGGTTGTAAAAAACAAGCTCTTAGTTCAGAATATTTTATGGTATAGCTGCAAGCTAATCTACTAAAGCATCTATTACAACAATTTATTAATAATAACTAATTAAGCTCATTGTTTTCAACATCTACATAGATATATCTTTTGATTCAAATGCGTACAATTAGTTAATATTGTACTTGGCTGAGGTAGAGTACATTTTAAATACTTTTTATACTCTTGTGGTTCAATATGAATCATACTTTTTTTTTTTTTTTTTTAAAAGGGGTCAACCATAGTTCATCCACATGTTTTCACTTTAATTCACAATTCCACTTCGTAATCAACTAATTATTTCACAAAAAAAGCATCTAAATCTGATATTAACTAATCTTTTCCATGACTCAATGACTGTATAAAATGCATTATCTACTTAATCAGCCTAAATCTGATGTGTGGGAGGGCTGAATAATTAAAAATGCTTTCAATAATTCATCAGTATTAACATTTGGCTAATAGTGTTAAGTTTCTACCCTCAATGGCAGCACTGATAATTACAATGTCAAGAACTTCACTCGCACACAACAAAGAATAAATACACATGAATGTGCAAGCATTTCACCACACAGCTCATGCATTATACATCAGAACATCATCACCGTCAACACAGACACAGGCAGCTGATGAGAAGCTGTGAAGGATGAAGAGCGGAGGATCCAGCAGCAGTGGAAAATGAAAAATCTGAAGAAGGTGGCAGAAGAGCTGCTATTTTGATAAATATCTGACAAATATTTGACAGTGCTCCACAATGACCTTTAAAGTTAAAGTTATTGTTTAGCACTTCACTGTTTCACGACAAACAAATCTTCCTTTGAAATGCAGATAAGAGATCAATTCTAGCTTGTTTACCTACATTGTGTTTACTCAAAATTACCTGCACTAGCTTTCCTCCAGGGTCTGTTTCCCTGTTAACTGGCGATTTTCTGCCAAATAGTTAACATATTTGGCTTGAAGTTGCCAGTTAACAGGGTCACTTATTAAACTGAACACTGGCGAGCTGCGGGACGCAAACGCCACAGCTCTGGCGAATTGGGATAATTAGTGGACCATTCTGCGTTTTCTACTACAAGACTGCTGGTGTTTTTAGTTGGGAGTTTTTCCAGAGCGAGTGTGGCTTGGGCAGCGTTACTGTGTTGTCACTACGTTTCACTTTTACTGAGCAACTGCCAAAAAACATGTAGGACATAAACACAACACGCTGCTTTTCACTTTCTCATTGGACACCAAACGTGTTACCATGGTTACTTGAAAGTTATTGAATAAATATATATATATATATGTATATATATAATAACTATATATATATATATAATTCTAACACACACACACTGATTGCTTATGGCGGTTACCCATCTGCAGCATGGACCTTAATAGTAGCTTAAACTTTACATTTATGCCACATCCCATATTTAGGCCTGTCAGTTGACAGCTTTGTATGAGTTACGCAGCTTACACAAATAAACCAAATTGGCATAAGCAACCCAGAGTTCATTTGAAGATTACATGTAAAAAGTACCCTTAAAGATTTGCAGCTAACATAACTCAGGTTGAAATCCCAGAAGGTATCCCATTAACTTGACCAATTCTTACCCATTTGAATTGTTTTGTTGAGCAAGTACGTCAGACAACACGATGACATGCAGTGGGTGAACGCATCTGGGTCTCACAAGCAGGGGGGGAGGCGGGATGCGAGGTGTGCAGAGGAGTGGGTGAGCTTCTCCCAACAGGCTTACACTCCACCTGGTGCAGGGTTGCGTAAGGAGCGGGCTGTGCGCCAGTGGGGGGCTGCAGAGGCAGGGAGCTGGGGAGGGGGTGGGGGTACAGGCGGGATCTCTACAGGGGGATTGGGAGCCTGTGGGGGCCATCTAGGCGGAGGTTGGGGTCCAGGGGTGGTGGCAGTGTTGGGGGGAGGTTTAGCAGGGTTGGAGGGGGCAGGGCCTGAAAATTGAGGTGTAATGGGCGAAGGGGATTGCAGAGGTAACAAAGTAAAAAAAAAAAAAAGATAAGGAAGAAGAGAAAAGGTGGATGAGGGAGGTCAAGACAAGATAAAGTGAGAAGGTAGGAAAGGATTCCAGTAGATCGAGGGTTCCTACACATCCTCATTTCACTTTCATTTCACTTTCACACCTAAAGCATGTAGCAATCCTGGATACTAAACAAAGATTAGTCAAGTTAGTTAGTTTCAGGCACACACAGATTCTGCAGTCATCTGCTTGATGAGGAAAGAGGGAACAAGTGTTACCTGGGAAGGCGGTGGGCGGGGCTGGGGTCGGCACAGCAATGGGCACGCCCACACTGCCACTGCCGCTGTTCTCTCGGCTGCTGCTGCGACTGCTGCTGGGGTGGCTGCCTCCGCTGCTCCCACTGCTGGTGGTGAGTATGGCAGCAAACACGTCAGACCAAACGCTCAAGCACACTCAATCACACCGACGTACACAGACTCCGGTGACTAGATTGTGCTTCTTCTTTACAGTCAAAATAAAAAAGCTTGAAAATGTAATACAGTTTGTTGTTTACAAAATGTCTCTACCTAACAAAGCAATCAAATTTTCCCATATAGCCCCTTTCCAAAAACATAGTTCCAGGAACTAAGGAGCCACAGCAACTAAACTCAGGGACTAAAGAGAATTCCCGCTTGGGCTTCATCGTATCTTATGAAAATTTGGCAAATTGATCCGATAACTAAAAGAATGATGGCGGCATTTGAAAAGTAATTTTCACATGCAAGGAAACAACAACAGAGAGAAGACAGTCACTCGGTTGTTGTTGTGTTTACTGTGGTGCAACTCTGATATCTGATTAAATGTAATAATGGAAAGGAGACGTTCAAAATTGGAAAAGGAGACTAATTATCTGCTCAGTGAGGGTTATTTATTTCTGCTTTAGCAACTGTGATGAAATAGTCAGCAAATTACACTAGCTTTGTGTTCTCAATCACTGCTCTGTCAGTCTCTTATTCTCAGCTCATTTGCAACCTAAATTTGTTTTTAACATCAATAAAGAAACGTCCATCATTCGTCCTAATATTGATACTAGTTGCAACCACTGCTTCCTCATTGTGTGAACGAAGATGTAGGTTGAAAAGCCCTAAAGAGGACAACAATTGTTTAACTATGGGGATATCAGTGTATACTTTCGGAAGGCATAGCCTCGTTTTTAAAGATAAAAAATACCAGGGAAAGGTTCCATCTTGCACACGTGGGAAATTCATTTATGAGGCTGGCACGCACATCAGAAAGTTACAGGAATTGTTTAACACAGCCCACCAATTCCCATGTGGAAAAGGTGTGAGGACAAAGGGGTTGACCATCCAGCAAGCAGTATGTTTGAACAATATTGACGCCTTTAGTCCCAGAGGTAAGTTCCTGAAATGTTTCCTGAGCCCCTTTAAAAGTTCCTGCAATGGAAAGGGGCTAATACACAAATCATTTGGTAAGGTAAGAGAATATTTATTTTGGAATAAAACTCCTCATATCTTTCATCTTTCTTATCATGCCTTGTTTTATGGGTAAAACTCAACCCTGGATGTGCAACCGGCCTAGAATAATACAGTCCAGATTAGCTGTGTTTAACATGCTGAAGTCTTCACAATAACTCATATTATTAATGTGGCACCCTCAAGAGCATTGATGGGTTAGTGCTATGCCTTTGAAATGACTATGTCACAGTGATAAAAAAAAGCAGCTGGAAGCCTCACCAAGGAAACGTGACACAGGTGACGCAGCAGCGACACAAGACAAAGACAAAGATATGACACGCTGGAAGCAGGAAGCATCAAGACATATGGGGCACACTTTTTGTACGACAGAAAAGAGCGCATGGTTGAGATATGAGGAAAATGAGCTGTGGATGGAGCGGTGCAGATAAAGAGTGCTGCAAGGAGAGTCAGGGAAAAGTTATCTAGTCTATTTCTGGACCAGAAATATTAAAAACGTTTGGCCAACAGATGGGGCGGAATGACGAAACTTTCCATGTTGTTTTTTTCCCCCCTCAAACCCCATGCTTTTACTTATGTCACGGCAGACAGGGGAATCTATGAATAACTCTCCGTGTTTGGGATGAAAGGGTCTCGTCTTGGGAGATGAGCTGACATTGGTTTGACAGGACTGTGGGGGCGACGCTGCCTATTTAATGACTATTACCATAGGAACCTGCATCTAGCTGTGCTAAATACAGCTCTGTATCTCTACATCTTTGCCCTTATCTGAGCACCGAGGAGAGAATAGAGGTAAGGGATTTCCAAATAAACTATCAAACTGTTGCACAAAAACTTGAATGTTGGTCAAACTCGTGAATTTAGGTGGAATAAAATAAGGAGGGAGTAAAAGTATTACTTTCCACGAGGAGTCATTTCAGAGAAGAAGGCATGTTCAACAGTTGGCTCGAATTGTAAGTGTAGGAGAGGAGAAGAAGAAGTGGGGAGGAGGTAGAGAAAAAGGGGGACGTGTTTAAGAAGTGTAGAGAGGCATGCTGGGAAGGGGGAGGGGGGTACCTGTACGTGCGGTTCCTCTGATTAACGGATGCAGTGCGTGCAGGGCTCTGCTGAGGGTGCGCCATGTTGCGCGTCGGGCTCGAGACGTAGTCGTTAGGGACAACGGGTGGACGCACTGGCTCAAGCGTCCTATAGGGGGAGTGGCGCCTGCGAGAGGGTCAGGAGGACAGGAGTCGAGGGGGGAGAGGGAGGGGGCATCCACAGAGAAGTGTAGAGGGGGGAGGAGGAGGAGAGCAAGAAACAAACAAGTGCAAACTTAAAAAAACGGGGTATGAACATCGGGGTTGGCTGGGGTGAATCCACAGGTGTTGTCGGGCGGAGTCAGGACGCAAAAGCTATCGCTGCTGGCGGCTAAAAATCACTCCTCATCAGATGAACACTGTAGGCTTGTTCCAGTTTAATGAAAGAAAATCTAATTCAATGAAAGAGACAGTATATTTATTACCTTGAAACTAGATCCAAACAGATTGTGGGATTTTTTTAGGCTAATACTGATATTCTGTATTAAAACAATCTGACTACAGTATTTTGTTTGATGTTCTATAAAATTCCTTATATTTGTTTATTAACAAATTGCACCCAAGGTATGTACTGAGGAAATCTTCAACTTCAAACACATTTAAGTACAATTCCCTATAACGTGGGCCAATTTAGGTTGAAACACAAGAAATAATTGAATTTTTCTCTTTTAATCTGGTGTGTGTACGACACTTATGCTGCACTCACATGGATTCAGGCAGACCAACAACACCTTCTGGACGGCACAGGAAACAATCCGATGGAATAGCAGCACAGTAAAAGTACACACACACGATATGTTGCCATGGGGATGTTACACTGAATATACACTGAATAAATTATTTTGTGTTTATCATTTTATTTAATTATCTACTTATTAGCTTCTTGTTGTCTTGACTGGCCATGTTTTTTTGGTTGTCTCGGGGAGCTACATAACAACATCTGGTTGTAAATTCTGGTGTGGAAGACGGCAAAAAGTTAAATATATTAACTACAGTCAATAAGATTTTTCAAAGGCATCAGAGGTACTGTCTGAATTTAATTAAGTGTCAGGTCAAGACAGTGAATTCCTGCCTACTCATTCTGAACTATAAACCTACAAATTCATCAAATAAAAGCATAGAGAGTGGTTTTTAACCTGACAGCAGCGCTATGCTGATGGTGTCCTCAGTTTTAAAATGGGGGAATATAAAAACCCTAAGATTTATTGATCTGGGCCTGAAAAGATGTACTGGCAAGTAAATTTCCCAGCTGACACAGCGGGGTGACCCATCTCTGAGCACTGTTGCCATGGCAAAACGTTGCTATGAGGAATATGGGGCAGCCAGGAGTGGGCGGGCTGGGTCACAAACACACAACTGAAAGTAAGTTTGAAAAACAAAGAGGAATTTGAATAACAGAAGAGAAACGATAAATTAAAAACCACAAGTAAGATGTCCGTCCGTAGCCACATGCTGCGGCAGAAGGTGCATCATGGGAGGGTTGGAGCTGTGGTTGATCGACATGCGTCTTGAAGGGACTGAGACACACAGACACACACGTACACACACGTACACACACACACTGACACACGCCTCTGAAGGTCAATATGACGGGGTGGACGCACTCACAAACTCAGACAGAGGGGGCTGACGTACACACACACATTTTCACACAGAAACACAAACAGCACTTGACGCCCAGGAAGGTCCCATGGGTGACAAGAACACAACATTTATGTGCTGCACTAGCAGAGTCCCTGTAGGATAAGAGATACCTTCAACAGTCAGACACACAGAACAGAAAACAGCAAAAACATCTCCGTCTTACAGACAATGTATAAAAACAACAGTTTTTCCCTATTAACTCTCATCATTAACAAAGTGACAGACACACTATGAGGGTGAGAAATGACCACACACTACTGACTAAATCAGTGTATGTATTTTTTTATCATTTTTAACAATAATCCAGATTTATTAGGCTTCTAACTTGACAAATTTAGTATTTTCTTGTCCCTGAAGCTAGACCATTGTTCTATTAGACAATTTACTTTTATTCACAGAAATTAACAAAATGCTGAGACATAGGTCCACTGTGTGTATTTTAAATTTTTTTTATACACCCCATAAAATCAAGAAGGCCTTGTGACCCCCCGGGAAGCTTTGGTCCCAATCCCAGGTTGAGTATCACTGGACTAAAAGATAAATATGGCAAAACTGATATATCTGCGATTACTTAAACTGGCCAGTAACATCATCCACAATGATGTATCACTCAGGCTCTAATCCTGATTAAGCGGGCATGTTTGGAACGGCTTAATTAAAATAAAATACTTAGTTTGTCGTGCTCGTAAAATAAAGCAGAACAAAGTGAAGACTTAACATGATCCAGCTGATAGCTGTTGGTAATTTCCCACCCTGTTTAGCACTGCCGTCAAGAACAGTTGAGTTCCTGGTGGTGACCTTTGTGACAGCGCTCCTCCTGTCCCCCGGCATTAGACAAATGCCAATAAAAGGTTGAGGACTGGGAGATGTGAGAGCTCCCCGCCTGCACAAAGGTCTGCTAAAATTCTGGCTCAGACGCAACAGCAGAAGGGGCTTTCCAGAAATAATTACATTTCTTCTTCGTATTTTATCAAACTGCATGCTGAAATTTGACAGGTTCATGTTAAAAGCACCCTGTGTTGGCTGTGTATTGTCATCTCACTGCGCTGTCCTTTCTGTATGGACTTTGCATGTTGTCAACGTATCTGTGTTGGTTTCCTCTGGTTGCCACCCACAGTCCAAACACATGCAAGTCAGGTGGCCTGGAGACTCAAGAGCTGACCACAAAAGCTGCTTTGAACTAAAATCTCCTCTAAAATCTGTTCCTTTCAATTCAAGAACTCTAGTTGTTGTTTGAACGAGTCCATTAAGGTACGAATCTCTACGTACAAACCTATGTGTTCTGCTGTAAAATAAAACACTTGTGTGTCATAAAATCAAAAAAGGAAGTTACCCAGGAAGGGCAATTGAGGAGAGGTTATTCTGGAATCATTTTACTGAACTACGCAATTCTGAAACTGAATAGGGACTGTGCAACTTCTAAATTCAGATTTAGAGCTTTTTTGCTGCACAAAATGTGTTTATGGCTCCAAATATCGAATACTGTTAAGTTAACGTTTTTCTTATCTGTTTAGAGCATATTGACATAAACTTAATACCTATTACAGTATTATTCTCCGTCTAAAGACATCAGGCAAGCACAACTTTTGTCCCTGTGTTGTAAAAACTCTTTTTTTTCTCCAACAGTTGCTGTTTTAAGAAGCAAATCGTGTTTCTTTTTCCAGCTTTCCACCCAGAAGAGGAACAAGCATGTATTCATGATGAGTGATTGGATCAAAGTTTTAAAGGTTGGAAAGTCTTGGGGTATGTGCTGCTACTGTAGGTAGATCAGCTGTGTCTCAAGTCCTAACAATTCAGAAAAGCTGCAAGAAAGTGCAAGAACAGAGCCAAATTCCAGCATGGAGTTAGAAAATCTCTCCTGCACAAAGAGAGAAAGAAGAGAAACTTCTTAGAAAGGCAGACCCCCAATCCTGTTTCACCAGCACAGATGAAAAACCCAAACAAAGATTACCACTGTGATGAGAAAGGCATTTTAAACTACCCTGGGGAAACTAATTAAACAAGGAGGTAAAGTAGTGATGATGAAACTGGGAGCAACCAGGTCCATCTGACAGAAGCCACAAAAGCTCAGCTACGTTCAGCTTTGGACGGACAAAACTCTGCATCCTGTACGTCCATGTGAACATGCGTCAAGGTGTTACATACCCAAGAGTCCCTTTCCCTGACATGGGCGGGCTGGGGGGCTTCTGCGTGGGGGGGTTGGTGCGAGGGAGTCCGCCTCCTCCACCGGCCTTCATGTTCTGAGCGCTGGCCTACAGGAAGAGAGCACGGGAGTAGAAATCTGTTAGTTAACCAAAGAACTTCAGATACAGGACCATTAAAACAAATAAATGAAAACATTATGAGAATTATTTTAATTAATTTTACATTAAAAGATCGATACCACTCTCCTATCCGTCTGATCACTATGAAGTTGGAGCCAGGGGTTAATTATCTTAGCATGAAGACTGGAAACAGCTAGTCTGGCTTTGTCCACCTACCAGCACTTCTAAAGCTCATTATCTAAAACATGTTATATCTTCTTGAATCCACAAAAATGCATTAAAAAACATGAGCAAAGGTAACAACCCCCCGAAAAATACTACTACTTATACTATATACTACTATCTCTACAAATGAGATATAAAATTTAATTAATGAGCTTTAGAGGTGCTGGTAGACAGATTGTCACCTTTAAACGGAAATGAGGGCTCAACCTACTCATCAAGAAACAAGAAATCAAATAAATGTATTTTTATAATGTCTAAATAATCATTTAACAGCAAACAAACGCTTTAATATGTAAAAAAAATAAAAAGAATAAAAAGAGAGAAAGTAAAGCTCTCACCGCAATTCAAAACAACTCATTCAGAAATCACAAAAAAACCTCCCTCGTTTGAGGCTTTTACTTTGAAAGTCTTACCTTAAACCTTTGCAACCACTACAGTTGATTATAAAGATAAAATTAGGCAAGCAGAAAAAAGAGAGAAGAAGAAATCAGAGAATTAGTGTGTGAAGGAGGAGAGACAAACAATTATTCATGCATGTGGTACATAAAGCCAAGCTGGTTAGATTCAGGCAACAATGGCTCAGTGTTAAAATCTGAGGAATTCTTTCTTTGAGACCTTTGTAAAGACGAAGCTAGTGATTCGATTTTCTGGAAAACAAGCTTGTCTTTGTTCAGAAAGTCGGTGGGAGCCTAGCTTTCCAAAATCAGCCACTTTCACCACTTTATTAAATTAAATGATCATTGCACAGGAACCTGTTCGCAGTAGCAGGTGACAGATTTACACCAACAGGGAGTTCAATTTAGTTTCCAACCCAAGAGAAAAGCCTGAGAGATTGATTTTCTTCTTACATTACTTGTCACTGAAACCCAGTAGTGATTGTTTGACCTCCAAGAGTCCTTTCCATTATATTTTCTGCAGTGAATAATCCACATCAAAGCAGTAGCAATCCCATTTCTGACTTATTTTCTAAGAGTTCACCACTCTTTTTAACTAATAAAAAAAACATACTAAAATAGAAAAAACACATAAACACTCCAGCACAATAGCTCTCAACTGTCAACCTTGATTTCTTTTTTTCTCAGATTATTAGTTTGAGGCATTTTTAGAGGCCTGGGGAGGTAAAACTACACACTATTTCATACAAAAAAAGCAAAGGTTAAAAAGGTAGAAAAGCAAACATAATTTTGTGCAGCAGACGTTTGCTTTTAATATTTTCGAGAAACTTAAAATCCTTATTCAAAAGACTAAGAATTACTTCAGTAGCAGGTTTTTCCTATTGCCCAAATTTACTACTGATGTAAACACATCTGTTTCACTTTAAATACCAGTACAACAAAATCCAACAGAGCTTAATTAAGGCCTTTCCATTTTCATTTGGCAGCAGTGATTCACCCACACAATTAAGTCTAATTGATAAAATTAAGGGGAAAAGAACAAAATGACCACCTTGACTCCATGGCCCATGTCGTCTAGCATGCTGTAGTCGATGGGCTTGCGGATGTAGCGCACAGGCCTCTCGGGATTGGCTGGGGCGATGATCTTGTGTGTGCGGGATGTGTTCTTGTTGGTGGTGAGGATGCCAATCTCCCGTCGGGCTACCTTCTCTTTGTGGATGTCCACCGTCTGAAGACAATTAAAAACATTTTTGTTTTAAATTAAAAACACTAGTAAAAAATGTTGCTGCCTGTTTTCTAAATCCAAAAAACCTGTAGTGTATTTATTACGAGAGACAGATGGTTCAGATGACTTCATCGCCTAAAAATCCTGTTGCATGTTGAAGAAACTTTATCCAAGTTGTCAAACCAATGCAAAAAGATTTATTTTAATCCAGTGGGCACCAAGCACCTACACATTTTCCTGCACTGCAGATATACTGAATAATACATGCACACATGTGACGTGCACCTTCTCTAGTGAAGCTTCACTCTTTATACAAGGGTTTTAGTTAAACCTGTAAAAACAGATTTTTTTTGGAACACTGAGCAGAAGAAACAAGTTGTGAACATTGACATATTATCACATTTTAAGAGTTATAGTGAACATGTTAGCAAACAGTTGCTTATTTATACATCCAGCAGTTATGGAGCAACATTGTCATTCATTTGGAGTCGCGTCTCTGTCTATCAGATACATTTAAGTCCAATATTCAATCTCCTTTCAGCTCTGGAATTTAGGTCTGTAACAATAATAGCAAAATAATGAAATCCGGCACCCGAACAGGTGGGGTAATCATTATTCTTGGAATGTGAGCAAAAAGCTAATGTGTGTAATTTGTGTGTGTCAGTCGCCGACCATGGTTGGAAGAATGTTGGTTTGAAATGGAGGAAATCCATGTTGCGCGGAAGCGTGTGAAAACGCCTGGATTGTCGGCAATACCTTGCCAAGGAAAAATTGGTTTTTTGGCTCAGTTGTGTGTGATCCAGTAGGCGACGCTGGCCAAGAGAACTTAGGGGTGGTGTAGTTCTTGGTCTCCTCCAGCGCCCTCTGCTTGTCTGGAGACTGAACAAGAGACAGGATTGAGCAAAGAAAAGTGACATTTGACTTTTAAAAAAAGAGAATATTTGCATTTTGTAGTGTGCAAAGGAAGCCGTCCGTCCAGAGCCATCTACACTGACTGAGGAGGGTGGAAAAACACAGACATTTAGAAAATATAGCACTACCGACTGTTATTTTCATCAATGATTAATGTGCCAAATATGTTCTCAATTAATAAATTAGTCCATAAATTGTGACCAACACACCAAAAACCAACTATAATCAATTTATTGTCACCTTAGGCTGAGAATAACTAAGATAAAAAAACACAAACAAAAAAAACAAAAACAAAGAAAAGCCAAGGAGCAAATCCTCACAAATCATCAGTGAAGTGGGAAAAGTTTGACATTTCTTATTTGAAAAATGACAAATCAATTAACAAAAGCTTTACTGATTATTACTTTATCCATCCATTGGTTGACTAATTGTTGCGGCTCTTTTCACATACTGTAATGCAGCTCTGATATGAAATCTCAACTCAACATAATGAAATGAAGATAAGAAACTTCACGTGTTTAAATATTTAATGTGATAGTTGACCATTAACAAAGTAAAAACACATGTTACATATTAACACTGAAGGTAAAATGAGTCTCAGTATTCCATTTTTTTTTATAATTATAGCAATAAAATATGCCAGGCAGGTGAAATACACATTTCTGATTTGTTGTTTTAAGCATTTGTGTTTCATGAATCCTCCAATCCTGCAACACTAGTGGTTGGAGCATTAATCCGTACTCGAGTATATCTGAAAGAACATTATAATGAGTTAACACTAGATATCAAATATATATATATATAT
>NW_023340206.1:12480068-12481849 GCF_004916995.1 Morone saxatilis
GTAAACATGTTTATTTATGCTGTAAAGTTGGGCTTGATAATCTGGAGCTTATGAAGGTTGACTCACTTCTAGAGCCAGCCTCAAGTGACGTAAGCAGAACTGCAGTTTTTGTTGGATCCATTTGCAGACACAGAGATTGCTGCAGGTTAAACCCTTTGTAAAACATTACCAAATACATACATTAACTAAAATATAAGGATAAACCAGTCAGAGAAGGACAGGTCGTGAAATATATGGAGAATGGGACAGTGCTGGGGCTAATAAATTATGTGATATCAGATTGGTGCACGGACTCGCATACTTGCCGATACCCGATCCAGTATTCGTATTGGAACAACCCTACTCAGTGGTTTTATGGCTATTCCCTTTTATGTAAAACAGGGCATGCTTGTAATTCAAGATACATATCTGGAGGAATCAAAAAGTGCGATTCAATCCAACAAATTATCAAAGACAGCCCGCAAACACACAGCATCATTTGAAGGTGTGTGGAGGGCGCAGCATTGCTGGAGTATGAGGACAAACAGGTTGTGTGGCAAAAGTCAGTCAAATCTCTTTATCCTAGATTCAAAATGTGAAATGCATTGGAGTCATTTAAATGTAAGGTAACACAATGCCAGAGATTGCTGCATCACCTAAAACTGAAGGAGGAAACAATGAATTATATGTCACTGATGGATTTATATATTGATCGGTCACATCTGGCTGATACCTGATATGATTACAGGGGAATATGCTTATGCTGTGTCGACATATTCTCGATGTTATCTTTGTATGTTTTAAAATAATCCAATATAAAGATGTCTCAACATAATAAAATGCTGGCATAAGTGTAGTAAGGATTGTGTTTTTGTCTTCTACTTTTTGGTGTTTGTTTTTATTATATTTTCCTAAATAGTTTCTGTAATTATTTACAGACTGAAAGAAGGTAGCTGGTCAAACATGTATGATTTCATGTCAGATTCTTAGTTGCTCCAGTTTTAAGAAGCTGAAGATGTTATCTGTGATCTACAAACATCAATGACTTTGGAAGAAAATCTATCTGCCATTTATTTCTGGCCTGTAGAGGAAAGGCTGCGAATCTTCTCTCACCTGTTTCTCTCACAACCGATACCTGAATGAAACAAACCACCCTCGCTCCTCAAAATAAAGATGCAATTTCAGTTCCCACACCGGTAGCATGTGGACTACAACAGGAAAAACCAAATATCTACACTATCCCGGCCACAGTAATTGTTATATATGAAGAATTTCTAAAAGCACTCTTATGAAAACCAGCTAGATCAACAAGTGTCCAATCCTACATGACTAATGATACACAAAACCTGGCTTAGAGACACACATGACAGGGCGAAGATGTAAATTAGGGCTGAGAGGAAGAGGTGAGGTATCCCACTAAACATCCCTACGACAAATACTTCTGTCCAACTGATCTATAAGTGGTAATACCCATCTGACAGCAGCTGGGAAAACATTGCAGGGTGAGAAGAAACCAGGGCAGCTTGCCAGACAGAAAGCTGCCAACATCCAAGGGCCGCCAGCCACCGCCTCTTTTACCGGGCAACCTGTCAAACCTGATCAGCCCTGTTCATCAAGGATGTCAGATTTCAGTATCACACCTTGTCATAAAAAAAAAAAGCAGCAAACAGTGTGCTCCCAAATATCAACCCTTGTGCGATGACAGGCCTGGAGAAAAAAAAGTGTGAAAAGTGAGATCACACCTGCAGAAAAATAACCAAATCCCTCTGAATGGGATTGACTGCATTCATACATTCATACAT
>NW_023340206.1:12481906-12482549 GCF_004916995.1 Morone saxatilis
GAGATGCAACATCACACTACGAGCTCTGATAATAAACCACAGCTACACAGGCTTTAATATGAGCTTTTTTTTGGGGGGTGTTAAAAGCAAAAACTCAAGTGTTTTATGTAGCAGCAACGTTGTTTCAGTCAAACATCATAAATCTGTGGTCAACCAAAGCTCATTAAGAGATTTATCTGGCTTTTCCACATCGCGTCCCACATCTCCGATCATCTGGCTGCTGTGGAGGCAGTGATCGATCCCGCAGACAGCAGATAAATTGATTTTCACGGTGCATGTTTTGGGCTATTTAGACCGAGCAGCTGGCCACCAAAGCTACCTGAGCTAACGCGATAGCTCAGGGTTGGATGTACAACTCACACACTCACACACACACACACACACGCGTTAAAATCGATAGAAAATATGACCCCATAAGCACTGTTGGCGTGAATTCAGCGTGAATTCAGCAGCATAAACGAGTTAAATATGTGATTAAAAATAAAAGCTGAAGCTAACCCAGCCAGCTAACACGGCTGCAGCGTTAGCAACATCTAGCTTAGCATCAGTTCGTTTTAAAAAAAAAAAACTACAAACTACACCTTTCTGTTCTTCCACAGGTGTGTCAGCTCACCTGGACATAGTTGCTCTCGCAGTACTCCGC
>NW_023340206.1:12482649-12484323 GCF_004916995.1 Morone saxatilis
ATGTCTTTATTCTCGTAGACCTAATATTATGACTTTATTCTCCTAATATTACGACTTTATTCTGGTAATATTATGACTTTATTCTCATAGACCTAATATTATGACTTTAATCTTGTAATATTATGACTTTATTCTCGTATTATTATGACTTTATTCTCGCAATATTATGACTTTATTCTCTTAATTTCCCCCCCCAAAAAAGTCTGCAATTGCTTAAAGTAAATTCTCAGTGTATGTGCACTGGTGGTTTCTACATCACACTTGTATAAGGTGCATACTGGAGCAGGATTGAGCAATTGGCAAACTATTTCTGATGTTACAAACATTGACACTATATATAAGGGATCAATTGCTTGTTTTAGTCTTCTTCCATTCAGCATGATGTTCATTTAGTAAATTATGGTCCAATTTAGAGTAAAATGGACGATAAAGCCGTGTATGCTTTAGGGTGGGGCTACGTTGTGATTGACAGTTCATTCTCAGTGAGTCTGTCCAGCTCAATTCACCAAACTAAGATCAAGCTATCACACTAGGCAGTGCTGATCAGATATGGATCAAGATTCTGTTACTGCTTTTACTATTTCCCACTTAAAATTGTTTCAGAAAGATAATTTAGTCTACTTTTTATCTGCACATACGTACTTCATTTTGTGAACACAGTGAAGATAAAACATCCAACTGTATCAACAAGAAAAACATATTTTTAACTGGAAGGGGACTTTAATAATGTTAACATTATTAAACATACCAATTGGTAAACTACTTTTGTTAGCAAAATAATGTTTACTGTAGTCAGACTTTTATTAGTTTTCAGGCCAGAGATGTTGTACTTTCACACTATCTCAGTGAATAAAATACTTGTAATAAAAATAAGACTATATTTATCTCCCGAGGGTGATCCCTCTTTTATTACTCCGTCCCACAGTTACAGAGCAGCAGGCCTGGCTCTGGTGAGGAAACGGAAACTTGCCGAAGGGCCCTTCAGAAGCAGCTAAAGGGCCTTTGTAATAATAATTAATTCAGCTAAAAATATCCATGTGCCGGCTGAAACCGGATTTATAACACATATCCACTTATAGTAATTAAAAATTCCTTATTTGATGTAAGAAACATGCTTGTTAGGGAAGCTGTGATAAATATGTTAGTGAAAAGAATGACACAAACACACACAACATCCTCATACATATTTAATATTATGTAAGATGCAACTGTGTTTAGAAAAGGAATGAAATGTCTACATGCAATGTGGGTTATTTATCAATAGACAAAGCCACAAGTCACTGGGAATTTTACCTCAAAGCAGTTGTACTAGGAATTATCAAAAAGTGGTTGGCAGTACAAGTTTTCCTATACATGGTAGAGTATTAAACCACTGTGTTTCCCTCCTTTAACAGATGGAGTCCTTCAACAAGTACAAATCTGACCTGTGGACAGACAAGGTAATGATGTGTTTAAGGCCTCAGATTACCGTACAGTAAAAAGCACCAGAAAGACAACCATGGGAACTTGTGGTGGTGCAACTTCTATGCAAAAAAAACACAATGACTGTGCATAAAAAGTTGGCAAAATGCTCTTTACAACAACAAGTGCCTTAAAGAATCATACAAATCCTGTTCAATACCAAAAAGTGTCAAATTCCATAATGACACAGGAGTTATTGGTTGAAAAAAAAAA
>NW_023340206.1:12484362-12486050 GCF_004916995.1 Morone saxatilis
CTTCAGCTCTTCTGCCTTCAGGGTTTTTTTTTAAAGACTAATTCTAGCTCCTTCTGCTGACGGTGATCCAGGTTTCGTCCTTAGGTGTGGATACCAGCTCAGATCGGACCTCCTTGACCTGTCCCTTCAACTGGTGAAGTTTCAGCTGCCGCACCAATGTGCTGAGCAGGACAGTAGCTACAGTGTAGGCGAACCTGTTGGAGAAAACAAATATAATCAATCATGAAAATTTCATTGACATATGCAGGATTATTGCAACTCCCCAAAATAGAACATGCAAAGGCAAATTAGCTTCTTTTTATATCCCCAAGAACACTTGAAATGTCTATCTTTCTTTCTACAAACTGTTTGGAGATAAAGGCCGCACTGTGTGTCTACAGGTCTAATATATTTCCCAGTATCATTAGCTGTTGATTGGATTACATTCACTTCAGAGTTTTTGTGTTTTAATGTTAGTCTTTACCTGAGCTCTGGGCATGTTTGATTCCCTGAGAATCCAAGCAGACAGAAGCTCTTCCTGACTGATTCCTCCTCAAATCGATCCGGGTCAAACCTGAGGGACGTCACAGTAATCATCATGTCAGAAAGTGGACAAATCTAAACCTGAAATTACAACTCCACCCTGTGTTGTTGTCACACTATTGTAACTATTAACTCAATGCGTTCCTGGAGTTATTTTGTGTTGAAAAAAGTTTCATTTTAGCCACTCTACCCTCAACATGCTCTCAACAGAGATGAGAATGAAACAAGGTGGCTCCCTCTTTAGCTCCTTTCATCGTCAGCTCTGGGAAAAAAACATGCGTTCCGATTCATTATTTTATTTATTCTTAAACCTTTGGTGCCACTTTTGCTAACCCCAACCCGAACTGTGCTTGTAGATATGAGGTACATATAAGTCACCATACTATATACCTCTAAAGACTGCATCAAGAAGAACTTGTTTTGAACTCTTAATCGATACCTTTCTGAATTAAAACACATTTTTCCCGGAGCAGATGATGGAAGTAGCTAACGAGTGAGCCATCTTGTTACCTTCTTTTCCCTCTTGAGAGTTTCACAGAAACACTAGCTAATATTTATTTATTTACATCAGTCTTTATTTAGCAGATATTTTGCTAAAATTAGTTAAGGATGTGACTCAATATATGTCACATGTTTTAGACATCTTCAAATTTGGTTGTCTTTTCTATATAGACAAGTCTAGCACATAGCATATAGCATAGCATACAGGAAAGGAGAAAGTTGACAGAGGTTTGCTCAACTCTTTATGCCAACATTTGCTTATGTGTAAAACACAATGTACAGTAGATGCACATGGAAATGCTATTAGTGTTGGGTCCTGATGATGGCGGTAAAGAAGGAGTCAGAGATCACCCAAGTTTTGAGGTTACATAATCTAAGTAGCATGAATGTCTGTAAAAAAAAATGTCCATCCATAGTTCAGTCAGGACCAAAGTAATGGACAAACTGATTTCAGGATTTGAACCGGCAACCTTGTAGTCTAGATACCGCCTTGAAATGAATTGATGAACATGTAACATGTAAATGTAAAGCGGACCTGTATGGGGTGCTCCAGGTGTCAGAATCTTGCAGGACCACTCCCAAAGCGTAGATGACCAAAGTCTGAAATATAGCAAGAACACAATTTAAACAATGCTTTTGGAATATATCTATATCTCTATATATAT
>NW_023340206.1:12486150-12489317 GCF_004916995.1 Morone saxatilis
ACAAAGGGAGACCAGAAAAAATAATAACAGACCAAATCCAGACACACACATATACACTAAACTGCAGTGTGGTTTTTCCACAGACAGTAAATCAATTGTAACTCCAATGATGTAAGGCCTATACACAATTTCTCCACAGAAAACCTGTCTGTATAACATAGATCTATAATAATTTCATGATGAGCTGAAGAGAAATAAACAGACAGACAGCCGCAGACAGCAGGAAACCAGATACCTCTTTAGGGATGACGTGTTGATCGACTTTGCCCTCCATTTCCTGAAGTCGAGCCGCGACAGGGGTCAGCTTGGCAGTCCTCACTGTCTCATTGAGGACCTGCTGGCAGTATCTTTCGAAGGACAGAAATGTGATCGAGGTTATTGAACGCAGCAACCATGCCTCGATGAAATTTTGACCTTGAATTATTATACCCCAATACATTATGTTTCCATGTTTGTTGCATAGGTGTCTGTTCTGAGATATAAAATGAGTTTAACACTTGATGGATTAGAGAGGAAACCAAGATCTTACCTGAGCTGAGGGATCTTGTCTAAGGAAATTGGATCCGAACCCAAAACCTCATCCAGCTCCTGATACAGTTTGTCCTGAACTTCCTCCGAAGTGGACAGGAAGTAAAGTGCCCAGATACACACTGCCAAAACACAACATTTTACATTTAAGATCAAGGGAGTGGTTTGGGGTTCAAGTTCTTCTTCTTGGACACTTGCTAGTTGATATTTATGTTGCAGGTTTAGTTTTAACATGATGTAGACAACGGTGGCTTAATTATACGACTGACTGCGTCTCGTTTGTTCTTCTCATTCTCCTGACTTGTAACGACAACCTTCCCCTCCTTTTAAACATAACGTAACATAAAGTTAGAACAATGTGATATTTAGTTGAGTACTTAAAATCTCATCCAATCTGAAGATCTTGATCATAGTAAAAATGATTATCGTTAGGTTTTGCGTGCTGTTTGGACAAAACGAGACATTTAAAAAAGCATAAAAAAAGCAGCCCTAAATAATAAGTCAACAGACAAAAACATTGATGTGGAGTTGTTTTGTTGGTTGTCAATTACAGTTGGCAGTGATGACGCATCCGGCCAAAGTGAAAACCATACAGTCCTCCATGATCTGAAACAAACAAACAAACAAAAAATGTTCAGTACTTTGTCAGACCTTTTGTGGGAACTGTGAAGATCCTTCAGATGTCTTTGGTGTTTTAAACTAGAATCAGTATTCACCTGTCGTTCTGTGAGGTTGGACTGAAGCAGAGCGTCCACAAACACCGTCTGCTTCCTCTGGGCTTTTCTCTCCTTCGCCACTGACAGCAGCACAGATTCCATCTCTGACAAAGCTGGGAAGAAATAAAAGCATCAAACCGACATTGTCATTTGGCTTTCTCACATTTATGGCATAAAGATATAGCTTTAAGTCCAGTAACAATGGTCCTTCACAGATAAAATCAATAAAAGTCCCCTAAAACAGAGGCTGTTCACAGATTACGGAGATAATACTGAATAGGTTCTCAGACTGTGTTTCTAACTGTCTGTCAAGCTGCTCTACACACAGGGATCATATCTGAGCCTCTGCAAACTCTTCCTTCTGTTTCTCCCCAGCTGAACAGCCCAACACTGCTCCCACATGTCAACACACAGCAGGTGTGACAGGGCTCAAGCAAAAAATAGACTCACAAGACGCAAAAAGAATGATGGCTCAAAATATATGAAGTCAGTTCAGTTAAAGCTATAATATTTTACATTTCTGCATTAAAATATCTATAAGACCGGAGCTATGTTATATCCAGAAGCTGTCATACATTGACTTTTTATCCAGTTTGAATGCACATTTATACCATCCACTGTTTAGATCTTGGTGGTTTTTAACTCTAGATTTGACACATTTGAAGGGTTTATTCCGATCCTGGCCTTCCAGATTGCATGCCTCACCCTTCTTTGACCTTGCCTCTTCACAGTGGGTGCCAGAGATTTCACACCACTGCCCGCGGACGCCCTTCCTGCTGGTCGGGACTCAAGTGGATCTGAGAGACGACAGCAACACTCTGGAGAAACTGGCCAAGAACAAACAGCGAGCCCTAAGCTGTGAGAGCGGAGAGAAACTGGCTCGTGAGCTCAAGGCCGTCAAATATGTGGAGTGTTCTGCTCTTACACAGGTACACAGGTGTTCTATAGTGAGCAACAGGCCTGGAGCTACAGCTTATAGGTCAGGTCATTAAAAGGGTCAAATTTTACATTATTACGCTTTGGTGGAGAAAAAAAATAACCTTCCATGAAAACAAGCAGACGATTCGATAATTATTAGTCGATTAATCAATTAGTTGGCAACTATTTTGATAATGATTCGTTGTTTATGTTGTTTAAAATGCCAAGTTAAAATGCCAAATATTTTATTGTTTCAGCCTCACAAATGTGACAGTTTGCTGCTCTTTTATGTCTTTTATCGTATCGAATTACTGAAAAAACATTTGTCACCCTGGACATAAAAAGAGGGAATGATGGTCAGACGAATTGATAATTAAAAACTAATATTTAAAGATGCTGGTTCAGCCCTGCTGGTTCAGTGTGATTGCGTGAAGTTTGCCAGCAGGACAAAGAGACGCCCTCCGTCCCTCTACTGAAACCAGGGACGATGCAGTTACATACGCTCCTCACACCTCTGCTCCTTTTCTGCTTAATTTGGTTTCTAATGAAGGCATGTGACAGACAGTTTCAGAATGATGCTAATGCTTTGTCTGCAGTAGAAGAACAAACAACCACAATGTCAACTGTACTCATAAAGAATTTTTCCATCAGCTTCTCTTTTATGATTGTCCAACTTTTCTTTCTGAGACAGAAAGAAAACATTTTTACAGTAATTTATGGAGTTGTTTTCTTATTATTTCTGGCAGTTCTACCCAGGTTTTTTATTTGACTTTACGTAAGATGGAAACATTGCTCACGAGTGTCTCCCTCTTTCTGTCTCTTCCTCAGAGGGGACTGAAGAACGTGTTCGACGAGGCCATCCTGGCTGCTCTGGAGCCCCCAGACAACAAACCCAAGAAGCGCTGCGTCCTGCTATAGACGCCACAAGAGGAAGAGGAGGTGGAGGTGGACGGGGTGGGGGAAGAGATGAACCCAGACGGGAAGAGAGGGCGGGAGTACCCGGGG
>NW_023340206.1:12489417-12499555 GCF_004916995.1 Morone saxatilis
ACCAAACGGCATCAGAGAAACTCTGATTTTTAAGGTGGAACTGCTACTCACCAAGAGAGGAGGAGGCCTCTGCAGATAACTGGGCTTCTGGTAGAAACCTCCTAAACAATGAACACTAAAGGAAACCTAACCGGGAGAAGTTGACTGCAATGAGGACAATGGTAGTGAAGATTCCCATGATCCCACGCTGCTTCACAACATCATCCAACTTTGTTTTTTGATATTGTTTTGATGTGAGAGACCGAGAAATTACATATTGTTCATTCACGATGCGAACCTCACTCACCCTTCTCATAATGTCCTTTCCTGCTGGAGCTCTTCTCCAGGGAACCGTCCAAGTAGCCTTTCCCGATTTCTGACCAGATCTGGTGGCGGTGGCGTAAGTTAGAAGAAGAGAAAAACAAAATCTCAGCCATTTCAGCAGAACTTCTTTGGACCTTTTTCTCAAATAGGAAATCTATGCCGTTGTCTCACCGCCTCGTGGTTCTTGCGGAAGGAAATGACCTCAGTGTCGTCTCTGAAGCGCTCACCCAGAGCCAGCTGGGTGACAGTCTTCATGGCCAGACCTAAAAGGTGGCCACACAGCGGCGTGTGTTGAGCCTCTGGGAATGACTTCCACTTCCCCACCAGCTCCTCTACCAGCTACGTAAAAGAAAACAATTACAGAAGGTGTATTTGAACACTTCTCAATGTTTAATGTTGTGAGTAGTCGTAAATATATCTTTTCATTGGCGATACAAACCTTGAGCACAAGAGGGAAGTTGTTCTTCAGCGTGTTGTTAATGGCACTCTCATACACTTTTTTCCTTATTACGGTTTCGGTGGCCCCACCCCCCATCCCTGACTGGTAACCTAGCAACGACTTCAGCATCGTCTCAAAGGAGTCAGCTGAAAAAGGCAAAAAAGGAGAATGCTTTGTTCATTTTTGTTTCCAAATGTGATTTTTAGAGTTGCTCCGTCACAGATACCATTATCAGACATATATATCTATTTTGTAACACACGTATCAGTTGGTATTGGTCAATACGCAAAGTTCAGTTATCAGAATTGGTATTCGGAACATCTCTAGTGATGTTAATTCCTCAGGAGAGAAGTATGAGTGAGGTATCTGTAAGGTTTGCAATCAGTTGGACAATAGTGAAATCCAACCAGCGTGGTAAATGCTTGTGCACGTACTGCTGTGGTTGGGGTTGATGTGTTGCCGTAGCTGCTGCACAGAGCCCAGGCTGACCACCGGCCGGCCGCCGAACCAGAACGACGCCACAGACCCGAACTCCTCATGTAGACTGACGAGGAACTCATGCAGACTGCCTTTGTTCACAATGTCCTGCAGGTTCCCATCCCTGAGAGAGCAGAAAGTCATGATGTTAATCTAATGTGAACAATTGCTGCACACTGGAGAAAAACTGGAGGAAAAAAATATATATAAAAATTACAATCAAGAACTATCTATATTACTTTGTTTTATTGTAATTGGAGGCAAATATAAATGTCAGTACTTATACAGGGAGGCTGGTTACCTGCATGTACAGTATATGAAGTTTACTACATCCTGTTACTGAATTAAAGAATAACAGCAGCTGTGAAAACTGAGGTTAAGATTACAACTTACTTCTCATCTGTAGGATTGAGACCCGGGATGCCAGAGGCCCTTCTGGAGGACTGAAAACATGATTAGAAATTAAATTTTGCCATTAACGTCAATGTCAATAAAATATTTATTATTTAAACGATTTTGACAATATAGATATGTGTTCTCTCAGTGGCGTTCACACACATCTATCTCCTGTTGTTGTTGATGAGTAGGTTAGGTAATTAGAGCTACAGCCGATAAGTGTTTCATTCAGTATTGAATCTCATTTAAAAATGTGTCAATTTAATGCTTCCTCAAACACAGGCAAACACACACACTGAAAGACATAACTTGAGGTAATGGGAACAGGTATTATGATCTTCGGGTAAAATCGGCACAGAAATGACAGGCATTTTATTTTTTATATTTAACTTTAATAGACAGTTTAGGTCAGTGGATCACGGTGCTCGTTAACGCCCACTGTGAACTCTTAACTACTGATAGGTGTTTTAGATGTACACCGAAACCTTAAAATGTTCGCAACAATTCATTTAAGGTCTATAATGATTTTACATGAGACGCTTCGGCTTGTCCATGAGCAGGGGAACCTTAAAAGTGCATTATTTTTAAAGGAGACTGGTGTAACTTAAAGCTAACTTTAAACTTGCAGAGACTTACCGGATACAAATAAAGAACAGCGCCGACCAAAATGATGACAAACGTAACAGCAAAGATGGCAAAGTCCAGCATGACTTCTCGCTTTTAATAGCAGTATTTTAGATCACTTTTACTCATGAATATCTGGAGATTTTCCACCCAAACTGATAACAGTCGCCGATACCACGTCTACAGAAACTGCACTCTGTGCTCGACTGCACAGTCTGGATGGCAGGCAGAGCTAACTAATTGATATCAGAAGGAATCGATGGATCCTTAAAAGGGGTTTATTTCTTTCTTTCACCCCCCATTTATCATTTATTTTCATATTTAATACATTTATATATTATCTATAGATAATTGTAATTGTTTAGAGATAGAGTATAATTAGGTAAATAGAGTGTGAAGTGTTAAAGAAACAGCCAAAAATCTATTATATTTTCAAGAAATTATTGAACTATTATATTTCTTATAATGATTGTACCTAATAAATGTTCATGAAGGCTCAGAAAGGTTAATGCTATAGTTTTACCTGGACATACCTTTTTTTTTTAAATTATTCTTAGAGTTAGGGTTTTTAATTTTAGTTTAATGTATGTTTAATGTATGTTTTTTGTATTTTTATTGCTACTGGATACTTGAATTTCCCTCGGGATAAATATCTATCTATCTATCAGTAAATGTATCATTCAGTATTGTAAAGACACATACAGTACTACATACAGTTATATACCATCATGCTTTAAGCAACTAATTCCTTAAGGAAAGGCATAAAGAGGCGTTGGATTTGGTGGATAAAACTTTTGTATTTAAAAAGAGACAACCACATTCACATTTCAAAAATACAAAAATAATCTACACATTCAGAGTTCACTGTTAAAATACAGTGCAAAAAATATGTGCAAAAGGACAATACGTCCGTACAGTGTGTGTCAGAGCAGATATACAGACAAATTTTCTTCTCAGGCGCTCATTTCTGATTTGTCCTCTGGTTTGGGAGGCTCAATCTCCATGGCCATCAGATAACCTGAGGAAGAATGACAAGATAATACATTTTTAAAACTGGATTTGTCTTTAAATATCAAAGCAGTATTCAGCACAGACTGCTCTCTCTCTTACACTCAGTATAGTCTGTCTCAGGTCTGGTGGCGATGAAGATCCAGGCCAGCCCCACCAGTAGAGCCACCACCAGGTTTACAGTCACCCATGGGTGGAGAATCTGGTGCTCTGATCCTGGTGGCCTGGAGAAGAAAAACAAGAGCTCCAGGTATCAGATCCAGGCTTCATAATAATACAGAAACATAAAACGATTCCTGTGAACTCACCATAATGTTGTGTTGAACGCTGGGTACAGGTTGATTCGATCGCTGGTCATCTGCTGGCTCAGAGAGAGCACCAACGCTGAGAAATACACTGGATGAGACCAAAATGAACAAAGAGTGTGAATTGAAACCAAGCAGACAGAACAACACTGTTAACTCTTAAAAACCTGTGTTGACTCGGTGTGGACTCACAGAACGAGGCGAGAGCGACGGGGTCCAGTGTGATGAACTCCCGCAGAGCCATGGAGCCTTTGGCCAGGTTAACTCTGAGAAGAAGAGTTTACTTTTTTAAAAAGCAAGCTGCATTCCTCTTCATACTTTTACAACCAAATACATTTTACCAAGCAGCGTCACTGTAAGTAAAAAGGTATTTTATGAAGTTTTTCCTTGCTAAATTGTTAAAACGCTAACTTTTTAAATATCTAAATGTGCAATACCGGCGCATTATTGAAAAATATTGCCGTCATTTAGACTTAAATGTCATATATGTATGTCTGCAGTCTAAAACCAATGTTGCATGTATGCATATTAGGAGATTACAGTCATCGATTCTTATTTTCTTTATTTTTGAACATAATGTTAGTCATTCTGTTATCTTTTTTTTAATATATTATTCTCTCCTATCTGCTCTAGTGACTGGTTGCTGGTTGGTAGCAGCCACCTGACCAGTGCATGATGTCGGCACATGGTGTAACCAACAATGCAAGTGATAAAACGATCACATTCAAATGCCCATTTTCAAGTTGTAAAGTCTGAACCTGGCATCAAGAGATTTGGTGAAGGTTTCCAGGTTTACCTGTCGAAGGCGGCCACCGTGCTGATGGCCAGCAGCATGTAAAGCAGAGACTGGGAGGGGTAGGCCAGGCTGTGGTACTGCTCCAGCAGGTTGGACAGAGCAGTGAGGTGCTGCCCAGCTAACATGTACACCACCACCACGTTCCACACAGCGTAGCCCGCCAGGAAGCCATGACAATACAGGCCGAACACCCTGCACCAGATTACAGAGGAGAGGAGAGACATTTAGGGAGGGGGTGACCGCATGCTTCTACAGATTTTTGCGTTGTCCAAGCACATTTCCTTCACCTGAAGCCTTCATGCACTTTGAGAGAAACGTCTCTGGTGGTCAAGATCGGCTGAATATGCTGGAAGTCCGTCATGTTATCCATCTGGTCGCTGGTCTTCCTCCAGTCGGAGCGCTCTGCAGCCTGGAAACGTTCTACATGCAAACACACGAGCACTTATAAGCTCCAGTCACCGCTTTTAACACCATTTAACAAATTTTACTTCTTTCGTTACTCACTGTTCCTCTCTACAAAGAGTTTCCCCACCGGCTGGCTTTGACCATGCGGGGCTGAGAACAGGGAGTGCTGGGGGATAGGAGGAGGGGTGTCGGTGATAATATCATCCTCTTCTACGTCCAACTCATCGGGAAGCTGCGCTTCAACGACTCTTGACTTCCTGAAATTACAAGAATAAAGATTATAAAGAAAAACCATACCAACCAAAGTCAAGGTTCCCACTCTTTATAGGAAATAATTTTTCTAATTCTAAATGTACAGGTTTTCCAGGACATGTGGGAACCCTGAAATTATTTGCAGGCATAAATAAATGAACTCTAAATAGAATATAACTCAAACCAGGTGTTTATGCACAAAATTAAAGCATGATAGCACACAAACGCGTAAAGTTAATGTACATATTTCATATTTTTAAAGAAGAAATCTGCTCATATAACAACATATTGTGTGGTAACTACAACAATTGTTACTTTCTTACTTTTTCTTTTTGGCTTTTTTGACCACTTCTTCTCCATCTGTGGTCTGATCTGCTGCATCTCCGTTCACCAGGTCGGCTTGGTCATCTTCAAGATCTGAAACCATGAATTTATTTCATCATGGTAAAACTACAACATCTGAATGTTAGCAAAGCTACAATGCAGAAAATAAGCATTTACAGGGAAACTTTTGTTCTCAGTCTTTACCTATAGTGGCAGTTTTCTTTTTCTTCTTCCTCCTCTGTGGGAGTGCATCCGCTTCAAAGGTGAGTTGCTGTCCGATTTCAGAACCCCTCCGGCTGCCCAGGCCTCCCATTTCCATCCCCTGATCTACAAACAGGAAACAGCAGAAGCTTTTAATGTCATCCTTTTGCTTTGGAAACCACAAATACGCAGGAAAATCTTCTCACATGTGACACAGCTTTTAACTGAGAAGGGAACTGACCTTGGAGCATGGTGTGTTTCCGTCTTTCGGTGACAAACATGACTTTAAATAGCTGTAACACATTCTTGTTTTATCCTTAAGCAATGTTTCAGATTAGTTTGTTTTTTGAACTGGCGTTGTGTGAGGTACTTATCCATATTCAAGGTGGACAGTGGCATCAGAAAAAAAAAATCTGTGTGTTTAAGTGTGCGCTATATTTAGAATATTTTCACCTCTTTTTCTTGCCGTCCATCTGTTCTCTCTTCAAAGCCACCAAACTCCATCATTTTACCTCATTGAACACAGGAGTTGCTGGTTTACTGCTGCCTCAATCAGTTTATTTGTGTTATTGTGTGACTTTTGTGTTTTAAAGCTAGGGTAGCTAATGTATTAAAGAGGCTTTTTATTTATAGAAAAGGTTAGAAACAAAAGTGTAGAGAAAGCAACAGGACAAACCAGAGTAAACATCGCTGTGGCTTTTCAACTATGGCAAGAACTGAGGGACAGGTAATTATCTGGTTGTTTTGAGGGGAATTGTTATTTTCCTGGACTATGTAGTTTGTGGAACTATATATGAAGGAGACATGAGGTAGTTGGATACGGTCAGCGATGATAACAACGTGCTGTGCTCCTCTCAAGTCTGAAATAATAAATATATGTCTTCCAATACATCTACAGTGCTGTTAGGTATTGTCAAGTTGAGCCTCGTGAGGCTTCATATTGGGATAAACTAGCCCTTTAAATCCGGGTAAATGAAAGGTTTAAGGTTTGGCTACGACAAACAAATGCCGTCAGTGCAAACACTTTAGATTGCAGATATGTGTGTGTGTTACGTACCGTCCACATCATCGACTCCATTTGTCTCTTTCCTCACCCTCTTCTTCTTCTGTTTTGCTGGAGGTACTTCTCCTATACAAGATGGTAAAGAAAGAAAAGTTTAATCAAATCAGGAACTTCAGTATAAATATACATTTTTTTTTACATTTCAAATATTCCCTCACCAGCTGTGTCTTGACTTCATTTGACCCACGTGAGAGAAAAGAGAAAAGAAGAATAGTTTGGTTTGGCTGTTCTGCATCAATACTGTATATAAAGACATTACATCACGGTAGTGGAGGAACACATTAACCTACCTCGGCACTGTGGGAAGAGACCGCTGCCCTCGCTTAAGAGACAAAAGGAGAAGTCAGTTGTGTTGATGTTTAAAATAACCACAATCAAACAGATTTCATTTTCCACAGCTGAACTTTTTCCATCAGTGACTTGTTAACACACAACCAGATTAATTTCAATGAGTTTATTATTTAATTCCCACCTTTGTGTATCAACAAGGTTTCAGCAGCTTGCACAAAGTTAAATTTAAGCCTTTTTAATGGTTAACACCACACAGAATATAAATCAATGCCCATTTCACAGTATGAAAAATACTACTGATAACCAGTACGGACGATGAATAACTTACTTTGTTAATACTTATATCACATTTTTGTGATACTTTTGCTTTCTAACAGTATATAACAATAATTCCTAATAGTATCATGAATTAATTATTAACCACGACTGGACCTGGATAAGCAGCAGAATTAATAAATCGATAAATTATTCAATTAAAAAATAACGTCAGAAGTTGGGAACAATTGTACTGAGAACTGACATACAAAAACATTTTATATCTAACTAATGTAACTTCATGACAAAATTAAGTTTTAAACTTTTTAAAAGTATTTAAATCAATGCTTTTTCTACAGATATGTTGTAAAATTAACTATTTGTCCTCCGAATGCAAAAATCCACCAGAAGTTGAGTCTAAAAGTATTAAAAAACACACAGGAATAAATTAAGTTGACCTATTCTACCTTTTATTTATTAACAACAATAACAAACTTAGCAGTAAGCTTCTGAGAAAATAAACAAATCTTTGCACACCTGAATGTGTGACCGTGGCGTCGGAGGAACTGTCTCGCTTTCTGCTGAAATATTTATTTGATTACAACGTTTTAATCCGTCCAACCTTCGTCAGGGATTTGTATAAATACGTAGGTTTACACAGACGTATACCTAATTAAGATGCAAGAGTTCTTCTAACTTAGTTAGTTAATAAAATTGGATTATGTTAACAAATCAGCTCTCCTGAGAAACAATGAGCCCAGACGCAAAGGAACCGTTTCTTTTGTTGTTGAGCTTTTTCAGACATTTTCAGTTCTAGCAGAAAATGAGGTGAATAAAAAGCTTACCATCGTCTTTCTGTCCATCCACCCGAGGAATCAAATAAGAGTGGAGCTACACATAACATCCCGGCTGACGCTGCTAAATCCTTGGCTAAATCTCATTCGACTGGGGATTACTCAGGGCAGAGGTCAGACGACTCAAACCTTTTCAAACTCTTGTGTGTGGATAAGGAAAATGTACAGGAAGTGCGTCTGTAGAATCTGTTTAATCTTTCTGATGCTTGTGGAGGCGGCTTATATACACCAATGATGTATACAGTATACAGCTTTATCGTCCCCACATACACTTAAAACAACTTTTGTCAATTCTCAGTGCATTTAACATCACTTTGCTCATTTTATTTGTGATGTTCCACGTCATCTGTACCAAAATATTCATTTAAGTCATTCCACCCAGCCCCACTAAAAACTTTTTTCTAATCACTGAACGCGTCAACTACTTTTCAAACTGACCAATGAATGAAATAAACACAACAAAGCTTTTACTGACACCTTCTAATTGCTTGTTTTGTTGTTTGTTTTATGTAACAGCTTTAGTTACTTTGCAGATTAACACACAAAACACATAAAGGGTTTATGAAATATGATGTTTTCATGTAAAACAATTAATGATTAAAGCTTGCTACTTTTAATTGTATAAATGTATTTATATAATGTTGAGTTTTGGAGTTTTGGTTGGACCAGGCATGGGACGATTTACGATTTACTATCTAGGCAAAGATAAATACGATATTATCTTGATAACTATGAAAATATACTACATACCTTTTAAGAAAATGGCACTAAAACATCCTGAAATCACTTTACCTTTACCTTATTGCATCATAGATATCATCTCCCTGTTCATTAATCAATAAACATCAGATTAATCCATAATGAATATAATCAGTAGTTACAGGTCAGAATTACCTTTATTAGGAAAACACAGTGTTAATAAAGAATAATGGAACACTTAGTACTATTACATAGGACAGTGCCCTGTAATATCTGTAATTAACAACAACAACAACAACAACAACAACAGAGACTAACCTGTGGGAGTGGCGGGAGCTCCCTGGCTCGCATTTTCTATAAATGGCAAAACAAATATTAGCAATGTTGTCATGGAGCAGTCTGGAGCAACTTCACAGTTAACTAGCGTTAGTTTACACATTAAAATATAGTTAAGCCTCACAATAAGACATAAAAAGTACACGAAAATAGCATTAAATGTAAAAAAACAAAAACAAACTTATGTTACCTTTGAGCCTCCTGTGTCCATAATATGCAATTTCGCCTAAACTTGCGTCTTTAAATATCCATTCGGTTAAACCATCGTTAGATTAAAACACATATTTAAACAAGTACCGCCGTTTAAAAGGGAATAAACCGCTACCTTTATTATTTACTTCGTGTACGAAGCGGAAAGCTGTTACCCGGATGTATTTACGAGTGGCACACAAGACTTCCTGTGTCTTCAAAATAAAAGCTTCCATCAAAAGTAAGCAGAGGCAAGATAATAAAACGGATGAATAACTTAGTAAATGATTACCCTTCTTTTAGAAGTGGTTTATTAATGTCAGAACAGGTACAAATAGTCAAATGTAATTGCTTTTCTTGCACTTTCACATAATATCACATTATTCTCATAAAAACAAAGTGTAAGTTTTGTGTCACGCAGCTTTTTGTTAATCTTTAATAAATCTTGAATATTGTTTGGCATGTAATGACATATTTTAGGCCATAGCAAACCACAAAGAAGTGAGACAAACTCAGAATGAAAAACAAAACATATAACATCAAACAAGAAACCACTTTGCTTTCTAGTATGTAAACATAAATCAGAAAAAGATCACATTCTTTATTGCAGGTCTGTGTACAAGAATGGGGATCAGGGCAAGAAATGTTCTTGTTTGTTTTGTTCCTGGGGCCACAAGGAACATTTAGCTAAATTAAAGCTGAATGCAGAGCAGTAAACTCTTTTTTTTCTATAAGCAATCTGTGCGTGTGTATAAACTTTCATCATAATTAATTAACAGTCATAGACATGGCTCTGATGCTCTGATTACTTCAGACAATCTGACATTTTTGTTTTGTCATTTTGTTTGTTTTGTTCAGAAGAAGGAGCACTTAAGTTGAGGAGCACCTAACTGTCTCAGTACAAAGAAAAATCTCTAGTTG
>NW_023340206.1:12499590-12511158 GCF_004916995.1 Morone saxatilis
TGATACAGTTTCAGGGATTTCTTTGGGCTTGTGTTCAGCTCCATCTTAACTTTGAGGATATGAAGTGACTTACGGAGCCAGATGAAGGGCACAAGATAAAAATATCAAGATTTCTTTTGCCGTACTCCTCAAAACAACGTTAGACACAAAATTAATGTACATGTAAAGATTTTTGTTTTACAGTGTGGAATCTGTAAAATGAGATAGATAAAATAATTGCTGCCATGATAACAGGGGTCACATCTCTCTTGTCCCCTTGTCTCCTCCGTCCTCCCTCACGACTCGGCGGTGGGTCGTATCCAGCTGGCTGGGACCCACTGTGGCTCGTCCTGCGCCTTCCTCACCGCTGCCAGCAGGTGGACGCAGGAGTCCTGCAGCTCATCGTTGACAATCACATGGTCAAAGAACTGCCAGTAGTGGGACTCGATTTTCCGGGAAGCTTCTTCCATCTCCTGGAAGTCTTCCTCCTGTTTGGGGAAAGTCAAATCCAGCTTTAATTATACTGAATTTTTTTCACCTGGGTGTAATTTTGGAACATAGCAATTCTGGCAACTAAAAGCAATAGCCATTATTTCACTAATAATTTCTCTAATACTTTTATAAACATTGATTTTATGTCTTAATGTTTTAGAAGCATTTCGTCCAGCCATCACCTCAAATTTGTGCAAAATTTTGTATACCCTTTAGTTGTTCTTTTTGTCAAGCTTCCTTTCACAAAATTTTAAAACTTAAAATCAAGAGAAAAACATGTTTTCACTTGCACTGGACTTGCTAAAAGATACTAAAACTGTCTAAAATACAATACAGTGTGATATGATCTGATCTTTCTTAGAAATATTGTTGAAATGTATAAGAAAAGCTGGTTTGAAACGGAACAAAATAATAAAATGTGTCCTTGGGAGAGTTTACTTTGAACGGTCGGTTGACGTAGTAGTTGGTGGTAATGTACGAGTCCTGTCTGGTCTCTCTGAGGCGCTCCAACGGTGGAGGCTTCACATAGATGATGTAGGCCCGCAGTTCGTGGGTCCTCACTGCCTGAATGGCCTGAATGAAGAGATAAAACAAAAACAATTTAAATTAAAACTTTTGTATGTATAATAAAAAGTGACTAGCACAAAAAGTATTTTATAATTTATGATTGATTAACAGAAACATCATTCTGGAAAAAATATTGTCTTGATTTTTAATAGTGGCTTAAATTGTCGACTGGAATTTCTGTTATTATTATGCACATTCTGTGTCTTCATCGCAAAACATTTGCATGTCTTACTTACATTTGGTTCGATGTCGATGACGCAGATCTTTCCACTGTTTAAAACTTCCCTTACAGACTCGACAGTGGTACCATACAGGTTCCCTTTGTACTCCCCGTACTCCACAAACCTGCAGGACATTAAAGAGATAGACAAATATACAGACAGGTGACAAATTTAATTTCTGCCAGTAGGGGGTCTCTCACACAAATCAAAACAATAACAAAAGTTTGATGACATCACAAAGTAAATTATTACTTAAGATATACGTTTAAAAAACCTGAACACAAACTATATTCAAAAAAACAAATAAAAAACCTCATCCTGCATTAGAAAAGTACACAGGTGAATCAACCAAAGAGCTAATAGAATAATGGCCAAGCATCAGGAAGAAGACAAATAGGAAGCCTATTAAGTATGATTGTTAAATTAAAAGAAAATACATTATACAGAATTGAGAATTGTATAAAGTGTTTCTAAAATTATGGAAATCTTATTTCTGATCAATATTCACAGGAAATAATCTGCTCAATATTCAGCTCTCATTTTAAGCAGACTTCCTGCAGTTATTGTGTTCACTGTTTGGGTTCATTGTACAGGTAATCAGTTCTGTACTGTTATTGTTATACATTGAGTATAATATGAAATATCAATAAAACATATCAGGGGTCGTCACTTTTCTCAGTCTTTAAATTTCCCTCTATTTAATGCTCCATCGTTGAGTGGGAAGTCAAACAAGCACTGTCATGTTGCAGACAGAACGAATGAGAACAAAAATGTAAAAGAGCATTTTAGAATTTGAAAATCATAATTCAAATGATGCACTGCAGAATTATTTCCTGCATATATGTATATAAATATCTGTACACATTGGTTCATTATATATATTTTCTATGTTATTCTATGAATTTAATTAGCTTTTTCTGTGTGTAGCATGAAGGAACTGCAAATTCTTCGTTATTCAACCTTGTGCAGTAAAATCTTGATTTCCTTGATATTGTGTCTGCACTGCATTCATTCATTCATTATTCATGGTTTCACAGCAGAGGCTGTCGTACCTGTTGTTATACACCATGTTGTCGAAGATTTCTCGGCTGGTGAAGTAATATTCTCTGCCAGACTCCTCGTATCCTTTGGGTGGTCTTGTGGTGTCTGGTGAGGGGAAAAGGAAACTTTATAATATATATGTTATTGTTTCTCTTTGAGACACACAATCAGTTAACAGCTGAAAAAATATTATTAGACAAACTGATCTGAACCTCTCTGAAGAAACATAAAAACAGGACTTTAGTGTGTTTGTAATAAACGTTTCAGTCATTTAGTTAATTCTAAATTTGGTCACATACATGGTACTGCTCCCTGGAAGATGTTGGGGTTCATTTCAATCAAGCGTCTCCGAAGTTCATTCACACCCACACCAGACGGGCCTGAGAATAAACAAAAACATCTCAAATCATAATTCAGTCAGATTTGCTGTTGTTTTTTTCATGTATATTCACTTTTGTTAAGAAATACATGTTTTATGAGATAAATTAAAACACTGGTTGGCCACTATATAGTAAAGCTAATTTCCTCTCCATTCTGACACCGTTGTCACTGTACCTAAGAGGGCGATGAGACGGTGTGCGTCCTGTGGGTGCCGCTGGTAGCGCACCACCTCCTCGTAGGGGCTGTTGAGAGCACTGTAGCAGCTGCTGGGGCAGCGGGTGTGGCAGGACGGCTGGATGATGCTGTGAGACCGCCTCCGACACAGACGCATGCTGCGCCTGAAGCCCACTGGGAAAAAGTTAAAGATCCATTAGGAAGGAGCTGTGATACATGCAAACCAATACATGGAACATAAAATTATTGATTGACATGGCCTGACTTTTAGTGTGCAGGTGTCAGTGCAGGTGAGGGTCATGCTGGTTGAAGACTTACTTAAATAAATCCCTCCAATGTTGCTGCTGAAGTCATCCTCCTCTGACATGATAAGAAGCAGAGTGGCAGAGTGAGACGTATGGATAAAAATGCTTCTGCTGATTATATTCTCAATTATTATTATTAATTATTATATTCAGTTGTTCACCCCTAAATGCTATTGAGAGTCTGGAAATTTTTGGCATTTGGCTTGAAATGTAACTAAAATGATCAAACTACCAACCAAACCAATGTATGCTTTTAACTTATTACAAATTGATTGTTATTTGTTAATTCATTTTTTTTGTTTTCTTGATTTTTTCTCTTATTTGTCATGTTTGGTCATCTGTATTTTTCAAGCACTTTTATGAATTTGTGAGCAGATAAAAAGACAAAAAAACAACAACAAAAATCTCACCTTCTCTGAGCTCCTCTGACATTTCCCCGTCAGACAGCAGAAGAGTTTGGAACAGAAACAATAACAAATACTTCAGATGAAACACAAGAGACAGAGTGACACTTTGCACGTAAAACAGCAAAACAGATTAAATCAACAAAGACTTACCTACCAGATTCAAATGCCTCCTCATCTGACAGGAAGAAGAACAAACAGGTGGATATTAATCACAGAGCAGCAAAGACATGCAGTAAGTTTGTGTATAAAAGATTAAGGAAGCAATAAATGACACGTGAAACTTTACCTGCTTCAACACATTTCTCATCGAGGGCCATCAAATCTTCCTCTGTGAGTGAAGAATGGAAATAAAAAGTTAATCTGTAATAGAACAAATAAATCATTTCATTTTGAAGCTAAAGCTACTTTAACTGTGGTGTTTTTGGTTTTGCCTAAAACATGAAATGTGATCGTTCTTTACCTTCCTCTACAGTGCTCACTTCAGTAAGCATGGGGTGAAACACAATGAAAGCTCAGCTGTGAGAACAAGTTGTCAAATGTGAAACTGTTTGGACTTTTATATAAAGTCTGAGATAAGTTAATTAAAGGAAATTTGGGTGAACTTACAGGTCTGTATGCAGCCATGTGGCTGATAAGGCTGAGACCACCAGACCTCCCTTTGCTTCCTGTTACGACATGCAGAAATGAACATAAGGAATGCAGAAGAAGCAGATCTTACAAACATTTCCTGTGGTATTGTAGTTGTCGATGTTAGAAGATAATTTAGACAAGGACATCTTTAAAATCAATAAACTCCTCTGACCGTTTCAGCAGGTTGGCGGAAGGGACGAGGCCTGCACATGCTGTGTTGCTGGGCAGCTTCTTGGCCTGCCACCAAAGGGCGTCTGTCTGGTCCACGATCTCCAGGACGTCACCTTTTCTGAAGCTCATACCGGCGTCAGCACAGGGGATGGTATGGTCCTGCTGAGGGCTGTAGTCGGCCATGGCCCGCACATAGAGCTAACACCAAGAAAGTGTGTTTGTTATGATGATTTTTAGCTTTAATGTGTAAACGAGGCAGGTGTAGATGATGATTACCATCGTCTGGTTGTGGACTGGCCTTTCTGTGATGGGAACGACTTTAAACATGATGGTGCCTTGCGACCTTGCTTGCTGATTTGTTGTAAAGAAACAAAAGTTGATTAACTAGCAATACAATATTAACAAATATTGTAAATTAATATATAATACGAATATAATAAACATTAAAGACCTACCACAACTTGGATCACTTGCTCTGGTTCCATCCCATCCACAGGAAAACCATTAACCTCTATGATCCGGTCCCCTGCATGCAACAGACCTACACACACACACACACACACACACACACACACGTTTATATGTAATAAAATTATAAAAGCTCACAGGTCCACTGATTAGCTTTCAAAGCTTTAAACCACATCTCACGGTCAAACTAACATTTCCAATGCTTCAAAAGCCCAATGAGAACGTCCAGGCTAGCGGTTGATTGATCTTGGCCATTATTTAATGCTGATATCAAAACAAAGAAAAATCATGTATAATTTTATTCCGTTCTATAGGAAATTCAGTCATATGTTTACAGCAGGAAAGTGCTAACATCGTTTCACAGCATCCACACTGACAATTTTGCCTCATGAGCATAGACATCTGCCAATGCCATTTTCATCAAAATGCCAAACAATAGGCACAATTAATCGGCTGACCAATTAGTCCATGCCACTCATTGGTTAGATGTCTGGGGCGGGAAAAACAGAATGTAGGAACAAGGTCCTGAAGGAGGTCCTCTCTGCCCAAATATCAAGAAGGCAACTTACTTGTTCCAGGTCAGACTTTATTTAGTTCTCTCATATGCATCCCAGTATGCAAAGCGCACCTGGCTAAGGGAGCTGTTTAGCTCAAACTTGGATAGTTTGCCTTGTAGTTGGGTCAGATTGAGGTTGGATCACATTATCAACACAGACAAACCACTCCAGAATTAATTTGAAAAAATGAAGCGACCAGTGGGGAAATGAAACCAGATTGAAACCAGACCAAAAAAAGCAGGTTTAAAAACACACTTTGGTCAAGTGATGAGTGACTGAAATAAGACCGTGAGATGGGGTTAAAAGCTCGGAAAGCTAGTAAGTTTACCGTTGAACTTGAAGTCCAGATTTTAAAAGTTCTTAAAAGGGCAGTACCCTCTCTGTCATATCACCAACATATCATAAATACAATTTCAACTTCTAGTTAACGATACAAAGCTGGGACATAGAGTAAACTGAGAACCACAAACATTATCCTTGAGAGAAAATGCTTACCACTTCTATCAGCCAGCCCTCCATGAATCACCCGAGCAACAAAAATCTCCCCTGTGATCTCGTTTCTCTTTATAGTTGCTCCCTAGAACAGAAAAGATGAAAACACTGAATAAATACACCTGCTTCAATGTGGAGTAAAGGCATGTGTCGGTCAAACTGAATCACACAGATGAAAATAAATAAAACTGATGGAGGTTAAATGGGAGGAGATTGGAAAGTTTAATTCATGAGTTTAAACACAAACAAAATACAACCAAAGCTCCAAATGGATACTGATGAAGTTCCCGACATCACTGGTGAGAAGAAAGCAGGAGTGGAAGGAATGAAATGATCCAACACGACGAAAAAAAAACACGAGAAATGACACAAAAAATAACAAAATCTACCACTGTGCGTGTTTGCAGGTCAGCCACTCTGCGGAGACCACTTAAAGGTCCCAAGAAGTCCACTGTTTGGACACTCTTCAGGATCCCTCATGTCGCCTTCTTCCTCCTCTTCTTCCGCTGGTTTGAACGACATCCTTTCGCGGTGTAGGAGGTCTCCTCATCGTGCAGGCCATTGGTCAGAAGATGCTTGGACGCTTGAAGCTCAGCGTGCTTCTTCTGCGGCAAAGGGGTACTCTTGGTTTTCAAGGTAGTTTGGGGTGACCCACGGCAAGATACAGACAAACAGCTGGTCCCCTGAGAGGTGGAGGGGGCATCCAGGGAGCTGCTGAGAGAGCTGGAGGAGGTGGAGGATTTAAGAGAGGGGAGGGAACATCTGGATTGGTGTGTCAGGGATGGACGTTGCTCTCTGCTCTTCGGAGTTTGACTTTTCTTGGGTGTGCCGTCTTGCTCAGTGACTGCAGGTTTTGGAAAGTTGATCTCAGACCTGGTGGCGGCAAGAAGTGTCTGAAGCCGGTCCACCACCTGCGTGAGGAGGACCAAGGCCTGGGAGTTGTCCTGCACCGTGTCCGACATGCGCTCAGTAGCAGCAGCCATCTTCTCCCCGAGGAGTTTCATGTCTTTGGTGCTGTTCTCCATGGAGCTGGCAGCCAGCTGCACTGTCGTCCTCAGTTCATCCAGACTCTCTTGCTTGGCGAGCTCCACAGGGGGCACTGGGGGCAAATCCACCAGACGATGAGGGCGCATGGGGCTCGGGGGAGCAGTGTGGATGCGAGGGCTTCGCCTGGGAGGCAGGCCTGACTGGAGGTAGCCATCTTCATTGGAGTAGTAGGGTACAGTGAGACACGGGGGAGACATAGTCCACCGCCGGGCTGTGGGAAGCGAGGACGGGGCATCAGCGGACTCTGCTGCTTCATTTCCACTCTCTAACTCTTCATCGATGTTGTCTCCAACAAAAAAACAGACGTTATTAATCCATGAAGGAACCACAAGTAGCGTGATGAATGATGGAAGAAGAGGGCTCAATGACGGATGATGAAAAAACAACTTTTCTTACCGATCAGAACAGAGCTGTAGACCGAAGGTGCAGAGCGGTTCAGACTTTGCTCCCAGAGCAGGTTGGTGTAACACACTCTGCACGGGCTCATCGGCTTGCTATAACACATCTGACAGTTACTCATTGGCTTATAGCGGGGTGGAGGGTATGGTCGAGCTGCTTCTGTGTGACGCAACTGCTCAGTCGGCGGGTAGCTGCCTCTGCGAGTGCTACACCATAACGAATCTTTGACATCCAGGCTCCCAGCAGCGGGGTTCTGGACCCCGAATGCACCACCTTGATGAATCCTCTGCTGGGTCAGACGCCTCAGGGTGTCCCAGTGACTGCGGGCCGCCCCTCTGGAGCTTTTTGCATGCGGGGAGGATGTACTCGGCAGCCTGACTCTCTGATGGTCACAAAGCTGTGAGACAACAGAGTCACTCAAAGGCAGAGAGGAATGTTCAATACAGAGATTGAGAACTTCCACTGGAACAAAGTTTAAAAGATCGAAAAAAAAACCTGCTATGGAAATAGAGATTGAAGCTTTAGTGATAAAAACGCAGAAAGTTTTTTGCAGAAATTGATATTAAATGAATGAATGTCTCCAAACTATTTTGTTTTTCTGCTGTTAAGAAATTATCTATAGCATTATCAAACAATTATTCAAATGAAAGCTTATGAAATTCAAACATCTGGTCTCTTGGATGCAGTCAGCTGTTTAATTTATATCTGACACACAAAAAAAGCCTACATATTAAAATATCGCAGAGCATCTGCTTCCACAGTATTGGAATAGCATTGTGGTTCATGGTTTACAGATAGAAAAACTATTGAAAATGTGAATAAACAAAATATGAGACTTTTTCTATGAGCAGCTTAAAGGGTCAGTTCACTCAAATCACAAAATATATTTTTCTACTAATCTCCACCATCAAGCCACACAGATACACCATTTTATGAGCAAAGGTTGTGATATATCCACCCCTGATATTTCTGCATCCTACCAAATACAATGCAGTCAAAATAACTACACTATATGGCCAAAAGACACCTCTATACTGTATTATGGCCATTATATCCCCACACAAATTACTTTCTAATGTTTCAGAGTCATGTTGAGCGGTGGCGGGACATTATTATGTTTTGTGTAAATATTCTATCATGTCTTACCGTATGTCTACTGTAGGGCTGCACAATTAATTAATTAAAGATAAAACATGTAACAACCAGCATTATAATGAAGTACTGTAGTGCTGCAGAGACGCTCTGGTCTACAAATCTTGTCCTCCAGATGAAAGAAAACATGTTTGTTTGGCTCAGACACCGACAATGTCACATTATCATGATGTTAATAGTTGTTTTGTTCAAAAGAAAATTTAATTTCTAATGCAAAATGATAATTCCCACTAATCTTGATTCCTATTGCAAGTGAAGTATCCTTTAAAATAATCACAATATGATGTTTTTACCATATTGTGCAGCCCTAGTCCATAGTTATTATAAAAGGAAAACAAAGGACTGGTTGAAATTGGAAAACTGTTATAGCTAGGAGAACTAGTTTAAACATTATCTGTATTTGGTATCAATGGAACAAGCAGCAACAGAGATACATCTGAGAAGCCTGAACACTGCACAATATACACTCAACTGCTAATTTATTAGGAACACCTACCTAAAACTATGTACTTTCGTCTTGAAGGTTATAAGGTTGAATGTTGATACAATAATACAATTCCTTTGTCGTCTTAGCCGTGTGTTAAACTCTGAAAAAGCTTATATTTTATAACATATTCTGGTATCTTAGAAGCTGTTTCTGTACCTAATTGTTATAAGTTCTATTCCATATATTACGATAATTCGCTTGCTATTTTATGTGTGAGCGGTTTTGGTTGTATATGTTCTTGTATTTCTCATTTCAAAATCTTCAGAACTTGCTGGCAATACTTTCCATTAGAACTCTTGTAGTCCCAATATTCACCAAAATGACCTTTAAGCTTAACCTTCTTGACTGTGACTAATTTCTTTGTTGTTTAAGTTTATGGTCTGAAGGCTTTTTTACACTCAGATAGGTTTCCCTGGTCCCTAAAAACATGTTTTTGCAAAGAGGGATTAAAAATGACTTTAATACATAATAACAGGGGTGATCCCATAAAAATATGACCTCATCTCCAGGTAAGGATAAACACTGAGTCAACTCAGGCCTCATGTACAGGGATTGTAACACAACTAAGCTCTTCTGAAAAGTATCAAAGCAGAAGAAAAGCACCCTAAATCAAACTTAATTTGCAGGTTTTATATTTTGACAAGTAATGAGGAGACTTTTCCTGTGCAGCTCACCAGAGGCTGTTTGTTCTTGACCAGGCAGACGATCCTGGTGGCCTCCTCATCATCCGGCAGCTCGTCTGGCATGGGTGGCAGTACTGGCTCATAGTCCTTCTGGGCCACCGTATCATGAGCTGATAATAGAGCCTACAAAACAGGAAAATCAAACAGTTTTTTGATTGAAAACTGCAGCACTGGTGGTCAAAACAACTTAAAACAACCAACTTTCCTTTATTTTGTCAACTTAACAAAGTATATTAACCCAAATAACAAGAAAAATGTGCAATTCTTTATTGACAATCACCTAAAATATTATTATGGAACAGTTCAAGGTTATAAAAATGCATAATAGTATATTTACATGTAAACTGATTTTATTCCAACTTGTTTTTATGTGTGTGTCATTAAAAGTCAATGTAAATGACTATAAATTATTAATAATTCAATCAGTTTGTATTCAAAGCACTTTTATCAGCCATTTTTGCACTTTGACCAAAAAACTGAAGACGTGGTTTCTCACCTGCAGGTGTGGCTGTCTCAGGAGGCGGTAGAGCTCTTTGGCTTCTTCAGAGCAGCTCGGCAACGCTCTAATGTCGATCAGCAACTAAGACAAGAAACCACACATTATCCTACCATTGAAAAATTCATGCGATTCATAAATTATTGATAAAAACAAATCTGAGTGCAACCTGAAGTGAAAGTCCTGAAGCGTAGTTCAGAGCCGGTGCCGGGGAATCTCTCAGGTACCTTTGAAGACACTCATAAACCTGAAAACAATGTTGTCAAATGATTAAAACTTAAATATGAAAAGCAGTTATGGTAATGTTCAGTGAACAGTTAAAAAGCTTGAAGGAAAACATTCTGCGAGGCTGTTATATATGATCAATCTTTGATGTTAATTTGTGATTAAATGTTCAAATTTCTTTTTCATGTCATTAAATTAGTGATCATCTACATTTAGAGATACTGAAACTCTCAAAGTCGACATTCTGATCCTACTGGGCAAAAACATTGTCATTGTCAAACAAAGTGAAACTAAATTGAATTTAAAACAAAAATTTAAAATGAAACAAAAATAAACACTAATAAATAAAATAACAAATACAAAACTATAATTACTTAACTTAAACTTGCAAACACAAACTGCAAATAAACCAAGAGGACTGAATATGAAAGTTACAATAAATACACATAAAACAAAAGATTTAAGAAAGTAATTGAATAATCACTAAATATACATGAGAAATTGGCTTTGGGCAACATTGTATTACTGGATTTATCACAGACAGGATCCACCTCAGGGTTAATTATACTACAAAAATGTTTTAAATAAATAAATATCTCAATATAAGTATAAACTCAGAGAAAACAAAAATTTAACCACAAAAAAATTAGTTTTTGGTGCAGGGTAAATGTTAATATTTTGCATGTAGCCACATTAAAGAATAAAAAGTGTTGACCTTGAGCAGCGACTGCAGCCAGGAAGCGTTCAGCAGACTGTGGAGGATCTCTGCACCGTCGATGTCCTGATTTATCGACCGTCTCACCTCATCAATCACATCTGTCAGGATCTGACGCAGGCCTGAAACACACAAATGCAGCAGTGGATTATTAGAGTCGACAAGAAGTTGTATATTAACGTAATAAAATGTACCAGAGAAGTAAATTTCCTCTACTCACCGTGTTCTCCTAGTTCGCAGTAGGGGTTTAACACCTGAGCCTCCACCGCCTGCCTCATGGTCACTGGGCCCTGACCTTTGACCCCAACCACCTGCTGATTGCTTACTGCGGCTGGAAAAATCTGGAAAAAGTTAAGGAAAAACACGTTTTTTTGTAATTTTGGATCAGACGAGGGACAGAAAAATAATTTGATAATTGATAAAAGATCCCCTTCCAGATGTATCGAAACAAATATACAAATGAATGTGAAAACATCCTT
>NW_023340206.1:12511258-12513248 GCF_004916995.1 Morone saxatilis
TTGTATGTCTGGTGCATGTGAAGTAACTGACAATAAAGCTGACTTTGACTTTGACTTATAATGATGCGAAGATAATTAACATTCATGGGGCGGTGAGGGACCTGGATAACGAATAAGGGGGCGCTGGCCTCTTTTTTGAAATTATGTTTAATTGTTTAAAGTTGGTTAATGTTTTCAGTGTGTCCTGTTGAAATACCTGTACAATGGAATGTAAAACCGAAGCTAACTACCTTTGAGTCTTTTTATTGGATTTGTTGTTTATAAGAAAAATCGATCACCAGACAAAAAAATAATCTATCTCATTTCAAACATTAAAGGGTTATTTTGCTTTGCACGAAGATTAGATATCATGCATGCAAAACCATTTTCTTTATGTGCAGTGATTTTGCACGTTGACACAGAAGAAGTGTGACTTGTCCAGTATCGACTTGCAGGGTAAGGGGGCGGAGCTGCTCTGTGACTCTGTGCAAAGGGCAAAGCTTCCCCTTCAGCCTGAGCAGAGCCTTCATGCAGCAGCAGAACAAACACATTCCTGTTGGAAGACTGAGACAGAGACATTAAAGTTCCTTTCACGCAGGCTCGGAGGAGATGGCTGAGAAAAAAGCCATCTTGTTCAACTTCTGGGGAGTTGCAGTCTCTTCCAGACCACATGCTGTTTTCCACAAGCTGGAGGAATTGCATAACCTTCCAGGGTAAGAGCCTGTTACAACACCCAACTGTGAACAGTGAGCTGTCTGCTGAGCAATTTAACCTGCTGTCCACATCAAATTAAAGGCATTATTTCTCTAAAATGCATCCTACATTCAAATATATAGAACATGGCAGAGAGTCATTTGAGTAGAATATGCAGCTGTGGCAAAGGTTTTATAAATCTTTATTAAAAATACAATAAATTCAAGTTTCTTCCAGTGATTCAATGGAAGGAAAACCACTAAACCACTAAACCTAAGTAGGATTTCATTTTAAACTGCTGTCACTCTTTAACACATTGTGCAATTGGAAACAAGTTTAAACTGCAGGTAGTGACACATGGACAAAAGTAAACGGACAGAGGAACCTGAAATCAGATACAAGCTGGATTTCAGCAGCACAGTCTGATTTATACGTTATTGTAGAATAAAACTGCAAAAGAGATTTTACAGATTGTCTCACAGTTCAGTTTATTGTAAACACTCTTAAATGATTATATGAGCACCAGTAGCACCGTTTACATCCACTAGTAACCATCAGCTTCCTTCTGTATTTTTAACAGCTTTAAATGTCAATTTCAAGTTTTTACTGACTTCCTAGAAACTGGAGTTCAGTCCTCACTAACGCTGTAAACCCTTCCTGATATTTACATAGTGTCCTTTTATTGTTTGTGTCTCTGTGGTCTTCAGTGGTTTTCTGTCCAGTGTGGCGTCTCAAAAGGACGGCGCCATGAGCCGGGCGGAGAGAGGTGAGATGAAGCTTTCTCAGGTGAGTTTTAGGACTTAACATCACATAGTGATTATTATTACAGATATTGAGATATGATTCATTATGTGATAAGGATCATTTTTGCCTCACATATTTAATTTTCACTGAAAGAAAACAAATTAAAATCATGAAGATGTGACATTTGAAGATTTGTAGGTCACAGCGTCTCTGCAGAACTACAGGATTTAATTATAACGCTCTTTGTCACATTTTACCTTTTATCAAAAACATTTGCAGCTTTTCCGATTTGCATATTGCACTTGGCCATAATGCGATTTCGATAATATTTCGATTAACTGTGCAGCCGTAGTCAAAATCCTCTACTATTGATTCACTGTTTACTTCAGTTCTGTCTTCTGTTACTGATTGTGACTTAATAGAGAAATCCTGCTTCAAGTATGTGAGGCACTATTTGATCACATATTCTTCCACACAGTGAGCTACCAACTGCTCTTATGTCCTCTGTAGAAATAGATGGGCCCCTTTACTGCCTTTTTCATCCTTGAAACTCTGTTGCTGTGTGTGTGTGTGT
>NW_023340206.1:12513288-12515163 GCF_004916995.1 Morone saxatilis
GTGTGTGTGTGTGTGTAGGTGATCCCAGCGTTGGAGGCGGAGTGTGTGAAGGAGGCCGAGGTCAGGGCTGTGACTCTGCCGCCTGATTGGTCAGTCAGAGGCCTGCTGGAGGAGCTCAGGGAGGCGATGATGGACGTCCAACCAGCCGTGCTGAAGACAGCTGCCAGTCTGCGTCGCAGTGGTACATCTGCATCAGTACACCTGGACACAACACACACACAGCCGTAGGGGAAAATAGTGGCCCTCCAATGAGATCTTCTTCTCTCTCTTATTGTTTACATCGATTCTTCCTCAGGCTCCTGCAGATAACAACGTAAATACAAGGCTCATGTAAATATGAGCTCATAACATCGCCCACATGAAGACAGGCAGGTGAAATTAAGTCTAAAGAACTCACAAGATGAAAAGTATCTGAGTCTCTGCGTCTGCGTCCCATCAGGGTTACTGACAGCGGTGCTGGCCAATCACTGGGTAGACGACAGCGCTGCTGAAGACGGTCCAGCCCGCATCCTCTCCCTGCTGGGCGGCCATTTTGACCTGGTCCTCCAGTCCTGTCGCTCAGGTCACAGGGTCCCCGAGCCGTCTGTGTTCAGCTGTGCTCTGCAGCACCTGGGAGTGACATCACAACAGGTAGAGGACACACTCACAGACATGTAACTGTGTGTCCTGGAAAGACTGTGAGGCAGTGCAGCTGTGCTCAGTGTGTGTCTCATTTCAGGCTCTGTGGCTGGATGCAGATGAGGAAGGTGTGAAGGCAGCAGAAGCAGCAGGGATGAAGGCCGTCTTGGTGGGAAATCTGGACGATACTTTGGATAAACTGGTCAAGTTTACTGGAGTTCAGGTGACGACCAGAACGATTGGATCTTGTTCTTTTAGAGAAAGGAAAAATATAATTTTTTCCCCCCGCAAAATGTGATTTAAATTTCACACAGATTATATTTTAAATTTTTGCACATAAAAGACAAAAAACCTGCTTTACTGACAATAAACTCAAGACGAGCTTCTTCATATATTGAATTTAACGTGTTTCCTTGATGAACATCACCTGTTCTTCTCTCACTCTGGAAACTCTCCATCCTGTTCTTGTAATCAATGAAATATCAAAAGATCTACCGGTGCACATAAGATAATTGGGCTGATGCAGGAAAATAAAATATCAAATAAATAAATAAAACTACCGACTAGTGCCAGAGGAAGTTTGTCGTAGTGCTAACATACATAATGATGTGTGTGTGTGTGTGTGTGTGTGTGTTGCAGGCTGTTGGAGCAGACAGTCCTCCACTATCCTGCAGTCCTGATGAAGTGTCTCATGGTTACGTCACCATCAGGGTAATAATCTCTATCAGTGTCCTGTAATCTGATGTCAGGAGATTATGGAAGTAACACACAGTTGAAATGTTGTTTTATTGTGACATTAATGTGTGTGTGTGTGTGTGTGTGTGTGTGTGTGTGTGTGTGTGTTTCAGCCTGGTGTGAAGACTCATTATGTTGAAATGGGCTCAGGTCCACCAGTTCTGCTGTGTCACGGCTTTCCTGAGAGCTGGTACTCCTGGAGGTACCAGGTAACGTGTTTATGTGTCCTCTGCACTTCCTGTTGTTGTTGTAGGAGTCTGTGAACGTTTGAGTGCAGCACTGCAACAGTGTTTTAATATGTGTGTATACATTAGGACTAAAAAGGCAAACACAAGGTTCACTCTCGCAGTTTTTGGCGTGTTTTTTATACCTTTGTGTCTGAACATCCTCTTCTCTCTCTGGTAGATCCCAGCTGTGGCAGCAGCAGGGTTCAGGGTGTTGGCTCTGGACATGAAGGGATATGGAGAGTCCACAGCCCCCGCAGGTGTGTGTGTGCGTTTCTTCTTCCATACAGCATGATGT
>NW_023340206.1:12515239-12517817 GCF_004916995.1 Morone saxatilis
CTGGGCAGTGCTAATCAAATATGAATCATACAATAGTATGTAAATATAGAATATAAAAGATGGTTAAATATCTTACAATAGAAAACTATAAGGACTGTTAGGCCCACTACAAAAATACGTCTATTAATATTATGAATATATTGACCGACATGAGAATAATCGGAAACATGTCACAAGTTGAAGCGAAAACCCAGATAGCTTGTTGCCCTCTGCTGCAAAAGTACACAAGATTAAAAGAAAACACAATTCCTCAATTCACTTTCAGTTCAGGAAGTTGTTCATTTAAGCCTGAAATTGATTGATGTGTTGATCAGAAGTTGTGATATTTATTAGAAAACTATTTACAGAATTGATCTTCAGAGGAATGTCTTTGATAACAAGATTTTTAAAATAGTATATCATCACCTGAAAATAAGAATTGTTGTGTTTTGTTACCTTGAATGAAGAATGAGACGGAAGCGGGTCCTCTTCTACAGAGTCTGACATTTTTCTACAGTAGCCCAGAGCGGACAAACCAAACACAGGCTCTAGATAGGGTCATTTCTTGGCCATTAGTTTTTCCTTTAAGTCATGTGTGCTTTAACATATTTTTCTTTTACTAATAAAACAGTAAATTCTGACATAAAAGCATTTTATGAATGTGAAGGTTCATATTGGACCTCAACAAGCATCATGAACTGTAACTCATGTCGTTTCTCCGCTGACAGACATCGAGGAATATTCTCAGGAGCAGCTTTGCAAGGTACAAACTCATCAACACATTCACATTTCATCAAACGTATGAAACAAACACTTAATGAAACACACATTAGGTGTTGAGGATGATTGTGCTCCTCAACGTGACATCAGTGATTCACATATTTTTACAAAAAATAGCTTTAATTTACCAAAAGGCATACCACAGTGTTTTAGGCTAATGAAGGTAGTTTGAAGTGAGTTGTGACATCTTGTTGATATAATATTAACCAGATTTATCCCTCTCTACCACTGTTTGATATTTTGTTATTACATTAATGCTGCTGAATGATATGACTTGTAAGACAGTTATCATGTATTGTTTAATTATGTTTACTTAGAATACAATTAAATTCCATGAAATGTAAAGTTTTTCTCTTTTTTCCAGGATTTAATCACATTTATGGACAAAATGGTGAGTAATGACACATTATACACACTCCAATCTCAGTGTCTCACTAATTACGGTTCAATTAAATGATGACAATTAACTTTCAGAGAGTTGAAAGCGGCTTTATTTGTTGTCCGTGTGATAACCCACACATATATAAAATGTCTTCTCTGTGTCACTTTTCCAGTCGATACCGCAGGTCACCCTGGTGGGTCACGACTGGGGTGGCTTTCTGGTGTGGACCATGGCTCAGTTTTACCCTGAGAGAGTCAGGTGAACACACATGCAGATTCAGTGACACATCACAGTACTTTGTACTGTAGTAAAATGTGTTATTTCTTGTGTGTGAAGGGCTGTAGCATCTCTGAACACTCCTCTGTTCCCTGCCGATCCCTCAGTCCATCCTGAAGAGAAACTGAAGGCCATTCCCATATTTGATTACCAGCTCTACTTCCAAAAACCTGTAAGTCTGTCTGCAGCATGCTAACACGCTAACACAGGTGATACAACAAAGTGATGGCTTTATATTGGTTACAGTCTACACATTATATCAGCCAGCCGACGAGAACTCTTTATTCCATTAGGATAAGATTTTACATACTAATAGTCTACTATCCCCTTCCATCAGAGACAAAATGGTTCACAGTCATCTGCCACCAGCAGAGAAAAGAAATGGATACAAAGACCCATATATACGCACATATAAATGTATGAATGCCACATTTGTGTTTGCCAACGCGCTCTTCATATCAGCTTTATAAAATATGTCAGTATTGTGTTCTGCTGCCCCCAAGTGGCCAAAAAAGACTCCTTATAGCTGTAGTGGAGGAAGTACTACTGGGCACATAAAGTAGATATAGATAGAGAAATAAGACATGTCAATATAAAATATGGAAGAAATATGAATACTATACCACAATAATGAAGTAGCACACTTTCATCTTTCATTTCAACTGTGGAGATTCTGGTCCATGCAACCACTCTCCAATACTTAAGACTACTTGTTTCCAGACAGGAGAAACAAACCAGCAGTCCTGTCCCACAATAAAAGAAGATAGGTTCCTGCTTCCTTCCTCAGATCTTTTACTTAAATGTACAGAATGTAATTTCTTAGCATAAAGACTGGAAGCAGGGGGAAATCGTTAGCCAGGGTCTGTCTAAAGTTCAGAATACCAACACCTTTAAAGTTCACTAACAAACATGTTCTATCTAGTTTATTTATTCTGAACACAAACAGAAATGTAAAAAAGGATCATACTTATAATATGTTGAACTATTTCTTGTTTCTCTGTGCAGATGACAATAAAGCTTTGAATCTGTGTGTGTGTGTGTGTGTGTGTGTGTGTGTGTGTTTCAGGGGGTAGCAGAGGCCGAGTTGGAGAAAGACCTGGAGAGAGCGTTCAAGATTTTCTTTTTCAGCAGTGCTGAAGCAGTGAGGACACACACACACAC
>NW_023340206.1:12517871-12519126 GCF_004916995.1 Morone saxatilis
CACACACACACACACACTATCAAACCTGTACATGTAGAAAAATCACCTTCATGTCACATCACATAATTAATCAGTGTGTTTGTCTTTTCTCTCAGGCAAAGCGTCCTGCTATCAGCACTGCAGGAGTCTGTGCTCGAGGTGAGACTCCACCCTGAAGTCTGACTCAGGATTTCCTGCCAAATATCATTTATAAAAAATGTTTAGACACTTTGAAGAGCTCATTAAAAACATTAGTAAACACCGTCCGGGTTGTGTTCCAGGTGGTCTGTTTGTGGGTCTGCCTGAGCAGATTCCCCGGAGCGCCATGCTGACGGAGGCTGACCTGCAGTTCTACGTCAGCCAGTACAGAGAGCGAGGCTTCAGGTTGCACACACTGAACAGATACATCTGTAGGATAATGCAAAGAAAGCTTCTGAATACACATGATAAACTAAACTGTACATATGCAGTACTGATATAAAACACATTATCTTTAACAAATATCAGATTCAGGAGCGTCTCTAACACATGCCCCCTGTTTGTTGAGTCAACTTAAAAAGATAATCAAAGATCATTACACTCCAGTGGGTCAATAATCACCTTTGCATTTGGTTTCACAGGAGGCCGTTGAATTGGTATCGTAACGGAGAGGCGAACTGGAGGTGGATGTGTTCTCGTCCCACTGGAAAGGTCTGTCACAGACGCCAGGGTCAGAAACAAACGTCTGAAAGTTATAGATACACTAAAACTGTGTTTCTGCACATACTGGGAAACCTGGAATACTGTGAAGCATTTTCCAACAACACATTAGCTCCAAATATGCTGGGAAAATATAATAATTTTAATGCTTAATGCCCAAACGCTGACCAAAAGGTTTCAGATGTAAAAATTGATCAATTATTGTATTTCCAAAAAGTGAAAGAAAAGTTAAATTGTTTAAGCTTCATTGTAACATCACTATTAATTAGTAATTTCATCAGAGAACTACAACATTGCTGTGGTATCATTTAAGTTTTCTCAGGGTGAAAGAATGAGTCTGGAGTATTTTCTGATTATCAACAAACCTGAAGAAACATTCTCTCAGTGCTTTCTGGCTTCCTGTCTGTGGCTCTCAGCTCCAAGCTCATTGGTTCCTCCTGAAGAATAAATCTTTAAAACACAAATATACAGTTTTATTTTAAAAAGGCTTAGTAATTCACTAAAACAGCTGCTCACTGCCGCTTTTATCAGGGAAACAGGAGGAAATAGTGGTTTTGTCAGGGACTATTTTCAGCAG
>NW_023340206.1:12519226-12520007 GCF_004916995.1 Morone saxatilis
TTTTTTCAACAGCTTGTGAGAAACTGTTGGGACAATCATCCCAACACTGAGTCACATCACCTACTGACTTTTCTGATCTTATCAGTTATCAAGGGAATTTTGATACGTCAAACTATTTAAATTTTACAAGCCAATCCATTTTTATCAAAATAACTCATGAACATGTTGAGATATCAACCTGAAAGTCAAGACACATGTTCAGGAGTGTTCACTAAGCTTACATATTAAAGCAGATTGTGTTCCACCTCTAGAGGGCAAATGTCAGACAAATGTGAACGTTTATCTAATTTGGCATGGATTATAAAGTGTTTCAAACGGAGTCCAGGTTGATGTGTGATTTTATTTTAGAACTGTATCCCCAATGCTTAAATTGTATTAACCTGTGAGGTTGGTTTAGGCCTCAGCCTATTTGGGTGGTACCATGTCCCTCTTTCTCTTCTCTTCCTCTTCCTCCCAGGCCTCCACCAGTGAGATGGGTTAGATTTGGTTTTGTGTTTGCACGAAACATACATACTTACTTCCCTTCTACACCCTGCATTCATGGTGACTAACATTATTTGTGATTGCTGCAGCCGATCGCAATATTTTCGCAATTATTGCTTGATAAAAATCATTTCATCATTTTATTCCCTCAAGTCGTATGGATATTATCTTCTGCTCAAAAAATGCCACGTTTTATGGTTCGATGCTTTCTTGCTTGGACATTTCTTGCCTCCTTATGTACACTAAAGAACAATACACCTGCTCATGTCTTCTATTTATCTAACTCCTGTTTGTGTCA
>NW_023340206.1:12520061-12530243 GCF_004916995.1 Morone saxatilis
GGGAGGTCAGATACATGCATTTTTAATAAAATTAAAAATGTTTAAAGTTTTTTTATTCACAATCTAAATTGAGTAATTCCTGAAAGTCTCCAGTTTCACTGAATGTATGTTTTGTATAACTAAAGAGGTACTCGCGTACTCAAATTTTTTTAATAGTTAACTAAATTATATGACTAATAAAATGGTGTTAAAATTGGCATTCTTATCAAATTTATGAAAATCTGCATTTTGTGGGTTGAAAATGGCTTTACATGCTTTCTACCGTTTTAAATCACCCTGGATCTTGAAAGGCCAATGCTGACATAGAGTTGACCATTTGGGACTTATTTACATCAGAAATTGATATTAAAAAAAAGTGTTAACGCCGTCTGATCATTCACACAAGTTGCACATTTTTGCTAACCCTCTACTTTCAATTTTGGCACAACTACAGTGTTTACCTTGATCCCAGTCCCCCTACAGGCACACACACACATACCACAGAGTTAGCCTCTCTGAACCTCTGAATGTAAATGATCAGAGGTCAGGCGTGAATGAACTCGAAGCAATCAATATATATTCTATATAAGTATAAATAAAATAACCTTGAATCTTTGTAGTAAACCACAGATTTATTGTGGTGTTGTAGTTCCTGATTATGACCACTGGATGGCAGCAAACATGTTTCTAAATACACTCGTGTCAGCGATCAGCTCCAGCAGTGTAAAGACAGACACAACACCATACACATGTTTCTGGTAAAACCTTTCAAAGTAAAACAACGGAGACAGACAGCGATTTATTTGAATGCATTAAACGAGGGGTTATTAATGTGAAATATGTTCGTTACCTTTGCTAGCTACGTACTGATATTAGACTAATCTCTAGATAAACACATTGATTCAAGCAGCTCAGCCTCCAAACTCAATTATAACCTGTAGTTTCCACAGAATGTGCCAGCAGCAGTCCTCCTGCAACCATCAAACACACAATAAATCATCACTACTTTAAGTTGCATTAGATTTCCAGTTGAACCATGGTGCACACATCCAAACCAACCTTGCTGTATGAAATAAAATAGTCATATGATCCAGAATTAAATGTGAGTGTGTCTTTAAAATAGGTCTTCCAGAAGAATCCATTGAAATGTGAATAATGTTAGTGGATAAAAGCAACCATCTTCAGTAAAATACAGCTCACACAACAAGGTATTCACACTTATATACGTTTGTTGAAGACATAAAATAAACAGTGAGACATACTGATCATAAAGAGCAGAACTACAGGGACCACAGGTTTGAATAGATCAGTGCTGAACTCTGGTGGGTCCTCCTGGTCCAGACTGGGGCTCCAGGTGATCCTCTTCCTCCAACTGGATATCAGTGGAGGATAATGAAATACAGACACATGTTAGAAAATATATATAACATATATATTATTGTATATTATAGCTAATAAATGATTGATATGTCTGGGTAGTCGTCATTCAGGAATATGTTTACAGCTTTCTTGATTTAGTATAAAGCTTTTTTTATTCTGAACTAACATAAGTAACCTAAGTAGGTGAAAGAGATGAATATGTAATGATATATTTATTTATATCCTTATTAATCTTCTGCTATGTTGCAACAAATGTAAAAATTCAATTACAATCTTCCAGCTGAAATATTTTGAACATTTAGCTACTTCCTCACGTTTCAGACAGAAATTCATGTTGAACATGTTGTATGTAAATGTTTATGTTTCTCTGTAAAAGATAAATGTGAGAATTAAAATCTAATAATATAATAGAGTTCAGTTCAATGAAGAGCGCCCTCCAGTGGTCAGAGTGAAGAACTGCAACACTTAACATGAATTCATATTAAAGCAGTTCATTACTTATTGTTGATTACTGATAAATGTTAACTTAACTCAGAACTCTTGACTAGAAAGGAACAGAGTGGAGTTATTTATTGAATATTAATGTACATTTAATATTTTTTATTCATGAATTAAAGAGTTTTATACATGCAGGTGAATTGCATTTTGGATCATTGTGTCATTTATGTGTTTACAGAATATACACTAGTAGTGATATGAAAGATAAATAAACTGTGTTCACCAACATTACAACTGGAAAGTGGACCAACCTGAAGACTCTTCCATAGTTGCAGCAGTCCTCCTGAAGTCAACAATGCCAGAGCGCCCTCCAGTGGCCGACACAGCAGCTGCAGTGTCCCTTCCCCCAAACAGTCAACTCAGCCGGTGAATCCTTGTAGACTCTGCAGCTATGAGTGCAGTCCGCTCCAGCTGACCAGCACCAGTTAGTAAGTCTACCTCTGCCTGGTTCTGGGCTGATCGGGATTAGAAACAGAGGATTATGGAATGAATAAACATGAACATCTGAAATTTTACTCAAATGTTTAAATTTTGAGTTTGAAATTTTAAAGATTGTCAGACAATTCAGCATCAGCTGAGGATCAAACCCACAACCTAAAGACTGACACACAGTCAGTGGTGTAGTGGCGCCTGAAGAAGTGGATACACTCTCTATTTATGACCCAAATTATTCATTTTGAACAATGGTGCAAACATTCAAACCAACCCTGTTGTATGAAATAAAAAACTGGATATTTGCACTCATAAATGATCTTATTCTTCATTTAATTTAAGTTTGAATTATCTAAAACATATGATCATCTTCTGATGAATTAATTTGATTAATTTAACATTGATGTTCACCATTTAGTGTTTATAGGAAACACTAAATTACGTGTTTGGATTTCTGTTCCTGAAGGTGACATCGGGGTCTGCAATCTGTACAATTATTGGAATAATAATACTTTGTGACCAATTGTATCATATAAAAAACAGCTTTTAAACACTAAAACCAAACAGATATTGTGACATTTGTTGTATCCTGTGAATTGTCTCAAGATTAAAGACAAACTCCACTTTCCAACTATGTTTCTGTCAGATACAGAATCAATCAATCAATCAGCCAATAATCAATAATAATCAGTCAGTAGATCTTATGCTTCAATTACAGCGACAACCAGCAGCTAATGAACTGCAGCAGCTTCATGATCACAATCTTCCGCCACTCTGTTATTTTTTTGTTCAGAGGCTGTTTGCTTGTCGCTTTCACTGAATGCTCATCAACAGGTGCGTTGATTCCTCTGACAATAAACAGCAGGAAAACAACAACAACAGTTAAAACACCATGTTCATTCTCACAATAAGCTCTCATGTTCACCTTAATGTAACTGGAGTTTGACCGATTGTTTGCTTTATATTCACCAACTGTACAGACAGACAGCGACACTGTTTGTTTGTTTATTTGTTTGTGTGGCCGTTCAGCCTCTGACTGACCTTATAACTCTCAATAAACTCCAGTTCTTCGTCTTTTTTCTCTCTACTCTCTCTCCTTCTTCCTCTCGTCCTCCACGTGTCTTCATGAGAAGGTTCGTGTATCCGGAATGATCGGAGCGAAGTCGCGCCTGAGCAGCCAAGAAGAGAGTCTCTAACATGGTGGAGAGTCACTGCCACACTGTGCATTGTGTTCACTCTGGAAGTAACTATTTATGTACAGTATACAGTAATGTAATTTTTTTTTAAGTATTCATAACCCCCTCTGACATCATTTTATTTTTCTTCCTGAGCATAAAGAATACATATCTCTGGAACAAAAGCTGGGTCTGGCATACAGTTTTTATCTCAACGTATCAAACATGATTGTCACCTGAAAGCGCATTTATTATATTGTTACTTTCAAATATTATTACAGAGTCGTTCTTCTCTATATTGAACTAAACATAATACCAGATTACAGGTATGACAAAATACACTGATGCAGTTAGTGAGTGTCAGCTCTCTGAATTTGCATGGAAATGTGCCATATGGCTTTGTCTATAGCCCAGTCCAGAATACACTTGTGTTAATTCCCCTCATGAAAGCATATATAAACACCATCTCTTGTAAACATTTTTGTTTTATTTTATTTTTTTGCATAAAAAGCACGCAATGAAAAGTAATTGCACCAGAGTTAACTAACAGCTATTTCACATCTGTTATCCCTGGGCAGGTAGACAGAAAACAGTCAATACACTACATAAAATAAGATAAAATATAAAAGTCCATCAGTGTGAGAAAATAAATAGAACAAAAATTGCACCATCAGCTTCCAGTTCAGTGTCTTTAATTTGAGGTCAAATGCAAAAACATATATACCGGAAACTACAGTAAGTAGCTTTTTTTAGCAATCAAGCTCCAACAAACCAACTGCACAGCAACAAATATCAGATGAACTGATAAATAAAAGTATAGCATTTGGCGAAGACAACATTTATTTTTTTCCCAGCAGTTGAGGGCCAGTAAATATTGGACATACATTTCGTCAGGGGCCAGTGATACGATAATAATGCTCCATGTCTGCCAAATGGATAAGCAGGCACATCAACACATTAGCCATAAAAAAACAAATACATCGGCAAAGCAAGTTTTGCAATATATACAAAAGTAATGTTTGTCAGCACTACCTACTTCCAAGACCATTCTGTGTCTGTCTGGTTGCTGGCACACATTGATGACTTTAGGAATAAAACAAGTTGAACAGCTGAACAGTGGTAGAAAAACGTGTACTCACAACCTAAGGAAGCAGGAACCAAAGTGTCAACAAGCTCTGTCATCACCTGTGAGTCACAGTTTTGGAACCACATTTGAGATCAGGGTCGTGTATTCTCTGCCACATAAGAAACATGTTAGCTGAAAGGAATCTGTGTACCAGTATAACTTCTTTATAAAAGCAAGGGTCATATTCATCATGTTTCCTGGAGGGAATGTACAATCCTGCTGTCTTCACACCCATATGGGATTCAGGACCAAGTCCGGCTTTGGCCAGACACATCCCCATGTAAACATCATCAATGGGAAGAATGGTAATGGAATGAGACATACTGTATATGACCGAAGCTGTATAGCCAGACAACAGGAAGCCCCCACCACCACAGTAGGGGGGATATGATTCTGACTCCTGTATCTGAACTGGGATAAAATACTTGCTCCCTGATGATCTGATGGGCCCCACATTCTGGATGAGATGGCCAGTAAAGAGGTGTTTGCTTCCATTATTATCCTTGAGGCCTTGGAGATACTCGACCATGTTGTCTGTGTTAGCAAAGACATCATCGTCACCATTCATCAGGAATCGAGCGTTGGGACAGTTTCTTTCCATCCATTCCAGGAAGAGTATCTGCTTCAAGGTGAGGTTGTAGAACGTGTCATTAAAGTCCCACTGGAGGATGTCATTGTGCTCACGGTGCTCCAGCTTGAGGAGTTCGTTCAGCCTCTTTTTCTCAAAACCAGAATCTGTTGTTCCTGAGATGAAAATCCTTCGGATCCACATACCGTTTTGTAACCTCTCTTTGGCCCAGGTTTTCCGCAGCACCTCTCGACGGTCGTAGTTCCTGGGGGAACTTTTAATGACCAGCAGAAGGAAGACATCTGCTGATTTATCAGCTCCTCCACATTTGTCAGGAATGTCCAGTCGAACGGGGAAATGGCGACAGTGCTGATGGTAGAGAAAGTCTTTAATGTAATCAGGAAGAGAGCTGAAGCCTGTTATGTTGGCAGCAGACATATTTTGTTGACATCTTGGCCAGGAGAATACATAGGAGTTGTTTTTGACGTGCTCTCTTGTTGGACCATCACCGTCTCTCACATTTACATAGTGCAGGTGGATCATTTCATGGTCAAGAAAACTTTTACAGAGATGGAGGATCAACAGACCAAGAGCTGCTGTCAGCAAGAAAAAGGTTGCTGCTTTGACGTTTGTCATACTTAAAACTCTGCAGTGAAAAAACAAAACAGAACATCTTATTATGACAGCAACTGGTAAGACTAGTTTGTTTTTAAATAAAAGCAAATCACTGTCACACCACACCAGTTTTAGGACTAGTGGCAGTCCTGCCAGGATTTAAGGCTTTTATTTATAGCGGCTTCAAATGCCTGAATTCATGGCAGCTTTTCTAAAAACAATTCTGCTGTGTTGTGATGATTTTACAGATTCTTTTGCATGAAATTGTGGGAGAAAAGTGAAAATTGCAGAAGGCGTCGCACAAGTCTGCATCTTCACAACTAGAAAGAAAGAAGTGAGTTTGGTGCGTAGAAAACTTCAATGATTGGCCAAATTTTAAGTTGCCGTTGTAGGACAGGATTGCAAGAATTCACACAAATTGGTTGAATTTGCGTTAATTGTTGCTATTGCAACATCGCAACTTCCTGGAGGGATTACATATTATAACTTTAAGTGCCCCGGTAAGCCCTGTCAGTAAGTGAGCATGCACAAAGCCAGAGCAGTGAATGGAATGCAGCCATCAGTAATGTTACAAATTCTGCCTGTTTTTTTCTGCTTTGACAAGTCAAAGTGTCTCCTGTGAAAAGGGTCTGTGTTATTCATGTGTGATTAACTTCATCCCCATAGTAGCCATTTCATTGTAGTATAAAATGAGCTATTGAGACCTTGAGGATAATCACAGCATCATGAAACTGTACAACAAACCAGAGACTGAGGGCCTACAGAGGATGGACGTCACTGATTTCTCACCATACTTTAGTTGTACAACAACTGTAGTCTAAGCTGAGTTTGAAAGGAAAAAACTGAATGCTCCTCCTCCACTTCAAAACCCCTTCTGGCAAAACTGCCCTCAGGCAGTGAGAATAATTATACAGATTTAACAGAACGTGTTTGCCGTGTGTTTTTGTATTTGAGGGAGTGTCCCCTAAGGTATGGAAACACAGCAAACACAGGATAGTCAGTTACAAAAACCCAAAACATAAAAGAATTTGAATTCGACCGTATGTTGTTGGTGCAGGGGGACTGACTTATACAGGGGTAGCATGAAGTATGTGTCTTAGCTTTCCAGTCATTCCAAATTTCTGCAGTTCCAATAGTGTTTATTCAGAAATATTCAAATACACATAGGAGTAACACATATATACCACATGCAAAAAACTGCATTGTTTTTGCACAAAACTGCATAGGATTAGCATAAAGTGGGCATGTCTGCAAAGCGGAGACTCATAGGTACCCATTGAACATATTTTCATTCTTAAGGTCTCTTTTTGAGGTAAGAGGTCAAAAGGTTTGAAAATGGCCGAGCCCGTTTTTACATCGCCAAACTTTAGTCTAACTTTGGAGCGTTATTTAACTTAACTTTAACTTTCTGACTTGCTAGCATTCTCAGCCTAAGTGGTTAACGGCTTTACCATAAAATATAAGATATAAGATATAAGATTAAATTATCAAAATTGAAACAAAATAAATCTGAACGTGAATTATACAAATGTCTACCATACAGGTAGCTTTTGAAAAACTTTGTAAAATTAGTCACTAACTGATCTGACACTATTTAATTACTGTTTTGGAGCAAAGCTTTGTCTTCAGTCCTAATAAGGAGCTAACAGATCAGAAATAAGCTGTGGAGAATTGATCATTCTAAGTATATTTTCTTAACTGACCATTCTTTTCCAAATCATCTTAATAGGTCGTGCAGTTTTTTTCCGTAAAAATTAAGCACTGCCCCAATGAAGCCAGGCAGAGAGAGGAGCTTGTCTTACCGTCTGGAGGTTGGCTGGAGCAGCAGGGAGATAAAGCTTTGCAGATGGAGGTTGGTGTTGAACCCTTCTGGATGTTTCAGCTCTTGGGCTGGTCCCTGCTGTGTGTCGTTATCTGTCTCACTACAGGTTCTTCTGCATTACACCCCTGAACAGAGAAGTTTTACATTCTCAAGAAGTTTTCACTCCCCAAACTGGCTTTTTATGACCTTTGTTCGTTTGTTATGTAATTGTACTTGTCTCAGTAATTATTTGCAAAATTAGTAAGTGACTGTTGTTAACCCATTAATGTCCAGTGAACAGATCAATGAGCTCTTGGACAGTGAGTCTTGCTGCCTGCTGCCTCAGTCACTGAAAGCCGCTCAGGTTCCTTTACGGTCACTACCCTAGCTTTAATATGACGTCATCTCAGCAGCCCCGACTCTAACTTCCAGCATCATTATTTGTTTTATACTTTTCTCTATTTATCTGGACTTATTTGTGTCCCTGTGCTGCTGCCACACCAACATTTCTCCTCTGAGGATCAATGAAGCCTGATCTTCAGATCCAATTATTCATTTATATCCACTGCTACTACACGTACAACCTTTATATGTCCCACTTTACTCTGCTATTTTCATATGTATGTGTGGAAGTGAAAAATAATCTGGATTTATTCTGCAGATTGGAGTTATGTGTACAGTAGTTTTAAAGTTGTATTTGGGTTTGACCCTTTCCTGTATGCCTTTGAGAGATTAAAGAAAAAATGGAATTGAAAATGAATAATAAATAAAAGAAGGTTGGAGGAAACAACCTTCTGCTTTGAATAACCTGTTTGACAGAAAACTACAGGTGGAGCCACATCAGTGTCTCTGAAACCCCCTCAGGGTACATGGCGGGCTCACAGTGACAGAATGTGGTCCTGGTACATTTTAAGAGCAGTTATGGCGCCGTAAGCTACTTTCTGCCCAGAGGCTGTCCTACCTCTTCTTACCTTCATACAGTCATACCTTCATACAGTCACACCTGACACCCCAGTGTCACAACAATCCTCCCTCCTTTAATATCCACTGTGGAGTTCCTCGTTTCCTTTATAGCACTTAAAGCACAAATCTACAGGTTTCTTTCAAATGGGTCAAAGTATAAGGCTACAAAGCAAGTTTTCTTAACATGCTTTGTTTAGTGGTTAGTCACTAGGGGTTGCTCCTTTAGATTAACAGGTTAGATACTTCACTTAGATAAATCACTCTGGTCAAAGTCAGGATAAAAAAAAAAAAGGTGTTTCTTAAACATTTGCTGATAAAGACATCATATCTTGTCAAACTAAGAACATTTTAAAGAACACAAAACAGAATATGTATTATGTGTTCCCAAATAGCAAGAGAAATCCCTTTGGTGTAGATGACAGGCTCACCATACTTCAGTTATACCTATGTCTTTCATACCTTGATTTAGTGCTAGTGATAGAGAGGCTGATTTGGGTGATGAACAATCTATTAGAGGTTTTAAAACTAAATTAAAGTCACCACCTACAATACACTGACCCTCAACCGTGGCAAGCTTAAAAAACAGATTATTGAAGAATATTGAGTGGTCGTAGTTGGGACCATATACATTAACCAAGGTTACTTCATATTTATTAAGCAATCTACCAGCAGAAATCTACCATCTCTATCTTTTAATTGAATTTTTTTTTTTATATATATATATATATTTTTTACATTTGTATTAATAAGTAAGGCTAAACCTCTTGCCTTAAAAGAATAGGAACATCAGAAAACATTTCCCACCCAGTCCTTAGGCAGTTTTATACGCTCTGCATCGGTGAGATGGCTCTCTTGAATAAAGGTGATATCTACAGTCTGTCTCTTTAAAATATGTAAGTATTTTTTTCCTCTTAATTGGCGAGTGACCCCTCTAATATTCCATGAAATGCAGGTCAATTGAACCATAATATTATGTAAAGTTTATAAGTGAAGATTTCAGCAGGATATATATTATACGAAACAACTTAGGAAATGTCTGAATAAATTCCCACTTTAAACATGTAAAACATCAGTGGTGGGACTCGACCTGGACCAGAAAGTGGTATTGATATTTACATTTGTGAATGAAAAAACCTTAGTTTTAATGAGAAACCATACAAAACCCCAAAACAAAAAACAAAAAACAAAAAAACTGCCTAATAGAACCCCAATAACAATACAACATTAGGTAGTTAACTTTCTTTAACAACAATGGTGGCCTGGCAACTGCTGGGAAATGGTTTGCCACATGTAGCAGTTTGTACACTGGAACAGGTCTGGGAAGGGGGGAAGGGAACCTAACAATTGAATTTATTAGTTTGAAACTGAATTCCAACTTGAAACTGAATATATTGAATCTGAATTCACTTGCAACTGAAACTGTATTTTGAGCCTCGCTAAAAATTCAACTTTTTTTGTACTTTCATTTCAGTTTTCTTATGATTATTCAAGTTAAGCAATTCAGATTCAGTTCTAAATGATTCCGTTTCTTTCTATTTGGGACTTTATCTGTAGTAACGTCTATATGAATGAGAGGTGTGGTGATCATTCACTTGTTAATATTACTCACTTTAGTTCTTTTAGGAAGCTTTGTACTTCGGCCGGA
>NW_023340206.1:12530343-12534174 GCF_004916995.1 Morone saxatilis
TACTTTTTTATATATCTGATTGTATACATTTTCTCGCCCAGGGTGTCATTCAAGATAGAACCGCCATTGGATAAAATGATATACTCTTGTTCTCATATGTGATCTCTGCTTTGCTTCTGGCGAGCTGGAGGACTTTCTCTTTGTCTCTGAAGTTCAGGAACTTGGCGAGGATTGTCCTCGCTCTCTCAGACATTTTTCCGATGCTGTGTGCTCTCTCCAAAGTAACGGTGAGGGTGAAGGTGTCGTTGCCCAGTAGTTGTGTATGAACCGCTCCAAAAATCCCACCATATCTCGGCCTTCTGGGTTTTTCTGGGACGTTTAGTATTCTTCAGATCATCCGTTTTATCTTTAAGATGAGACATTAGTTTCTCCATCTTGTCAACGCTTGTATCTTTAATGTCGTCCTCGTTTGCACCCACAGGTGTCTCCATCTCCTGCACCTGATCTAACAGCGTGGAGAGTGAGGCCTCTATTTCAGTCAATGTGGTTTGAAAGTCGGATGTTTTTTTTGTCAGTATATTTGGTCAGGTCCTTGTTTTGTTTCCTGAATAGCCCCTAGCAGTTTATTAAGGGACATATCTGGTCTAGTGTGTAAGTGACTTAAGGTCGGAAGTTAAAGCTTGTCATGCAAAAAATGTGCCAAATGTTTCAATCTCTTGTGTGCACACATACGTTGTGGATAAATGAAACAGGATAAAGGGCAGTTGCCAGGGCCTACCACCGAGAGCTCACTCCTCGGCTGCATCCGGAGGTCCTTTAAATATTATAACTTTAAAGTGAATTATCTCAACCACATAAAACTGTAGGAGTTACTAACGTCCATCAGATGAGTTTATTGCCCCGTTATTATTTAAAGGTACAATACATTTGACATCATGTGAAATACATAAAGTTGGGAGTCAGCCAGCTGAAATACAAAATGTCAACTAGTAAACACCAAACTCCATTGACAAAACAGTTCATTTAAACACAGTGCAACAGTACAACCTGTGTGGGGCATTATCATAGTATTGAGGTACAGTAAATTAACTGTTGTCACAGGGTTTAAAACATGTACCCAACATGAGCTTATGAACACTGTCTTCAGTTTATATTTATAACCAGTTTGGATTCAAAACAGCACTTCATGTACAACCATTACAACAAACGTCCTGTTCTGCCTTGGTAGTTTGGTTTGCAAGTCAGTTGTGATGTCTCCTTTGTTTTAAGGAGCAGCAGCAGCCTATACACTATACGGAAGAGGACAAAAACAGGTCAAATAACTTTTTGTTTTAAAGAAGAGTGGTCACAAATAGTGTCATACCTGGGGAAGGTTGTTTTGTTATTTGCCTCTAGTGTGTCAGTTATGAAGACTATATTGCTTTACTTTTTTAAATGTCAGGCACATACGGTCTCAGCAGTAATAATAAAGCTCACAACCAGTGATGGAAGAGCATTATTACAATCATTTTCAAATCACAAAAATATGAGAGGCCCAATTCAAAATGGTGACACTGAGATGTCTGAATTAATTTGCAAAAGCATATTATTACTGCATGTGACCTTGAGTAATTGTGAAAGATATCCAATTAAAAACTTTACATCAGTTTAGGTTTAACATACAAAGAGCAAAGTTGTAGATTAACAGCAGATTTCAATTTTTTATGTAAATTTGAACCAATTGACATTTTCTGTTGCTAGATTTTCAATTTCCTGCATCACCAAAATGTAGTCCCTTCATAAAGAGGCCTCTGGCTTTTCTATTGTTACACCATTGGAGAAAACAAAAGCCATGATATTTAAAAAACAGGCTCACAATGTCTGACAGTTTTTGCTGTGAATGGTTTAAAAAAAAGAACCGTTAGCATTAAGAGATGCCACAGAAAATCAGCTTTGAACATCACATCGATAAAAACAGTGTTTGCATCAAAACGACTGTCTGGCATAAAGCATAAATGTACCTATTGCAATCATTGTTTCACAGATAAACAGATTTTAAAATCTCCAAATGGTGGTGAGAAATGTGTTGACTTATTTCCCTGTCTGCAATGAACACTGTGTTATCCACAACAATACAATCAAGTGCAAACGCTTTCCTTCTTTTCACTGGATGTCAGCCACTACTCTGTCCACACTGTTATAAAAAGAAGGATTTATAGCTTTGATTGTCGTCCATAACACCACAAACCACAATAGGATTACATTTTGAAGAAATATGAAAACTATATTGAAAACTGGGCTCAGAAACACACCAAAGGCTCTCAGATTCAGTCAGTGTTTTTCTCTGCCTGGTTTTGATTTGGGGTGCTATTAATTACCTTTTTTTTTAGTCTCTGTTAAATCTGGGAAGCTAATGTAACTTTAAAAGAGCCTTCCACACCAAGAAAGATAACTATAACAATAACTATAAATATTGTTTGAAAAATCGTTCTAACTTAAGTGGATGGCGAAGTCCACACCACAACTACGTCGACAATGACGACCCTATTCAGCTACAGACAGTTCAAGCAGGAGGTTTATTCCCAATAAGAAGACTATTTAGTGTTGACTGTTGTTGAATCCTGAACGGGACCAGTTAAAGAACCAGAGCTGATTTGGTGGAAAAGGGGTCCTCCTGGTCCACACTTCTCTTCCCAGTAGTTCCTGTTTGGAACCACGATTGCAGTGTTTTTGAACCACTGATTTTACCCCCGCTTACGGTCCTACCATCACATTTAAGCTCTTAACTTATCTTGTGTGTATTTGCATGAATGTGACTCAATAGCAGGCTGATGCTGAAACTAAATATTACAGGAACTATTAACAGTGTGGATGCTCACATTGTAATCATTATAATTATTGTTTGCAGTGTGGACGGCCCTTAAGAATCCAAGAGAGCATCTGGAAAACGTGTGTGCTTTAAAGTCAACGATTTAGTCGAAGCTTGTGTTAATCAGTTTTGTATCGTTAAAGTTTTCAGTGTCAGTCGTGGTGAGGAGCTGTTTTATTGTATTCGGCTGCCAGCTGGTGTAAGAGGAGAATATTAGTATCATTTAGAGTTAGAGCGAAGTCAGTTTACATTCATGCTGTATGCTGTGCATGATTTGTTTTGTATACATACAGTATCAAACCTAGCTGCAAACTAGCCCCTATGGTTCCTGTAGAAAAGCTCTTTATCAGAGGTGGGAAAGTTAACCATACGTGCATTTGCCCAACCAAGCAGTTAGTCTTCATATTTGAAGTCTTTTCTCTTGTAAAACTGGAAATACTGTTTGAAAACACTTCTGATAAAGCATAAATGTCACCTTAATCTCAAAGTATGTTTTGGATTAAACAAACCAGCTGTAAACATACTGCTGTCTCAGACCATAAAAGGTTTGTCAGTTTTGTAAAGCAACATGCTGTTTGGATATTATTTCGTTGCTATGTCCGTTCCTTCATGTAAGTGTCAGGTGAATGACAAGAAGGAAAAAGATCCGAATCAATCAAGGCTAAAAGGGAACTTTCCTTTTTAGTCTTCATGTGATGGACTGTCTCGATCTGCCAAAAAGTTGTTTTTCATGCTGAAAAAATTATTCTTCTGTAGGAAGAAAATGAGGTCCAGTATGTCACAGTATGCTGACTGTGAGCAGAGAAACCAGAGAACAAATCGTTCCCATTGGCACTAAAAAGAAAAAAGTAGTGTGAAGCTTGAATGTCCTCCAAGGTAACGACGTCACCTATGTCAGGTTTTTCCACAGGAAGTCATACACTGGACGGTATGAAGTGGCTCATCTCTGGCAGTATATCTGACAATATTCACATGTGTACCTTCATGATCCATTGATACGAGGCCGGTAGAGGTCACTAAAAGGCCAAAGTGTGTGTGGGTGT
>NW_023340206.1:12534274-12549980 GCF_004916995.1 Morone saxatilis
AAAGGCCAAAGTGTGTGTGGGTGTCAGACAGAGAGGGGGAGGTGGCCTTGTCTGCATAACAGCAGCAGATGAAGCTGTCAGCAACCTGTTGATATGATCCTCTGCTTCCCATTGGCTGCTGCACACATCACCCTGAAGCTTCGATGACCCTGGCCCCCGTGATTGGCTGTGATGGTAGGTGGGGTGGCAGCACGCAGATCACTGAGGAAGTAACGCCACGCTCACCTTAAGTGATCTTCTCATGCTGGATTTGATAGTAACAAGCCTGCAGGTAGAGAAGAAACACAAATAAAAAACACGCGTTACAGTAATATGTGCGGTTTTGTGAGATTAACATCCACCTTCAACTCAGATTCGTGTGGTTTGAAATTCATTCATTCTGATTTTATGACTTTAGTTAGTTGTAGTGTACACTGTTAAATGAAGCATTGTCATGCGTGTGTGTGTTACCTTAAGTGTGGTGAACATGATGCCATGCTCTCCGTGCTGAACGCAGGGGTCCATCAGGTCTTCGATGAGGCTGACCTCTGACCCCAAGTTCCTAATTCTGAGGAAACAAAACAAAAAACAGCTGTAAAGTCTGTTGTGCTTTTGGGATTTTGTACCACTTGTTTTTTCACTGACGCTCCGTAATGTAAGATTTCTGCCGTATCCGCTTAATGTAATATCAGATAACATCTCTCTCTCTGTTTCTCTGCAAAATGGGGAAACGGGGAAAACCGCGGTATGAACCGAACCGTGGCTCAAAAATCGAGGTCTGAACTGAACCGTGGATTTGGTGAATCGTTACACCCCTAAAAAGGATATACAAATGTTTTTTTTGTCAATTCATTTCAGAAATGAGCAATAATCTTTATTTCTGTACTTTTCCAGATTTGTCCTTATTTCCATTGCTAAAAAAAACTAAAACAAATTATATTAATTTTAGGGCATTAACAATTATTTTTATTATTTATTTTACTTCAATTAACTGATTATTAATTATTTCTACAAAATGAAGGATGTCTTCAAATCTGACCAACAGCCTAATATGAAAAGATGAATATCTTTTCGTATTAGGCTGTTGGTCAGACTTTATGTTTATGTTATGTATGTATACATACATAAATAATGCATATGTACAAGAAAGAAAAGCATCAAGTTTGGCATTTTTGTTTTAAAATTGACAATAATTGCCAAATAATTTCCTTCAATGGACTAATTGATTAATTGTCTACTTAAAGCATTTAATACAAAGTTTGTTGAGTTCTTTTTAATTGTTTGGTTAAAGCAGGTGTTACCTCCGAGCTCACACTTTGTGCTCCAAAACAACTTTCATTTCTATCAACATTCACTCTTGATCTACAATAAGAGAATAAGCTCTCTGTCACCTCATCATCATAACATGTGTGTAAATGTGCGTATGAGTGTTTGATTGTGTTTGGTTTGGGGCTGACCGTGCACGCAGCACCACGTAGAGGAAGACAGGGAAAAGGTCGTCCATCGACCACAAGAAGTCCTGCTTGAGGAGCGACTGAACCTCCTGCGTGATCTCCTCAAAGGTGAGTTGGATCACCTGCAACTTGTCTGATGGGGTGAAAGTTGTGCTGCAAACAAACAAGGAAACATTATTTAGGATCAGAATGTATTACCTAATTTCTATTTTATTTTCACTTATTTTCTTTCTTATTTATACAGTTTATGTGTGTGCAGCACAAAAGGAGTTACAAATGCATTAATCGAACTATGAAAATAAAGCTGCACCTCAGTGTTAATTTCATCAATTATCCAAACCAATCCAACCCATAAACTGCCACCTTGTTACTGTCTTTTACTTCCTTAAATATTTGTATTGTTTTATCTCGTTGAAATTTTCTTTTAAAACCTGATGATCTTATGACTTATCTTTTGTGAAGCACATTGTAACATGGATTTTAAAATTGCTCTATAATATAATTACTGTTATACACAAAGAATATAGTATAAATCTAAATTAGCTGCCAAAATTAACACTGGCACACGCTGAACTTTGTGTGCAAACAAAGGGTTTACTCCTCTGTTATTGCAGTTACATTTTTGGCTCAAACTGTAGTTTGTTTTAACAATCAAATGTATTGCCGCTTATTTCAGATGTTTAACAGAACTGCACCTGATCTGTTGTAGGGTTTCCACTGCAGAGGCAAAGCAGGCATCTTTGGTGCTGGAGAGGACCTGGAGGAGACGCACAGGCCAGAATAAACAATGTTTACATCTTTCTACTCATCATCAAATAGAATAAATGAAAGTCTCATTTATTCTATTTTTGGTTCAGTGAACAAGATACATTAGGCTGTGTTGAGTTAGCCGGGGATACTGAGGGATCCGGCATCTACCTCACAACCAATGTGACAACAGATTAAATAGTTGGACAACTTAATCACTTAAAATGTGAAATCTTGCAGTATTATAAACTGCTGTGCAGACTTATGACATCTAGAAAGCTTCCAAACTTAGGGATCTGTTGCTCAAATTCTCAAACTAAACCATACCGGTTGCTTCTCCCCAAGTGCAGGCATGGAGTTGGAAATGGAAACAGGCCAAAACTTTCTGTAGGGGGAAAGAAAAACAGAGGGAGTAACTGTTTTATTGCAAAACATGAAATAAAGCAAGAATCTTTTTTTTTTATTATTGGCCTGTGTGTGTGACATACTGCTGAACACCCAGGAAGGCGAGCAGTGCCAAGTCAGGCTGCTTGTTGAGGCGGAGGACACACTCCCAGTAGACGTCGTCCTCTCTCTCCTTGTCCAGAGCATAGAGGGTAAAGAGTGGCGGGTAGAGACGAGGCAGCAGGACGGGAAGCAGCAGAGCCGAGCTGCTCACCACACGGCTGAGGAGACACACAGGAGAAGGTAATGTGATCCAACTGACCACTGAGGAGCACCAAAGCTTCAAGGGGACAGTGCACGGTCTTTACCCAGGTTTAGGTGACTCTAGCGGGGCATCGGTTGAGCCTGGCTCCTTCTTGTCCTGGAGGCTGGTGGTCGGCTCTGGAATTAGACCACCCTCTTCTGGCAGGTCTGGAAATAGAAACCTACATACAAATGAACAACAGAAAGTCTGCATCAATCCCTCCATCTATATCCATTTTGTACATTCATCATCAATGAAGCCATGGGCAGATGGTTACTGTCCTGTATGTGAACTACCTGACAATTTGGAAGATGCGGTTGAGGTAAGACTTGATCTCGTTGACCGCCTGAGGCAGCAGCCGACGATTTGCTCCAACGCCCACGTAGGTCATGCGGTAGACAGCCACGAGGGTTTCAACAAGCCGGCCCAGCGGGTGGAGGGGGGTGTCACACGCCTGGAGGAAGTAGAGAATATTGGGGAAATATTTTTTTCCACTGTTGAAGAAAATGTTGATCATACAATATCACTGTTTACACATAATAGGTGATCTTAAAAACCAACCAATCACCACAGAATGGACCTAAACTCACTGCTTTCAGTCCAATACGAACATAAAATGCTAATATTCAATCATCCTATTGGTCTTTAGGGAAAATATTTGTGATTTTGGAAGAACTGTACATTCAACCTCCCAGAGATATTTCAGGGTGAAAACCCTTAAAATTTTGTTAAAATCAAACTCTGTACTTACTTACTGTATTCTGTACTTTTTTCTCTATACATTAGTTTTCATTGTCAGTGGTGGATTTCACCATTCTCACAAAAGGGATGATGGAAACAATAAATGTATGTAATCCTGCTCTACTGTTTATAATTTTCTCTCATTGATAACAGCCTTAATGTTTATTGTTGACTCTCATAACTCTGTATCAGAGTTGCTGCACACCAAACATTTTCTACTGCTGCAGCTGCTGCTTCACATTAAAAGTGTGTTTAGAGTGGTGTCTTAGTTGCGTGTGTGTGGAACACTAATCTCAAAATCAGATCGCTACAACAACTGCAATTATTATGTAATGAATTCATTTCAACAACGGCAGCTTGTTTGTCGGTACTGTAAACAAGATACACCAGCGGCTCTTTTCTTGCATTTCTGTAACCGCAAATGGACTGAAATCTTAAGGATTCTAACTTTGAGTTTATGCTGACCTTAGTGAAATGTGTTTTTGAAAGTGTGTTTGGTGGGTTTACCTTGAGGAGGTAGAGGCGGATGGTGTGATACCTCTCCATGGTGATCAGCCCAACGTGCTGCGGGATAACCTCCAGACTCTCCAAGGTTCTGCTGTGACTTCGAGACAACATCTCCGGACTGGGACACACACAAAATGCATTAAAACATTAGAAATTGAAAATCTCAATAGTAATGGGTTAAAACACTTACAAGTGTTAGTGACCTTTAAAGTCAGCCATAATTTGGTAACTTGGCTACTTTCACTCGTGAACAGAAAAATTCAAAGACATGTACCTGTCCTGGATGTGGCGTCGGCTGGTGGTGAGGGCCACGGCGATGTTCTCCCAGGCCTTCCAGTTATCACCTTGGCCCGGCACCTCGCAGCCCAGCTGACTCCAACACTCCTCAAACACTGCCCGCCACTTATCCTCCGCACACACACACATACGCCCCAGCTTCCTGCCACATCACACACAAAGTACATAAAGTGTAAAGGTAATGGAAGCATAATAAAAAGTGTAAATTATGGTTTGTTTCCCTGTACATTTCAGACACTCTGTGAGCTTACACAGGGCGGGTCTTGTCCTTGTCAGTGTCGAACAGGTGTGGTTTGAAGTAGGACCCTGCCACCTTGAGGCCAGAGCCCCATTCGCCACTGAAGGAGCCCTCCAGGTAGTCACCGTTAGCCATGGTAAGCACGCCCTGAGGGAAAGCCAATCAGTAAATTAAACTACACTGATGCACGTTCTACTTACATTTAGCAATATAGTTTATTGTTATATTCTTATTATTATTGTTGCATCTGTAATTTTAAATTAATCAATTTAAGCTAATCGACAAGCTAATAATAACAGTACAATTGTGAAGACTAAAACATTTGACACAAGAAATGCAAATACTAAAAATTTAATAATATCAAACAAAATATAAAATACATTTAAAATACTGATACAGTGTTTAAAGATATCAAAACTTATTTGGGCAGACAGGAGAACATATAGCAGTCTTAAATATAAAAACTCTGAATGTTCATTATTCACCTTTCCATTGAGGGTCCAGTCGTCAGAGAATTCCCCCTCGTAGGTGGTGTCGTCCTCTGACAGGAGGATCCCAGTGCCCTAATAAAATAGAAAATACCTCCCTTCAGTTCCTTAATTTCTCCTAATTTCTCCCATTTCTTCCCCAGCTTGTTTATCTGAAGCTTTTCTAGCTGTATACACAATACTTTTTGTGTATATATAATAATATAATATACACAAAAAGTACATATATTGGGATTTTAAAGATATAATATGAAACATTTATGCATTAAAATGTCTATAAACACTAGAACTATGTTCTTTATGTAGTTGAGTTGTATACTTACAAATGTTTTCAACAATGTTCAAACTCAAAGAAATCTGTCATTTTTCGCTATGTTTCACTGATCGCCTGTCAATGGCATCATATCCCCTTTGTGCATGAGTCAGTGTCATGAATTGACTTTTTATCCAGATTTTTACCATCCACTGTTTAGATCTTGGTGGTTTTTAACTCTATGTTTGAACCGGATGAAGGATTTTAGTTATCGGATGTCTGGATCTTAAGTTATCAGAGAATCAAGCTGAGTTAACGTTAGCAGCTGCTCGGCTCGCAGCCCCTCTGGGACGTCCTTTGTCTGTCCAACAGCCTTGAAACACCCAGATTTTTTTGTGGAACTGCTTTATTCAGCGTTTTTAATCACCGGATGGGTTTGTTTTGGAGAGGAGGAGACCTCTGTAGATAATTCGGCTCCCTGACTGCACTGACAGCAATGATGGTGAAGACCAACTTTTGTTATCATTTTTATGTGAGAGAAAATTACATATTGTACATTTAACTGTCTCACAATATGTCTTAACATTCCTAAACTCTATTGGTTATAACAACACACACACAAAATGTGAGCAAAATCATATACAGAAGTGCTCACCATCATCTTATTGTCTTTGAAGGCTCCTTCATAGTACAGGCCAAACTGAGTGACGACGACCCCGGTGCCCTGCCGCAGGTGGTCCTGCCACATACCCATGTACTTCTCACCCCTGGACAGAAAACAGACAGTTAGATTAGTCTGTATTAAGAAAAACATTACTAGGTCCAATCTCATTAGATCGTTGTTGCAACTTGCACAAAACAAACATGTCTAACAGAGCGTACTTTGTGATATCATCGAAGACGCCATAGCCGGTCTTTTTGTCCTGCAGCCACTGGCCAATAAAGACACTGGGGGAGGAGGTATTGAGCTTGCCACTGCGCAGAATGCCGTGGCCGTGTCGCATGCTGTCCTGGAAGGATCCATCGTAAACTTCTCCACTAGCATACCTGCAGACAGGGAGGAAAGGGAGGAAAGTTATTCTATTCTTACAAACCTTTACTTTATTTTTACTGGATTTTTGTATTTTATACTCTTTGTTGATGCTGTGTTCCTGCTGGTTATCCTCATCATTGTCCTGTCCCACAACATGGACAATAAAGTTCCTAAACTCAATTATTTTCATACACACTCACCTGTATGTCCCCAGGCCGTGCATCTTGCCATCTTTCCAGTGACCTTGATAGTGGTCGTTCTTGTTGAGTGTCTTAATGGGAGCGACAAACTCACCAAAGCTAAACAAACACATAAATACATGAGAATGATGAAGAAACAGCAGGTAAAAATCACCTGATTTATGAAAGAGTGACGTATGTGATGGCCAGCACTCACCCATCTTCCAGTCCGTTCTTGAACGTCCCTGTGTATATTCTCCCATCAGGCCATTTTAACACTCCCCTGAAAACATAATTAATCCCAAAGATTATTACTTATCAAGATCAATATTTTAAATATTCTATTGAAAGGCAGAGAGTGTGAATCCAACCTGCCGTTGGGCTTCCCGGCGAGCCAGCGTCCTTCATACGTTGCCTCTTTCAGCCGTCCGTCCTTATAAAAAGTGTAGGACGCTGTCCTGGAGATGGGGGGCTCCAACTTTTGCCCCGACCCCGAGCTGACTGACGCAGTGTCTTGCCCTGCCCCACTCAGGGCCTGGTCAACCGCCTGGTTGATGGAGCGAAGCCACTTGGCCTACGAACCAAGAAATGCACATGATAACACAGCCAGGTCCAGTTTATTTGAGTTGCAACAAATGTAAACGCAGTTTTAAGCAGCATTGAAAGACCTACCTTCTCCATGGGAGAGGAGGCCAGCAGGGTGAACGTCTCTTCTGGTGTGATCACCTTTAACCCATATCTGCACAGATACACATAAACACTATTTACACCAGACATTGGCTCACAAAAAAAAGAAAGAAAGAAGAAAGAAAGAAAGTACAGAAAGTAAAGACAGAAAGAAAATTAGAAAGAAGCTAAAAAAGGAAATAAAGAAGGAAGAAAAGTAAAAGCAGGAAGTAAAATGAAGTAAAATAAAAAATCTAAAAATGACAAGTAAACAAGGAAGTAAGGAATATATAACAATAATATACAACAAATAATATAGGCTATACAGTACTGAACAATAATAACATTCTGCATTAATATGGTTTCAGGCAGAGAAACAACAGACACCTTCTAGGCAGCACAGGAAAAACAAACCAACAGTCCAATGAAACGGACGGACGGCAAAACGATATGTTGCTGTGATGATGTTGTATTGTTTTTGGATTTATGTCACAATTAACTCCTTATGGCAGCTTTTCTTGCTCTAATCATATAATTCTGAGTGTTGTTGCAGCAAAATGATTAGTTACTCATTGTCCAGATTGGCCATGTTTTCTCCTTGTGTGAGGGAGCTAAAAAAAAGCAAAACAAAACAAAAGAACTACTAAAACAATACCCACTTTGCCATCTACTGTCTGCCTGAATCCATGTAAATGCAGAATAAGACTGAGACAGTGACATTCACATGTTAGGACACAGGTAGGAAACAGATTAAGAACTATTTAAATTACTAAACACCACAAAATTATATATTAAGGAAATGGCATTCAGCTATACACATTATACAGGGGATATCTATCTTGTATGCAATATACAAAATAAATGTATAACAAGGGCACAGTGACAGATGCACAAATTCGTCTCTTTTCTTCACGTGAAGTACAACTTGTGAACTTTGACAACAAAGTTGCAGCCTCAACCAAAAGCAAAAATGGACCGTGTGTGCCCTGACCGTAGCCTAGGTATATCTAGGTACAAAAATAGGCACAAAATATATAAAATAGGGGCTAGGGTAATCTTATAGTCATTTTCATTGAAGACTGAACTGTTTGAAAAGTTATCTTTCAGTATTATTCCACAGAAAACCTGTAAAAATGTGACTTACAGGCCATTGTTCTCCTCTGGGATCGGTTCCACCCAAAGCGTGGCCAATGGGAAAACGTGATGGGTGGAGAACTGGAGGAGATGAGAGGAACAAGCATGGAGGATGTAAAAGGAAAGAGGGAAATTGAAAAGGGAATTAAGGAAAAATGAGTAAATAGGAGAGAATAAAAAGGGAAAGATTAGTGTTTAGAAAGGGAAAGAAACAGGAAATCTTATTAACATATCTGACCACCCAGAGACAGTGATACAAGCTCAATTACTGTGTATAAGATGTGCTCCACAAACAAGAGGTGAACTACAGCCTTCTCTATAAGCTCATAATTAACAAGAAAGATAACATTGCAACAATTATACAAGCAGACAACTGATAGGAAGAATGAAGTAAAAAGGAAGTAAACAGTGACAGAGAAAAACGAATGGTAAGTCTAATTTCTAACACCGACTGCTCTCTGGAGAGACTCACACATTCAGTAGGCAAACAATACACATGCACCTCCTCTACAAGCAGCATACTCCTGCTCTGATTTAGTTGGTTTACGGTTTACATTTCAGACAATTTCCAATCATTTCAGGCCTATATATATGGTTGGAGGTATCTTAAAAAGAAGTAAACAAGAAGCACAGAGGGAAAGTAAGCACAAAGTAGAGAAAGAATGGAAGTAATGAGGAATTGTGGAAGTAAAGAAAGAAAGGAAGTGAAGAAAGAAGAAAAGTCAAGAAGGAAGTAAAAAGAAAGCATAGAAGGAAGTTGTTTTTCTTGACAATGACATAACCTCACACAGTCTGGAAGGAGAGAGACTATATAGAGAAATAAGGAAGAAAAGAAGGAAGTACAGAGGGAAGTAAAGAAAGAAAGGAAGTAAAAACAATTAAAAAGGAAGTGCAGAAAGAAGATTTACCTATGCTATGCCAGATTTAGTCATGCAAGACATGTTTTTTAAAGAGGATAAGAATCAAGCATGCATGCTCTTCACCAACACTTTGCTCCTCATTCACACAAAAAAGGAGTAAAAAGGAAGTAAAGAAGTTAAAAAGATGGAAGGAAGTAAGGGGAGGAACCAAATGGGAAGTAAAAAGAAAAACGGAAGTAAAGAAGAAAGTCAAAAGAAAGGACATAAAATGGGAAAAAAGTAAAGAAGGAAGTAAAAATTAAGTAAAATTAAGATAGAAAGTGAATAGCAAAGACTGAAGTTGTTTTTCTTTCAAACAATTACAGAACGTCACACAGTCAGCAAGGAGCAGGACTAAAATGTGCAGAACAACCATAGAACTGTTGCAGACTGGAAGAGATAGGGAGGATTGGACATAAAATCAAATAGGGAGAGGGAAGGAAACTGCTCAGGATAAGTGAACCAAACACTGTTGGTAAATTTGAAAGAATAGAATCTGTATTTTTGAGGTATAGCCTCAAAATATTAATTATGTGTTGCTACAAAGACTTCATTCTGTCTTTAGACCTAAAATGGAGAAAATCCATTGAGCCTTGGTTACAGTCGGTTCATCCTTCCATGCAGTCTCCCTCAGCAGGCAGAAGGCAAAGGTGGGGATAGGGCTGGGTATCACTGGACATATTTAATGCTCCTTTAATCATGACGTTAGTGTTTCAGAACAAGTTTAAATGTTCACAGTCCCTGTTCTGTAAACTCCTTGTAAACTTCAACTGAGAGCTTCAGCACAGTAAGTTAGCAAAATCAAGTGGGTATATTCCACAGTTAAGGTCTTACAGTACAAAATTCCCTTCTTGAGTTTCCTTTTTGAGCTTTGGTAACAATAAACATACACAACCTACAGGACCATGAGGAAGATATCTACGATTGGCAACTTAAACTAATGTTGCACAGATCAATACTGTCTCCCTTTTTTTTACAATGTAGTCTTGACAGGAGGGGAAAATATCATGGCCAGTATAAAAAGAATGAATTACAGCAACAGATAACTTGTTGAACATATACAGTATATTGCATGTGAGCATTGTATTCAGGTGGAAACATTTAAAAGGGAAGTAAAGAAAGAAAAGAAGGAAAAGAAAGAAGCAAAGTAAAGAAGGTGTAAAAAGGGAAGTACAGAAAGGAAGGGAAGAAGCAAGGAAGCACAGAAGGAAGGAAGGAAGCAAGAAAAGTAAAGACAAAGGGAGTAAAGAAAGAAAGGAAATTAAAAACTTTAAATAAAGAAAGAAAGGAAGCAAATGGGAAGGAAGAATGAAGGAAGAAAAGAAACAGGAACTAAGAAAGAAAACTGAACAAGGAAGTAATTGCATTTTATCTATATGCTCGCTACAGGTTAAAGATTATATCTCTGCCGTAATTTTAACTGTGAATCCTATGACACAGAGCCCTAAACCCGTCACACACACTCATACACATACACACAGAAAAACAGGTTGGTGGGTCAGGGGAGAGTACAGGTTGCTGTGCTGACATTTGCTTCTAGACGCATACTTACAAGATTTTTACAAGGCGCCACGCCCTGACAGCACGGAGGCAAGCACATACAAACGCTTGAAACACACCAAGTTACAGTGTCTGAAATATGCACAGCTTCATAAAAGTGAAAGGACACGATAAAAAGTGTGTGTGTGGAGCTGACCTGTGCATGGACCAAAGCGTCGTTGAAAAGGATGAACCAGTTGACGGAAAACCTCCCGGCGTTCTGCAGGGTCAGAGCTTTGTTGCTACTCTCACAGATGAGCCGGCGGTGGGGCTTCCTCAGTGAGTCCTAAAGATACACAATGACACCATTCAGCTAAATATGTGACATCATGTGACACCTCGAGGTCTAAATATGATACGCTTGGTGGTAATGGTAAAGGAACGCACACGCTCAGCAATTTTACCGTCATTTTTCCGGGGAAGTTCTTCCAGAAATGGAAGGTGTAATCGGCGTCCTTCCTTTTTCTCTTCAGCAGGAGGGCCAAAGCTTCAAACTTGGAGCAGCTATCCTGCAGCTTCTGGTAGTCACTGGAGCACTAACAACACACACATAATAATATTTACCATGAAATATGGATTGTGATTTTTTAACAGATTTCAACAATGGAAATAACCTTTAGAAAACATTTAAATCTTTCAAAAAAGTTTTAATGCTTTAAAATTCATATTTCTACAAAAATATTGGATGACTTTATTTTATTTGACCCAATTTTCCTATAATTTCCTAGAAAGGAAGTAGGATGCAATTGTAAATTCTTAGGAAGCAAACAAATATTTCTATTAAAACAAAGAGAGGAATGAGAATATGATTCAGCAAAAGAAATTAAAACAATAAAACATTCAAGATAAATACACCAAAAGTGTAAAAAAAAAGATTTGTTTATAATCTGTAAAAAAAAAAAGTTTTCATTGACATGAGAAACCAAAATCATCTATCCATCTTCTCTCCCTGGTCAACAATAATAAATAAAGTATCCAAATTGAACTTCTTGACTCACCAGACAAGCTTTTTTTTTTTTACTACTTTTTTACTACTACTAATATGCTTGAGACGCAAAATTTTGCTGCACTGTATAGATACTTAAATTTCCCCTTCAGGAGAGCAAAAAAGCAGCATCTTATCTGAAACACTCATGTTTAGTGTGGCAAACAGCCTTCCAAGATTTACTTTTTATCAAAGCGAAAATCTACCTGTATTTGGCTTTTGATGTGTGTTCATTTTTAATCCAGTCCATAATACGAATAATTGTAACAGACTTGTTTGTTTCACCTACCACTTCAAAGCAGGTGGCCAGTTTGAGCAGCAGCCGGCCGTATTCGTGAAGGTGGCGAGTTGGGAGGTAGAAGAGCGCCACCAGGAGGTCAGCCATGGTGGGGTTCTCCTCGCTGCACTCTGACAGCTTCTGAAGCAGCTCAGGACTCTTCCCAAAGAAATCCCTTAAAAAATAAAAAATAAAAAAATTGTTGGTCAGTTGCTTTTTCACATTCGTGAATAGTCACTGTAATATTGGGTCACAGCACCTTATTATAGTTTGCGTAAAGTTTGTGTGTGCTTACAGTGAGGGTTTGGTCAGGGTCTGGAAACCTCCCATCACCTGGAAGTTGCCCACAGTGCTGCAGTACCTTGATGAAAAGACAAGTGTGTAAAGTTTTGTTTCAACACCTACAAATATTCAAATACTAGGCTCATCCTTATTGTTCGTGATGGTGAAGACGTACTCGTGGTAAGAGTCGAGGAAGATGTCAGCGTAGTCTAGGATGAGCAGGCTCTTGACATCGCGGCCCCGGCGCAGGTTGGCAGTGAGGCTGGCGGCATGCTGCCCGGTTAGGTGACACAAGAGGCTGAATCGGCCCGCCAGAGTCTGCAGGAGCCCAAGGGCTACCTGGCTGAGGGCTGAACTCAGAGAATCTAGAGAAGGATGGCACACAAACGGAAACAAATTAGAAATAGGCGCTGATTTAAACATTGTGAAATGTTTTTGTCCTTATGTATGTGTCTGTCTTACCCAGCTCCAGCAGGGGGCGTAAAATCTGAGTCTTGATGTTACATAGTTTGCAGTAAAACTTCCTCTCTGCAGACGCCAGCTCGTGAAGGCTGGCGATGAAGCCCATCACGTTCCGGTCTGAGAGCGCCACACACCGCTGGCCGCCCGCAAACACATTGCTCACATAACGCAGCTGGAACACACAGGAAACAACGGGATGAAAATAAACACATATGTACAATAGACCGGATTATAATACTAAATAATAATAATAACAATAATAATACTACAGGCAGAAATGACATATTGTATGTTTAAGATAGGCAATTATATTTGTGGTGTTGAAGGCTCCTCCTCGAATGATTGATGCAGAGCAATCACTTCAAAAAGCCTCCACACTTCAGACATTGAGCTTAAGTGCTTAATTAAGCATCATCAAATGATCCCTAATGTTAAAAGACAAATTTATTGTGAATCATTTGCTTTGCCTATTGAACATCAATACCTTTTATGTACTGAATGAAAACTGCCTGAAAGCAAGCATTGAATGTCTGATTAGAATTGTATCTTGTTTACTTATTCTTAAGTAAGACTGTTCCTGACCTAAATGACATTTTGGATCATTTAGAATTATTTTAATAGCACATAGATCATGTGCAGCTGCTTATGTTTAGCCATTTCAAGTTTTTGTTTACTTTTATTTTTATTGTACAAATTTCTTATACTGTATTTTAGACCTTACTGTCTCAGAACCTGTAAAAAATCTACCAGGTACATTGTCCTTACGTTCATGCAGAAGGGTAGTAGTACAGGCTGCTGGGTGCCCGACTGCTGCTCCTCTTTCTCTTCTTCTTCCTGCTGACCCAGGTCCTTGGCGTGGCTCTCTTCCGCCCCCTCTTTCACCTGCTGTCCGCTGTAATAAATGATGGGCTGGATGCAGTCTCCGTCGGCGAGCAGGAGGGTGTGTCTCTCTCCAGCACTTACATCCCACACCCTGATTCCCTCTGACATCTGAAAGCAGAGGAACAGGAGTGATAAAACTTCAAGGATTACCATGTCTCTGAGTTTATGTTGGTACAGGAGGGCTTTTCTCACCTTTGCAAGGCGGGGAACAGTGCTGGGTGAGTCCATGTGTCCAAGCTGACCACAGCTGTTACTTCCCCATGAAAACACCTGAGAGGCAACACACACACACACACACACACACACACAAACACAGGTGTAGAGCATTGACATCATAAAATTAGTTGGGCGTTATAGGCATTAGGGCCGTTACCCAAATTAATTTTCTTTCCAAATAAAATATCCAGTAATAGTAACCAGATTGGACAAGCCTAAACCGCTCTGTTTTTGTTGTTTCTGTAGCATCTTATTTGTTATTCTGGGGGGCTTCCAATTTCAAATGAAGGCAGTTATAAGTTTGTCTATGTTATAAAAGAAAGATTTTGTAAATAAATATGGTGGTATTGACTATCCCCCTTCAATGAGTGATGCAATGGTTTTTAATGTTGTTGATCACTAAAACCTTTTTTGTTCTCAAACTCCACAGTAACAGTGAGGAAGTCAGTTTTTGTTATTACACATGGATGAGAAAACCTGTAGAGGCAAAAATCATTCAACTTCTTCCTCCAGCTAACAGGTAAAAGAACAGAGACTGAAGCCACTGACTGACCTGAGACTGAGCGGTCAGAGCGAGGGAATGATGAGCGCCGGCTGCCACCCGCACCACCTCCTTTTTGTTCAGACTCTTGATGCACTGCGGCTGTAATCTGCAAACAGACAAATCACACTGCTGTTATAAACATCTTTTGGTGGCCCGCAGTAATGTTTGTAACTGGTTAATTAAAAAAAAAAGTATTCAAAAGTATAAAACAAGCTTTTTGTTTCTCATCTGCCAAAATGTGTGATTTTTCCTTCTTAGTCTCATGCTCTCACATGCTTTTTCCTTTCTCATCCCTTCTTTTCATACCACTGTTTTTTTTTAAATTCAGATCAGACATCCTATCAGAAAGGTCAGATGCAGTACGGAGACACTTCCTCCTACCTGGCCAGACTGTCTCCATGACCCAGCTGTCCGTGCTCACAGTCGCCCCAACTCCACACCTCCGTCTGCAGGGTGGGAAACACCTCCTGGGTCTCTGGGACTGCCCCTCCTAGCGGGGTGAGGGCGACTGCACGCATCCTCGGACGTCCGGCTTTCCTCAGCAGCCGTGGGGACACTGTGAATGCACAGAAAACAAAAAAAAAAATTCCTAAATGTACTTGCAAATCTAGTGCAAGATATTTAACCAGCTTCAAGCTAATCCACTGTATGAATGAGGGAACAAACTTAATCTGCTTTCATCTCACAAAAAGTCCTCTTTTGGTCCTATTTATTTCTTTGATTTGAACAGCATCCACCAGCCCTTTACATTTGTAGTTTTGCCTGACCCACATTTGTTTGTAAGAACTACTGCCAGATGAGCAAGTATACTGCCTTTCCTTTCACAAACTAGGAACCAAAGTACCTCAACCTGAATGCATCTTAGGTGCAAAGTTTAGCAGAAGAAATCAATCTGCATTATCAAAACAAAAACAAAAATACAGCAGACAAACAATGAGAAGAAGCGAGGAACATATTAATTTATGGAAATGGAGACCAGCCGGTTTTTGCGCCTTAACATAATTTTGTTATATTTAATGACAATGTTGCATTGAAAAGATCATCCACGTACTTCTTATCATAAACACCCAGTTAATCATCTAAACCTCCAGTCAAACAGAGTTTTATGGTAATGCAGGTAATACTTATCATTAATATATATATATATCTCTCTCTCTCTCTCTCTATATATATATATATATATATATATATATATATATATATATAGATAGACAAA
>NW_023340206.1:12550080-12556718 GCF_004916995.1 Morone saxatilis
TATATATATATATATATAGATAGACAAAAGGATTACTTTAAAAAAGCAATACTAATCAACAAAACATGTAAAGTTGAAAAGAAACATGTTATGTTCTTGGTAGTCTTTTTCAATAAAATACCAACCAACTTAACTTCTTTTGTTTTCTAATTCCACGATCCGGAAACTTAAATAATGGACACAGCAACTCATTTTCTGCCTTGAGTGTCCATGAAATAAACACAAAACACAAACATACACACACACACATACACAAACACACAAACACACACATCTTTACGACCTCCAGCAGGGAGCCATCTGGAGACCCAAAGGACAAAGACACAGAAAGGATAGTGAAAGCTACACTGGATGAGAAATAATATCCACTCTTCAGGCACCTCTAGACTCCTCAACTGCTACAATCCAACTATATATTTTAGAAATCCAGGATACATAAACCATTGAATGCCTGCTGATAATCCCATATATAGGCTGTAATTTGAAGATTCTGGCCACTCTCTTCCTGTGTCCAACTCTATAAACTAGAGCTACAACGACTGTTGCTATTAAATGAACATGAATGCTGCTGCTAACGTTAGCTCTGCTTGTTTCTCTGATCCAGACATCCGATGAATAAAATCCGGTTCTAATCTAGAGTTAAAAACCACCAAGATCTAAACAGTGGATGGTAAAAAGATGGCTTAAAACTAGATAAAAAGTCAATTTATGACAGCTTCTGGCAGACAACCACAATGCATACAAGGGGATCTGACGCCATCGACAGGCGACCAGTGAAAACACACCTTACCTGAATAAAATGACAGATTTCTAGACATTGTTGGAAACATTTGGGATAATGTAAGTACACAATTCAACTAAATATATTTAAAATAGGTAGGTCTAGTCTTTATAGATATTTTAATGCGGAAATGTTAAATATAGCTTTTTAATGATCAACAGATTAATCAATAATGAAAATAATCCATAGTAGCAGCCCCATTATGACTTGAATTAGAGTTTTCAGGATTTATCTTTCAGCCTTTAAACCTGACGTTTATGTGAACCACAAGAGGACAGACTGGAAACAGAAAGCAAATATTCTCAGGCTGTCTATGAGGAAAGAGAGATATGATGATAGAAGATGAAAGTCAATGCATTTATCCATTTTCTATACTTATTCCAGACCCCCATTTCTCCCTCCTAATCACATCACAACGGTTTAACTTGGAGGCTAAATATCAATCTGCATTCTTCACACAAAGACGACCATTCAGACGGGCTAACCTACAAATGAGTGGCACTCACATGCACAAAGCAGGACACGAAGCCAAGTCCTGATTTGTGCATCACTATTTGCTGTTTTCTTACAGAGTAGTGTGCCAGAGTGGGATTTGAACACACCACAAAATACTTTTTATTACCTTAAATGTGCACATGCAGGTGACATTGAGCTACACATAATGTAAAAGATACCGCACAAAGTGTGACCCAAGGACAAGCCTATGCCAAGCTGGATGAGGAAGCCAAACACAGAGACTGACATCAACCTGCACATGCGCAAGGTGTACTTACGCAGCAGGGTATAGGAGGAGGATAAGAGGTGAACAGCGTATCTACCCTGTGAGAGGAGTCCTGGGAGTGAGAGGCGGCGCCGCAGACCCTCGGCCTCCTCCTCGCGGATGTCCCCTGTGCTGGAACTCTTTTTTGCCTGCATAGAGTCCTCCTGGCGGACGCGCTCTGCGTTGTTGTCGGCCACGACACCTGTGAGGCCCGCCGGACTGCCTGGCCTTGCTGCTCCCGAGGGCAAGTAGAAGTTCATCATCTTTTTCAGGGACAAAGCCTCATAGGTGGAGGCGACCCGTTCGCCCACGGCAGAGGCGCAGGAGGCCACCAGGCTGTTGAGCGTGGAGCCATGGGTGGAGGAGGCGAGTCCTCCTGCTGAGGGCTGGAGGAGAAACAAAGCAGAGTTAGACATGAACACACAGGAGTCTGAGTACTATGAGATCAGACATATAGAACATAAAGCTATTTTTGTATATTAGAGCTGCATTGATTAGTCGATTAATTGATTGGTTGTCAACTATTAAAAGTCCAGTGTGTAAAAAAAAGTATCAGGTATCGGGTACTTATTAGGTACTTCCAAACACACGCTGGGGTAAAACGTAGGACAAAACAGCATTATTATAAAGTACTATAGTGCAACTGGATGTTGGCCTGAGATGTTGTTGACCCCAAAAAATGTCATATCATTATCGTATCTTGAATCACCTTGCAATATCTAATAATAGATGCAATAAGCAATAAGATTACTGGTTACTAAACTAATTTGAAAACAGGCAACAAGAAGGACCATAAACAGCATGTCAATCAATCAATATGTACAGTGACACTACAAATGAATGCTGAAAGGTTGTTTTCAACACTATTTGATGTTTCCTTACAGTTGTGATACAGTCCGACTCACCAGCACAGTGTGCAGTCCTGAAGTGGTCGTCTTAGCCGCCTGCTCAACTTCGGACAGTTTCTTCAGGTAGTCTTTGACAGCCTGCTCGTCTGGATAGGGTGAATTCTTGACCCCCAAAGCAGCACCTCCTTTCAATTGAGTCGAGGGGTCAGAGTCTGAGACTGGCAGTGCTCCGTTAGCCAAGGCTGATTCCTCTTTGTCCAAGTCCTGATGGTGAGTGGGGTCAGAGGAGGGCTCTGCACCTTTATCAGGCACTGGGGACACTGAGGTGGAGGAATAGGAGGGGAGGACCGGCTCGGACGGGGATGTTTTAAGCCCTTGTGTGAGAGCAGGCACCTCCAGCATGCCCTCGTCCTCGGTGAGCTCCACACCGAGGGGGCAATAGTGACCGTCAGAGATGATGACATGGTCCTCTTTGTCTGTCATGGTGTACAGCAGCTGGTTACACTGTCTGCATTTATCCACAGGGGGGCGGTGGGTGTCCTGAGGGCCCAGGCAGCGTACCAGAGCCAGGCTGTGTGAAGCCCCGCAAGCCACCTGTAATACATACCTGCCTGCCAAATGCTCAACTTTTTGTGGTTTCCAGACAGGAAAGACGGTGACGTTGAGGCCCAACTGGCAACCGCTGCCCCACGCCCACACCTCCCGCTGGGCCGACAGTGCCAGGGTGTGATGCTCCCCGCAGGCCAGCTCCAGCACCGGGACTGTCTGAGGTGGGCTGGTGTCGGAGTCCACCACAGCAACCGGAGTAGGGTTGGGGACGGTGCTGAGGCCCGACAAGCCACACTGACCTGAGCCATTGTCCCCCCACATGTGGAGGCCACCGTCCTCTGTCACTGCCCCGCTGTGGAAGCTTCCAGCTGCGACAGCGACCACCCGCTGGCCGCTGAGCGCGCTCTCCAGGGTGGGTTTCTCCGGCTCGGGCACTTGACTCTGCTTCCATGGCAACTCCCCAAAACTGTACACCTGCCCTCCTGAACAACAACAACAACACAATAATCAAAGTGATGGCAGCTTTTCTCATCCACAGGATTGTCTAATTAATCAATTCATTTAAGTTGAAAGAGTAGTATCAGTATATATTCAAATTGCCCAACATAAAACGCACATCAGCCCACCAGTTCTGTCCCTTAGTTTCTGTCATCTCTCTACAGTCTGTTTGTGATGAAGACAGAGAAATACCCCAAAAAAATATTTCTTAAAAAACCAATAAGATTTACCTTCCACCAGCAGAACACCATGCCGTGTGCCCAGGGCAACCTGAAGGACAGGCCGGGGGAGGAGCAGCCTTTCTGGGGTGACGCTGTAAGAGTAGCCCTTCCAGGTGTGGAGCAGGCCTCGCTCTCCACCACTGTCATCCCCAGAGCTGAGATATTGATCGATCAGAAACATAATGAGTAGAATATTTAACTTAAATATTCTTTATGAAAGTTATTTGTTTAAGAAAGCAGCCTTCTGAGTACCTTTGCATATTGTCATATTGGTGCAAAATTTGTATTATTCTTTACAGCTCAAAAATTCACTCTAAAATCAGTATTGCATTAGCTGGGTTCCCCAACTGACATTAACCCACATTAAGCATATATTAAAGGCCCATTCATGCAAAATAAAATAAATACAGCGAAACCGGCAGAATCTGAAGAAATACTGTGATACAGTGTTCATAACACCCAGCACTAGCTGGTCACACCACCACCACCACCACCCTCCCCCTCCTGAACAACAGATGTTTTGTGGGTGAAAGCAGAAGTGAGCACAACTCGTACTGTAGGCGGTGTCACATGGCGATCACATCCAGCCAGAGAGCAACAGTTGAGCAGAATAATCCTCTTTAGGAGGCCTTTGGAAAGACTTACCTCTTCCTCTGGGTTTCCATCAGGGGGCTTTATTTCTCCATCAGCATGTCAGACTCTGCTGCTGAATGCAGACCTACAATACAAACAAAACACACATCATCTTTCCTACCCAAAGTTATCTCTCTTTTCAACATCTAACCTTTGTGTGAAAGAGAACTCCCTGCTTTATACTTTGTTTCTGTTCCTTCAATAATTTCCATACTTTCTACCTCACTGTTGTAAATCTTCTTTGCACACTGACTTGTATCCTGTTCTTTATTGTATTATATTATTATTTTATATTGTATTTTAGGATATTCTGCATGTGATGTATTCCAGTAGTTCCCAACCTGGGGGGTCGTTAAAGCTTTATGGGGGGTTGCAATGTCATCTTGATTGTAAGGCGTGTAAGAAAACTAAATGAAAACATACACAGTAGGCCTATATCTTTACATTTGGCTCAATTATGTGAAGAAATCTACATGTAAGGTAAATTGTCTAATAGAACAAGCATCAGGGAGAAAAAAACATTAGATGTGTCAGAAAAGATGTCTATTAAGTCTGTATGATTGTTACAAAATATTTAAAAAATACATACAACAGGAAATAATCTGCTCAAAATGTATCCAAATAAAACTATGTCACCTAGTCAGTTTACTAAATGATAGAAAATGGGTCCCTGAAGGAAAAAGGTTGGGAACCACTGGTGTATTATACAGATATTTATAGTTATTTGTTGTGGTTGTTTTTCTTTTTAATATATATTTCTGACAACTTTCTGCTGTAACAAAAGAATTCCCCAACTCGGGATCAATAAAGTACATCGATCTATCTATTAGCTGACAGTCATGCTACCTCATACAGTGCTGTCAATGCAAACAAAGTCATGGAGGTAACCAAAACTCTGTGAGCCTGTTATTTTAGGGGGAAACCCTGAAAACTGGAAAGAGGAGGTGAAGAGTCAAAACGAAAGCAGCTATCGTTTCCTTTTCGTGTGATTTTCAATCTTTAGTCGCTCTAACATCCACAATTTGCTCCAGGAAATGACCATTTATCCCACTGCAGGCAACTGTTTCCATCTGTTTCTAGCTGCTGGTTGCTAACGTGTTAAATCTTGCAAGCTTCAATCCTGCTAACTAGCCACACAGCTAAACCAAACCACAGGTGTCTCATTTCTTATTATCGTGTTTTTAAAAAAAAACAGAAAAAGCCTTTTATTCCTTACCAGGTGGATGCACACACCACTCCGTGAGGTTCTCACTCAGACAGGGAAGCAAATTATACATCCGTTAGATTGATTAGCAGCTAAACGCCGCTGGTTGTTGTTCATCTCCTGATGTTGACACAGAGTCGCTGCTAAAGCCGAAGATCGTCTCCGGAGTCCGGGCAGGGAGGTTGACTCAGCAGCGAGACCGAGCGACAACAGAGGGGGGCGCGCCTTAAAGTCATATTACCGGGTATTACATATATTTAAAAACTACTTACAGTGTACACCTGCTGCAGTGGTTTAGCGTAACTAAACCAAAACCAAAATACCTTCAAGTGTCTTTTTTTCTGCACCTTTTCTGAACGTCGTGCGTAAAATTAGAAGCGTTTACTCCGTGCGTAAATCCTATGCGTAAAGTTTGCCTCCGAGTAGCCGCGCAGAAAACAGAGGACAGTTTTGGCGTAAACGGCCATGTAGACCCATAAAACTATTTGTATTCAGCTGAAAAAAGTATAATTACTTTTTAAAGTGTCATTTTTGGCTTTTATCCAAAATACAATGTACACCTGCTGCAGTGGTGGAGCAAGTATTCATCTATTCTTAAAGGTCCAGTGTGTAACATTTAAGAGGATATATTTGGATAAATGCAATATAATATTCATGTTTTCATTAGTGTGTAATCATATACTGTCAATGGTGTAATCACCTGAATATAAGAATCATTGTGTTTTTGTTACCTTAGACGAGTGGTTCCCAACCTCGGGGCTCACCAAAGCTTCACAGGAGGTCGCAAGGCCTTCTTGATTATAAGGGGTGTAAGAAAACTTTGAGAAATATACAGAGTATGCCTATATCTCTACTTTTGTGAAGAAAAGTAAATGTAAATTGTCTAATAGAACAATGGTGAAGCGAAAACACTGAATCTTTTTTTTTTTTAAAGAAGCCGATAAGTCTGTATGATTGTTTAAAAATATATATAAAAAAATACATAATACAGACAGAGAATTGTATAAAAAGTTCCCTCAAAAGTTCCCTGCTCAGAATTCGTCCAAATTACTCCTTTTACACAAACTTCTTGCAGTTACTGAGTTCACTATTTGGGTTAATTGTACAGTTTTATATATTTATTTATTTATTAATATGTCACTTG
>NW_023340206.1:12556818-12560951 GCF_004916995.1 Morone saxatilis
TTATATATTTATTTATTTATTAATATGTCACTTGGTAAGTTAACTAAATTATAGAAAAGGGGTCCCTTTTGGTTGGGAACCACTGCCTTAGAATGTATGTTCCTACAATAGTGAGAAAGCCCATCACAGTTTTCAATTGTAACACCTTCACAATGCTTGTTTTATCAAAATTATTTAAAAAAAATTAATTAAAAGCAGCACATCTTCACATTCACATCAGCTGTACGTATACATAAACTAAACTGTTTAGTAGTTTGATTTATAACAAAGTATAATTTCTTTATAAGCTCTCTCTGATCCAAGTCTTCCTGCAGAGCCACAAAACAGCAGCAGAGTGACACCTCTTACCATTTTACTCCTCTTGGATGCTGCTTAACCACCACCGAACAAGAATTGTTCTTCTTCTATTACTTCTGCCTCAAAGCTCTTTGACTCTAGCTCCCTCTGTAGATAGAAACAGCTCCTTCTAGTAACAAAAACACAACAATTCATATTTTTAGAAGATTAAACATAAATGAAAAAGTTCTGCCAATTGTTTACCTTAACTAATGATTTCCGTTTTTTAACTTAATATTTAAATTTGACAACATTTGACACCAAACTAGGGTGTAAAGGCATTTTAAAAATCCAAAATGAAGATTTTAAATTATTATTTACATTTACAAAGTGGGTGTGATTGCAGAGTGGGAATGTGTATGGATTTTAGTTAATTGGAGACAGATTCTCCTTGTCCTGCTGAAGTGTCCTTGAGCAAAAGACTGACTGCTGACTTCCCTTTAAAGGGTTCATTTCCTCAAAAAAACAAAAACAAAACGAGCTTTGGAAATGCCTACGAAGTTCCAACAGTAACTCTCTATTGTCATTATACATTACATTTGTCTATCATATTTCTTTTACATAATTAAAACAAACACCTGTCATCATTAACACCAGTTAATCAGGCTGCATTTATTGATCATAAAATCTTGCTACCTCTTTAAATCTCCCTTCTGATTAAAAAAAGATCCTCGTAGCAGCCAATCATAACGTCCTGAGCCCCGGGAACAGACTCATATCAGACAGCGTCACTGCACTGACCCCTTCTTCTCTCCAGGATGCTGCTCTTTCTCGGCCTCTTCTTCTCTGCGGGCTTTTCCATGGAGATGAACCAAACCTCCAAGCTGCTGGGAGCGGAGAGCGGGGAGCAGTGCTCGGCCTGTGACTTCCGGGAGCACAGCAAGCAGATGCGGCTCCACAGCATCAAGTCCCAGATCCTCAGCATCCTGCGGCTCGAACAGGCTCCCAACATCAGCCGGGACATGATCCGCCAGCTGCTGCCCAAAGCGCCTCCTCTGACGCAGCTCCTGGACCAGTACGACCCGCGGGTGGAGGAGGAGGACCACGCCACGACGGAGACCATCATCACCATGGCCACCAAGCGTAACTAAACCAAAACCAAAATACCTTTAAGTGTTCCTTCTTCTTTTTTTGTTCTGCACCTTTTCTGAACGTTGTGCGTAAAATTAGAAGTGTATAATCCGTGCGTAAATCCTATGCGTAAAGTTTGCCCCCCGCAGAAAACCGAGGACAGTTTTGGCGTAAACGGCCATGTAGACCCATAACACTATTTATATCCCGCTGAAAAAAAAATATATATATAAAGTGTATTTTTTGGCTTTTATCCAAAATACTTACAACATTTTGATTTTGAAAAGCTGTTGATACTTAAACTCGATTAAGTAGTGTCTAAGAAAACATAAATCTTTATTTATTATGCAGCAACCTTGCTGCATAAAAGTGCGTATCTTTGCAAACTGAAGTCACAGCCCGTTTCATGAAGTGACATTTTTTGAAATAATAGAGAATAAGTCATATTATTCTGCTACACATATGAGTTATTGTGTGTACAGAATACCGAGTGAATTATCTGGTAAATAGGCCCATTAGATTTAGATTGTCCTTGTCTACAAATGGATTGTGTGGCATGATGATGGCGCTAAAAGAAAGGTCATGGGGTCACTAAGAACATCAAGACATTTTAAGCAAATCAGGTCAGGATCAAAGGCAGAGGTGGAAAGTGAAGTTCAAATACTTCCATACTGCACTTAAGTAGTTTTTACAGGTATCTGTACTTCTATTTGAGTAAATTTACCTCTGAAATAAATTTTGCCCTGATGGTGAAAAAAAGGTCAACAGCTCAGGAAAATAATTTGGGTTCATCCTCTGGGGATCATGTATATTTACAGTAAATTTCATGCTAGTCTGATGTTTGCGCTTGACTAAAGTGATGGACAAACAGCCAAATGTTAAATCTAAACACTGTATTGATTTCTTCCAGCTAATCCAATCACCCAGGATGAGTTTGCCTCCTGTTGTCTGTTCAGCCTCAGTCCGAAGATTCAACCCAAAAACATCCTGCGTGCTCAGCTGTGGGTTCACCTGCGGCCCGCCGACATGGTCACCACCGTCTTCCTTCAGATCTCCCGCCTCAAACCCGGTAAGGAGGGAAACAACACCCGAGTCAGAGTTCGCTCCCTGAAGATCGACACTGATGTTGGTGCTAGCTCTTGGCAGAGCATCGACATCAAGCCTCTGCTGCAGGCTTGGCTGCGTCAACCAGAGACCAACTACGGCATCGAGATCAACGCCTACGACTCCAGTGGAGCAGATCTGGCTGTCACCTCAGCAGAGCCTGGAGAGGAAGGACTGGTGAGTGCAATCAAAATGTTTAAAGTCCCCTTCCAGTCAAAAATCAGTGTTTCTTCTTGTGAATGATGTATGTGCAGAGTTTGACACTAGAAGGATGTTTTTTTTGTCTAAAAGTGGAAATGTTTAGTCAAGCTTTTCTGGCTGCAGGTGCTTCATCTGTTGCATTGTCAGAACATTTTCAATCCCTTTCCAGCAACCATTCATTGAAGTGAAGATCCTCGACCGCCCCAAGAGATCCCGCCGTGACTCGGGCCTCAACTGCGACGAAGAGTCTGCAGAGACCCGTTGCTGCCGCTACCCGCTCACCGTCGACTTTGAGGAGTTCGGCTGGGACTGGATCATCGCTCCCAAACGTTATCGGGCCAACTATTGCTCAGGCGAGTGCGAGTTCATGCACCTGCAGCAGTACCCGCATGCACACCTGGTGAACAAGGCCAACCCACGGGGCACTGCGGGGCCCTGCTGCACGCCCACCAAGATGTCGCCCATCAACATGCTCTACTTCAACCGCAAGGAGCAGATCATCTATGGAAAGATACCGTCCATGGTGGTTGACCACTGCGGCTGCTCCTGAAGAAACCATTTGCAGGCTCAATTATAGAAGCTTTGTTTTCAGCAAACGCGATGCAAAAATTCTTTGATTTGTTAAAACCCAGTAACATCTAATCTAGAGGAGCGATGCAAGTATTTTTGAGGGCGACTCCTAAAGTTGTTTTTATTCATACTTTGTGCTTTTATCCAAATAAAAGAAATATCACAAAAAAAAAACCTTAGATATGATGGAAAACATGATAGAAACAACAGTCGGACGGACAAACTAAAGGTCATAAAAGCACAACAGAGACAACAGAAATTCTTAAATAATCTAAACTTTACAAAAAATGCAATAATAAAAGTCGCGAAGTTGCATCCTTATCTTCGATAATGTGAAGGAGGGATTTAAATCAAATCCAACAGATTTCACTGGATCGCTCAAAGTGGGCACAGGACTCATCCACATAGTTAGACCAGGAGGCGGATACGGGTGAAACTGATGATATTACACAGCTGAGGGCACTCAACATTTTCTTAAGCTCATAATTTTATGCATTTGGGAAGCAAAAATACATTGATTTGCATGGCCTAACCCTAACCTTACTTCCATGGATCAAAAACCTCAAGAAACAAGACTTGAAAGGCAGGTAAAGACTGGTAAAAGGTACTCCTTAATCAAGAATGTTTTTAACTTACATTTTAAAGTCAAATGTCTCTGAAATATATTCAACATTTGAGTTTTTTTATTAAAAAAATTTAACATGACGTAAATATTCTTAGAATAAACAAAGCACAAATAAATCGAGTAAACTTTACTAGATCCCATAAGTCGCTCACCCTTTACATTGCACTTATGTAATTAAATTACATGGAAAATGTAATGTAATGTAATTGAAATACTTAAAGTCAAC
>NW_023340206.1:12561051-12576552 GCF_004916995.1 Morone saxatilis
ATGTACATCTTTCCATCAAATTAAGATAAGTTAAAATCAAGGAGTACCGTTAAGTTTTAGCTTCTTAACGGTCTTTTTGTGCAACAGGTTAACCAAAATTGTAAGGACTTTCCTTTAAAGTCAGGATACCTTACCCCCGTTAAACCTTAGACATACCTGTAATTTGAAGCCCATTTGAAGGAACCGCCTTACACGGAAAAAACCTTACTGGTGCTATTCGTGGCAATTGGTTAGAACCAATATCTTCCTTTCCCTTATGACTTCTTCTTGCCTTCTCCTGGCATTTTCTTGCAATTTGCCTCTTCCCTTCAATGTCTCTTGCTAGGCTTGCAACACTTGATGCAGCTGCGAGCAGGATGGGAAGTTCAAACCCACAGGAGGTCCAAAAAACAAGATTTTAAGGAGGCTTGTTAGTTAGAACTCTCTGGCACAAAAATAAACAGCATGATCGCAATTACTTGTCGCACGTCCTAGCTGCGCAATTAGCTACCAAACCCTGCGTGTCCAACCGCGCAGGGAATCTTTCAACTATCCTCCGTTAATGGACCCATATTCTTTCCTTGTTTTCCCTGTTTGCTGCTCAGAGCTAGTGGATTGAAAGACCTGGGCAGTTGAAGGCTGACGGAACTCGCGCTCGATGCTCAAGAGGGAGGGTTGTCTGATTTTGAGCCGAGTGCTAGATGTCCTGAACTGTTTGTTGGGTGCTTCAATGGGGGTTCTGACCAAAAAGTCTTGTTCTGTTGGAACAGAACGTCCTCCAACTTGGCCGACGAGATTAAATTCTGTGTGTCCTGCAGAGAACAAAATGTCCTGTCAGCATCACTGAGTGACTTTCTATAATTGTTGATTGTTCTCGTGTATCTCTACAAGAACTGCTTTCCTTTAGACCTAAGGAGCAGAATAACTGTATCAGCAGGACACGCGGTAGAGTTTGCACTTGCAATAAAGCAGAATTTACTCTCATTTCAACTTCCGGCGAGGATCGTCAAGATTTTAAATACAAAGTTCCTGTTAAAGACAAGATATGTTTCAACGAGAGGAGGATTAGGAATGCAAGATATTTATATTTAGTCTTGCTTTTCCTCTATGGCCTGAGACTGAAGCAGCAAAGTTTGCCAGGAGTTTGTTGGCTATTTATGTCTAAGATATGACTCATCACATTCGCTACTGTATGGCTGTAGTACAGTATACGATGACACATAAACCACAGAGTAAGCGGCCCCACAACATCCAGGTCATGTTTCCTGCATTGTGTCAGTTCCGAAAGTTCTGAATGCTGCACTGCAATGAGCTAGCTGTCTGTGATCAGAAGGCAATAGTAAGCACACCTGATACATCGACCTCTCAAAACAATGTTATTTTCTGGTGAAACCATGAGTTCAGTCTCTAAGATCTGATCGTTTAATGCAGCATTGTGTGGTTTCTGAAGAGAGTACACTAACAGTTTGTTTGCTGACATGCAACGTGAAACCAGTGATTCATTATGAAGTCTGAAAAATGGTACACCAGTCAACATGGCTGCAACAGCTAGCTTGAATAGCTGGCTATGCAAAGTATTATTGTAAACCACACAGGATGGCGTTCTTACAGCAGACTCGTTTTGTCCTGGTTAACATCTGCTTCACAACAGGCAGTGTGTCAAAGATCAACCCCACGAATATTTCCCCCTGGGTAACTTAAGTCTTCAACGGTATGTCAAAAAAATTTTTTTAAAAGCTATTTATTTCGTCACCACAGGCTGGCACCAAAATGTGGGCTTTGTATAGTTAATAATCATAAATGTGCTATAAACATGTCTATATTTTTTGGGCATACAGTGTATGAAGTATGTGAAGACAGGGTCCCACCCCCCAGCTGCAATATGCACTTTCAGATGACAGACACTTATCGACTAATATCATACTCGTCCCTAATGGCTTTGGTGGAGAACAAAACCAACAGAACTTGGATGCATCGCGTGGAACGCTTCTGATATTCTTTCTGGTATTGTTATTTTTCTATATGCGCCGAGTGACACAGGGCAGTATTCAGTATTTTTCTCTACCAAGTTAGATAAGACACGTTAGCAAGTGACCTAAAGCCAAGGTTCCCTGTAGTCTAAATCAGTGGTTATATTCTTTTGTGACCGCCTTCCGAAACAGATAAAGCAATTTCTGTCTGTTCCACTAAAACAAGAGATAGCGCTGTATTCAGTATTTTTCCCTCTTTTCTAGGGGCCTGATTGAATCCCATCCCTCATCGTTCATCCTTGCCAAACTCCAGCCCCCCCCGATTCTAATCTGTGCAAAGCCTCAGTTAAAGGTGCTCCTGACCACTTGGTAACCTGCAGCTATAGGATGTTACTATTACGAATTATTATCAGGGCGCGGGCAAGTACAAATGGTAGAAACATAGAAAGATAAGTCTTATTCTATCTACCGTTTTCTAAGATTGTTCTTTGATCCCTTTGGATCCAAAATCAGAATCAGGAAGTTTTGTTTATGTGCCAAGTAGCGTTTTTAACGCCTACGAGGAATGTGACCTGGCGATGCACTCTGTGCCGTGCAATACAACATATACAGCATAGTACAAATACAAATATACAAATATCAACTTATGCTCAGAATCAAACACAAAAACTCATGCACAGGAAAAATAAGGAGAGTAACTTTCCAAAGATCAGTACAACCGTAGATATAAGAAAGATAAGAAGAGAAAAGAAAGATAAGAAGAGACATTAATGACATTAGTAATGTGCAAACTGATCTTTATCATGAATTAGGTTTTAGTTTCAGAGTTGTAGGTGTCTGGGTTACTTTCTCTTTCTCTGAAAACACGTGGTCACTCTAAGCTCTTCTGCTTATTGGCTTTCCTCCCCTAAAAACTCTGCGTCATATTGCTTTTAATCATTTAAAATATACTTTACAGATTATTTGACAACCTTGGAGTCTAAGAAAAAATAAATAAAGCGCGAATTTATTCTTGTTTTTGTGCTCGTATTACCAAATCTGCAATAAAAACACACTGTGTATTATTGTTATTGTGGGTAAACCAGCTAACTGACGGAACAGCCAATTTTCATCGTCCTGATTGGCTGTCACGAGAAAAGGGGCGGGCACATGGGAGTAATTCTAAACGCTGATTGGATGACGCTGTTTCCGTACAGTTCTACAGCAGCAGAAATAGGCTGAGTATCTGTTGGCACATTCGTTGCACAATTTTGGAAAAAAACCTCTTTCCAGTATTATTACATTTCTTCCAGAGATTGTACACGATCCCTCAAAAATAAAAGGTAAGTTTAATCACTTACTTCCTCACGCAGTCACTAAATGTAGCCAAAATACGGTATTTGTTATCATATTAAGATACACTTAAACTAGACTGATCCACAGATTTAAGGAGCTGAACTTGGCTTTGCTAATCGATAATGTTAAACGAAAAACAACTCCTAGAGAAGCACTAAAGACTGGTTATACGTCGCTAGCTTCCCCTTTATATTCGCTGTACCAAGCAGCACTTGTTTTAATAAATAATACACTTTCTTTGTAATGGTTTACGGAACCAGTCTTCGCCCACCACTTAAAGTCTGAATCGTTGGTTATAAACTACCAACCTGTCTCAAATGTTGTAATTGTAGTTCATATGTGACACTAGGTGAATTACATGTGAGCCGAATTCACCAATGCCACATACTTATTTAGGTAAAATGTTTTGTTTCTTTCTGTGACGCTGGTATTTATGGCAATAGAGAGGAAAACCTTAAAAAGTCACATTTCTGGATGGAATTTGGTTTTACGAAAGCTAGATAGGTCCTGGGAGGATTTCTGTTGGAGGATATTTTTAGACTAACGCTGGAGAGGCAGAGTGACACCAGTGGGGGAAATGAAACTTATGGACTTATGGGCCAGCTTGGTATGATTAAATATGTACTATAATGTTGGGTTTGAATAATGAACAAATGCAGATTTCAGATGCAAGAATGACAAAAATCCATATCTTTATTTTTCAGGATGGTTGTGTGTATTCATTATTTGTCTTTTTATTTTAGATTTTTCATTCAACAATGTTTAACACACAAGTCTAAAGTCTCAGATGTTGGACTTTTCTGCGTCTGCATCTTCTATATTTATTAACTTCTTGTTCAAATCTGAATAGACCCTTTTCACTGCAGCCACTCAGGGTGAACGCAGGTGTTATCACCTTTCCAGTGAGCCAACATGAACAATAGCAGCACCCTGACCTGAATAGAACAGAGCCTTAATTATGGGTAACATCTATGTCTACCCTACTATGTCATGTCAAAAGAAAAATGTGTAATAATCCTCCAAGATTACAGACCTCTTGGTTTTAGTTTCTAAAGTTCCCCTGAGCAGAAGGGAGGAGAGACATGTTGCATAATAATTATCGAGTCAGCACTTCTGATTTCTGTTTTCTTGATCTGTTAACAAGCCACTGGGTTGGTGTAGTGAGTGAAGATTGTAGCTCCAGAGCTCCCTGACATTTGACCTATCGATTTACTATCGATATTGCTTTTTAAAAATCAATTTTTGTGATGCACTGAATTTTAAATGAAGTATGGGCTACAAGTTGTGACCCTGAATCTTCATGAAGCTGCTCTTGTTCACCAGAAGATGGCGCAGTGGTGCCAGCTCCAGATGCTGGACTGCAAGTACCTGGAGCAGGTGGACCAGCTGTATGACGACTCGTTCCCCATGGACATCCGCCAGTACCTGAGCAAGTGGATCGAGAGCATCGACTGGTAAGACTGTCACACTGCGAGGAAACCTGAGTTCTTTTTGTTATCTTTTTTAAGTAAAGTTTTACTTTTTCAAATCCTTTTCTTAATTTTTTAATAGGGCTGCAACTTTAATTAGAAAATGTAGTTGAAAAGTTGCCACTGACTAAAATAACAAGAAAAAGAACATTTGTGTATTATCCTGCAACTAATGATTATTTTTCGTTATCAATTAATCTGCCTAATACTTTTTTGATTAATTGATAGTCAGTGAAATGTCAGAAAATGTCAAATAAAATGCTCATTAAAATGGTTTTAAATGTCTTTGTAGGATCCATTTAGGTTATTTATGTTTTTAATGTATGTAAATAGTTGTGTATGTATTTATAGACTACAACATTGTGACCAGTAGATGGTAGGAAGTTCCTAGTCTCTACTTGTTCTCCATCTCCGCCTCCTCAGGGACACGGTTGCCATGCAGGACTCTCTGGCCACAGTTCGATTCCACGACCTCCTGGCACAGCTCGACGACCAACACAGCCGCTTCGCCCTGGAGAACAACTTCCTGCTGCAGCACAACATCCGCAAGATCAAGAGGAACCTGCAGGTCAGACTTCTTTCTTTGTGTAATGAGTTATAATTTTGATGATAAACTCTAAATGTAGAGTGATTGTCTCTTCAGGATCGGTTCCAGGAAGATCCAGTCCACATGGCCATGATCATCTCCAGAAACCTGAAGGAGGAGCAGAAGATCCTGGCCACTGCAAAAAGTGCAGAGGTAAAACGTTTTCACAGAACTTTTCTTTCTTAGATAACGAAGAAAATGGATCCACTCATTTTAAAATAGTTTTATAATATTAAAATGACACATTTTGTATCTGAGAAAACATTATATAATTACACACTTATTATTATTCTGTAATTGTATAGGCGTTAATATATATTAGCCCGGAGGTTTGCTCAGCTTGTTTTTCTGAGATCCGGACGTACGATAAAATCCTTCATTCGGTTCAAATATAGAGGTAAAAACCACCAAGATCTAAAAAGTGGATGGTAAAAACGTGGCCTTAAACTATTTACAGCTTCTGGCAGACAACCACAACGTATGCACAAAAGGGATATGATGCCATCGACAGGCGATCGGTAAAATGCACCGTTACCTGAATAAAGTCTGAATATTGTTGGAAACATTTGGGATAATGTAGGTACACAACTCAACTACATATAGAACAAAGCTGTTTATAGACATTTTAATGAGGAAATGTATAGTTTTAAATCTTCCTGGACATGGCTAAGTTATTTGGCACTAAATATAGTTAAAACGTGTTCAATTTGTACAGTTTCAATTAATGAATTCTAATATATAATTTACAGAGACTTTCATTCAGTGCTTTTTTATTCACAAAGTAAAATATAGTGTTACCTTTCTGTTTGCAGCAGGAGGGTGAAGGGACGGTGTCGGCCATGGTGGTGGAGAAACAGAAGCTGGACAACAAAGTAAAGGAGATGAAAGACCGAGTCCAGGTAACTTATCTTTTTTACAGTCAATACAGACACCGTATAGATAACGTGTAAATACTAAACATCTTCACATGATGAACCGGGATCAGATTACAGTTACAGCTTCAGGTTGCAACATGACATCACGCTGGTAAGAAAAACTATCGAAATTCTCCTCAAATCTTCTTCTTCAGGTAGCGGATCAGAACATTAAGAACCTAGAAGATCTGCAGGACGAGTACGACTTCAAAGTCAACACGCTGAAGAACAGAGGTGGGAAAACTGCTGAATTGAAGAATTTAAACCTTAATTTTAAATTAATAATTAGCAAAAAAAATAAGACACAATTTCTTCAAACAGCATAATAAAACAAATGCAGGTATATATTAAATAAAGGAACCTGAAGGATTCTTATTTTTGTCACTTTTATTTAAACACTGTGACAAGATTACCTTCACTTAAACTTAGTTATGCAAGTGGTCTTACTCTTAAAATAATGAAAATAATCTTCTCCTTTGCTGGGATTTTTATTTTATGCAAACCATTATTGTTACTGGTTAAACTAAGCTCAATATTAGCTGTAACATCTTATTAAGAGAAAGTCTGATATCTTTTCTTAAAACCAGATTACTTTTCTAAGGCAAAACATGCTTGACAAGATTACTTTTCTTTTTAGACAAAAACTAAGACTAATATCTAACTAATTTCTGTTTTACTTTCTTGAGATTCCTTTTTTGCAGACACAACATTTTTTTACACAAAAAAAGAAATAACTGAATGTATTACATTCTGAATTTATAAGAAGGGACAAATAATTAGGAATTTGTCGTAGACAGCATTTCACAAAGCTTATAAAGATTCCCAGAACCCAACAACTCACAAAACTCCAGTATTTTTTAAGGGAGTCTGGGGCTGATGTGCCACCACCTTAACTGGTCCAGATACTGCTTTTTTAACAGTCTAAATGGGGTGTCAGTGTTCTCTTCCACAGTAAGACTCGCTAAACGCTAAACTCTGATTTAAGGTTTTATTTATGTTTCTGTAGAGAATGAAATGAACGGCATGACACCAAAGGAGCTGGAGAAAGAGAAAATGACGGTTGGGAGGATGGGCTTTGAACTCAAAGCCAAACGACAGGTGAGCAGACAGAGACGAAATAAAAACAGATGAGATATGTTTTAAGGGAGGGATTTGATTTGTCTCCTCCCATCCTCCTCTCTCCTCCTCCTCTTTCCCCTTATCCACCTTGTCCTCTCCCTTTTTCCTCTACTTCCTCTTCCTCTCTCCTCCTCACAGCAGTAGCTAGAGACCGAGGGCATACAGAGGATGGATGGCTGTCAGAGCTATATTTACGATTTCTTACCATATTTTTGTTCTAGTGCAAAAACTGTAAGATTTTGAGACTAAAATGACATCAAAATTCATTCTGGCACTGCTGGATAAGGGGAGAATAAGGTATCTTGTTATCGTTTGAGAATTGCTGTTGTGGTCGACCTGTTTATGAACGCTTTCTCTGCTGTTTCAGGACGTGGTGACCCAGCTGACCGACCTCCTCAACGTCACTCAGGCGTTGCTGTCTGACCTGATCTCCGAGGAGCTGCCTGAGTGGAAGCAGCGGCAGCAGATCGCCTGTATCGGCGGTCCGCCCAACGCCTGCGTGGACCAGCTACAGAACTGGTGAGTCTTCCTGCCTCCCACAAGCTTAATAAACAAACAACAGCAACAGAAAAAAATAAACAAATACTCTCCTCCTCCTCTTCCTCCTGCAGGTTCACAGCAGTAGCAGAGAGTCTCCAGCAGGTCCGTCAGCACCTGAAAAAGCTGCAGGAGTTGGAGCAGAAGTTCACCTACGACAGCGACCCCATCACACAGAAAAAAGCTTTCTTGGAGGCCCGAGCCCTGGATCTCCTCAAGAACCTTCTCTCCAAGTAAGGAACCTTATTATTGGTCATCAATTAGAATTTGATTTACTTTAACTTACAAATCTTTTTTTTTGTGGGTAACTAAGCAATAATGGACATTGTGTGTGTGTGTGTTTGTGTGTGTGTAGCTCCCTGGTTGTGGAGAGGCAGCCCTGCATGCCCACCCACCCTCAGAGACCCCTGGTGCTGAAAACAGGCGTCCAGTTCACTGTGAAACTACGGTAAGAGACAAAAAAAACACAATACTGATGTCAAAACTGAACTAGTTGTGGTTATAAGTTATACGTTCTTTTAGTACTCTTCTAATCTTCTAATAATTACACTTGTGGTTTTCCTGTTTTTCTGTGAAAAATCTGTGTCACCCAAATAAAATGTCACGAGTGAAAAATATAAACGCAGCAAACGTGTCACAAATGTACAAAAACAAGTGCAATTCTGTGTCAACTTCCTGTTTCAGTTGAATTTTTGTTTTTGTTCAGGTTCCTGGTGAAGCTGCAGGAGTTTAACTACCAGCTCAAAGTCAAGGCTGTGTTTGATAAGTAAGCTGTTCATTTACCTTCTGAGAACAGTTGATACCTGCCTGTGTATGAACATGTTTTTAATCTCTTAACTTCTGCTTTTCCTCAGAGATGTTACAGAGAAGAAAGGGTACGTCTCAAAAACCATTTACACACATTTTAAGATAAATATTCAACAAAGTCTCCTTTAATAACTCTTTTTATGCTAAAAATCCTAATACTGATACTTTCAGTAAGTAAACAGAAAAAAAGCATTATTCATTCAATATCAAATATTTGAATGTCAATAAATGTTCGACTCCTTATTCGTGTCTATTGTCAGGTTTCGGAAGTTCAACATTTTGGGAACAAACACCAAAGTTATGAACATGGAGGAGTCAAACGGCAGCCTTGCAGCAGAGTTCAGACATTTGGTAAGAAGGGTGTTTCATTTTAAATACTTTAAATGTACAATATGTAATTTCTGCCACTAAGGGGTCTCTCAATTCAAACAATAAAAGACAAAGTTTGATGACGTGGTGTGTTTCTCTAATTTGTTCTTGTTCTCCACGTAGCAACTGAAAGAGCAGAAGGTCGCCGGCAACCGAACGAATGAGGTAAGAGTCTCAGTGATGATATTATGAATGCGAGTGAAATTCTCATTCCTTCATGCATACAGCCTATTAATGATCAGATTTCTTGTTGCTGTGGTTGATAAATACATGTACAGTGACTTTAATTGTCCTGGAAAGGTGTGTAAAGAGTGGGAACCCTCTTTGTGTGTCCGTGTTTGTTCAGGGTCCTCTGATCGTCACCGAGGAGCTTCACTCGCTCAGCTTCGAGTCCGAGCTGCAGCTCAACCAGTCGGGTCTCAACATCAAACTGGAGGTGAGACCAGACGACACAACCTTGACACAAACGTCTAAATCACGATTTAAAGTGCAAATGTTATAATGTGGGGACATACAATCTCAGTAATATTGTTTTGTAGAAAAAAAAGAATTATTACATTTGTAAATCTGCGATTTTATTTATTGCCGTTGTGGGAGAGATCCCCTCATATAGTCTACAGGGGAAAATAAAAGACTAGCGTGTTATTTAATCTGGATTTCATGAGTTTGTTTATAATTATTTCCTGTTGTTGTTTATATGTTGTTGTAGGCAATATCTCTGCCTGTTGTGGTCATATCTAACGTTTGTCAGCTGCCCAGCGGCTGGGCCTCCATCCTCTGGTACAACATGCTGACCACCGAGCCGAAGGTGAACACACACGCACACACACGCGCGCACACACACACACACACACACAAACACAAACCAAGGTCATTATAGTTAGTTCCTTAAAAACTAAAAGTAGGAGTGACAAAACATTAAAGTTAACTGAATAAAAAAAGAAAAAGTGAAGAAATGTCTTTGGTTCATGTTTATTGAGATTGGGATTTTTTTACATGATAGATGGGCCTCGTGCAAGAACATGTCCGTTCTCAAGAGGATGTACGACTGATTTAGGAGAATTCATTCACCAATTTCCTCTAACTTTTAATTTTCTCTTAGACACAAACACAATTTACGAGTGGTGCAGTACTCAGATACTATACATTAGTACAAGTACTTGCTATTATTTCCATTTTATGCTACTTTATACTTCTACATCTCTACATATATTTAATAACTGCTTTTACCAGTTACTTTGCAGGTTTAAATTATTAATATAAAATATAAATAAATAAATAAGTTATTGTGTATTATTACTGTTTAACCCAGCAGTATATAAAGTAATTAAAAAAAATGTTCTTCCTTCACCAGCTGCAACATTAAATGCATCAATCATGTAGGAATCAGAAAGGCGTAATGAGTACTTTAAGTATATTTTGATGTGATGATGAGTATTTCTATACTGTATTGCTGCTACTTTTATTCAAGTCAAAAAGCTGAATGCTTCCTCACTCACTGCTGTCTTCTTTGATTGTGAAGTTTATTGTTAAATCATAGAAATATTACAGAATTTCTTCATAACCAAAATGGAGATTTCCTTGTCACAAGTGTTTGCTTGTAAAATGAGTGAGAATGTTTTTTTATTTTATATTTATTTAATTGGCCTCAAATGTCTTCAGACCCTTACTGGTGTTAATAAAGTTTCCTCATCTTCTCTCTCCTCATCCTCAGAATCTGAAGTTCTTCCTCTCCCCTCCGTCCGCGAAGTGGTCTCAGCTGTCCGAGGTTCTCAGCTGGCAGTTCTCCTCCGTCACTAAGCGAGGCCTGAACCAGGAGCAGCTCAACATGCTGGCTGACAAACTGCTCGGTGGGAACCGCATCACAAACACCCAACCGAAAGCAAAATTATAGACTTTTAAAGATTATCACCTCTGAGTCTTTCAGATCTTTCACACTTTGACACTATTATTCCGAGTATGACAATATTCAGACAATCGCCATAAAAAGTGTTTTTCTTTTGTGCATGCATCTCTACTCTAAACCGTTGGCTAGTCGGTTTGTTTACAACGCACAGAGCTGACTGTAAACAGGCAATCTGCAGTGAGAACTCCAAATGAGACGCTTATTCTAATGCGCTGTATAGATGTCATAATCATACCTTAATTAGAAAATGCTGAAACCTGAATGTTTCTCTGTAGGAGCCAAGGCCCAGAGGAACCCAGAGGGACAAATTCCATGGACCAAGTTTTGCAAGGTTAACCACAATCGGCCTATGATATACAGTAGATATGTTTGGTTTTTAATTAAAAATACAGCCTTTCAAAGCATTATTTTGTTATTTACATGATTGCTTTATTTGTAGTATCTGTAAAGTGTATCTTTGCTAAACCCTTTTTCTTTTTTCCCGCAGCAGGGTGCCAATGAGAAAGCTTTTCCCTTCTGGTTGTGGATCGAAGGAATCCTCGATGTGATCAAAAGACACCTGCTTTCTCTCTGGAACGACGGGTGAGCTCATTTTTAGATTAAACATTTCTGAGAGGTCTGAGAGTGGATTTGTGATTTTTTTTTTCTGCCTCTGTGTGCAGCTCCATCATGGGCTTCATCAGTAAGGAGAGGGAGAAGGCTCTGCTGAGTGACAAGTGTCCCGGTACCTTCCTGCTCAGGTTCAGTGAGAGCAGCAGAGAGGGAGCTATCACCTTCACCTGGATCGAACACGACGTGCACGGTGAGCAAAGGGAATTGGTGTAGAAAGTGCTTCTTCGGCCGCATTTAGTGTCCAATAACGGCTACTTTGTTTTCAAACTGTAAGCAAAAGAAATCAGGCACAACGGCTGCTCGCTTTTATTTCTTTTACACTCAAGTGCTGCCTTTGATGCTGTTGATCATAGCTCTTACATCGCTTAGAGACTTGGGAAGGGCACAGCTCCTAGCTCATTGTTTCCTTGAATTCTAATAATTGGTATCTGTATCACATAAGTTACTGCACGTTGGTTTGGTTTCATTATTGGAAGTTTCTAAAATCTCTGTTTTTGAACCCAGACAAGCCGGTCTTCCATTCTGTGGAGCCGTACACAAAGAAGGAACTGTCCGCCGTCTCTTTGCCCGACATCATCCGCACCTACAAGGTCATGGCCGCCGAGAACATCCCTGAGAACCCGCTTCGTTTCCTCTACCCCAACATCCCAAAAGACAAGGCCTTCGGGAAGTACTACCCCAAACCCACAGAGAGTAAGTACTCCAGTAAATGACATCGTCCGTAATGAAATACTTTTCAAAGGTCCAGTGTGTAACATTTTGGAGGCTCTATTGTTGTGTTTTTTTTACATATTAAGACTTATTTTCAGGTCTAATAAACACCTGAAAATGAGTCTTAATATTTTATTTTGACAATTAATTTCAATTAAATGCAAAAATATTTGCAGGAGAGGGTTTGCAGGACTCAATCATACATATTATATACAGTATGAAGCAACTACATTTTTCATGCATAATGTGTACTTAAAGTACATTTTGCTGACAATAATTCAGTTGTATTGAAGTATTTTTACAGCATGATATTGCCACTTTGACTTAAATAAAGAATCTGAATACTTCCTCCACCACCACTGCACACTTTACGCTTTCTATTTAATTTACTCAATCGCAAAATACACATTCTGATACAAAACTTCATTCAGATTTTTAAAGGTTTATCTGTGTGTATCTGACTTCCAGCTACAGAGCCCATGGACGTAGAGAACCCAGAGAGGACCGGCTACATGAAGACGGAGCTCATATCTGTCTCAGAAGTGTAAGCATCCGTCACAAAAACATATTCATGATAATTAATGTGATATATTTTGTGTTAATGTGGATGTTCTTCTCTCCTGTTGGTACAGACATCCGTCCAGACTGCAGGACAACATGATGCCGATGACTCCTGACGACTACAAGGCTTTATCGCAGTACGTGAGCCCCAGAGATATCGATGCTGTGGTGAGTACCGCTTTGTACCACGAGTTTACAGACTGCTGCTGTGTGTGCATCTTTAAATACTGCTGTCCAGAGTCCTGCGCAGGTCCAGAACCAACTCACCGTTTAATGTTAGATCCAGGATGCACAGCCGAGGGAAAAGAATAATAAGCCTGTCGTGTCTCTGTGTCTTTCTTCTTGCTCTGCTTTCAGGCCAACAATCTGATTTCTGGATTTGAAGAGTTTGACGTTCAGGTAGACGCAGCTTTAACTTGTTGCTCTACACTGAATAGTCCTTGTTAAAGTGTGTTTGTGTTGTTTTGTGCTACAGCAGATAGCAATGTCTTTTAAAGCATGAATTCAATTGATCTTCGTAAGTCCTGCCAGTTTTGGAACCTCGGTCAACTTTCTCCTTTCTCTAATTCTACTGGCGGTAAATGCAAAAAGGTCTTTGCTAATTTAATAGTATAAAATAAGAATACCGTATTGCTTTTTAGCTATTTGTAGAATAGATTCATAGAAAAAAAGGACAGAAATACAGAAATAGGGGTTCAACCTTTTATGACGAGCCCACAGAAGAAGAAAACATTACTTTATGCTGTTTACAAGGTTCATTATTAGAAGATAAGTCAGCTCAGTTTATGTGAATTATTAATTATTAATCGCTTCAGACTGTCAAACCAAACTCCATTCAAAAAGCAGGTGTTTTATGGTAAACTAACTAAAGATGTGATCATATATATATATATATATATATATATATATATGTCTCTCTTATCTTTTAACCATCTTCAAAATGTAGCATATCTACATACATTAAAGGAGGAAGTTGTTCCACAAAGGGGCGGGGCTTAATAAGGGCCAATTGTACTGTTCACGTGCAGTTTACTTGCATGAATGAAAAATTCTAATCTTTTGTGAACAACAAAGTAATTGTTTATAGATTTTTATGAATTGTTTTGAAAGAAATAATTCTATTTTTTTTAACTTTGTGCCTGGATTGATGCATCTGCATGTGGTTAACATGTGAAGGATCAGTTTGTCTCTTTTAGATACTAAACGATATAGATCTTCTTCTTTAACACCTTCCTAACAAGATACTGGGTACAAGTTGCTGTAGTTTGTCTTTCTGTAGCTGTTTTTTTTTTTTTTTTCTCCTTAGAAAAGAAAAATAGACACAAATGTATTGATCAAGAATAATTTAAATAACATGTTATCCCTTTCTTCTCTTTCCAGATGAGTTCAGAGTTTTCGGACCAAAACTGAGGACGACCAAGTGTCTTTATCTCATCCCTTTCTTCACACTTTACTTTACGTCAGAGCTTTTGGTTGATCATTTATAACGCTCTCAGTGTTGCTGTGGATCTTAAAACTCTTTTATTATTTTAAAATCATTATTATTATTATTATTATTATTATTATTATTATTGTGGGGTCAGGGAACCTTTTAAGTTTGGATACAGATCAGTATAGTAACCAATCAGCAGAACATTGGAGAGAATAAAGCCCCATTTGGAAGAGCTTATCATCACAGGGTTGGTGGGGAATAAAATATTTACTGTATAATAACTGTAATAAATGTGAACATACATATTATTATTATTATTATTATTACCCATAATAGGATCACAATAATAGTATATTATTGGGCAGAGGGTAAAAAAAATTGCCCACATATTCACTTCACACAAAGCAGGTGATGTTAAAATCTCCCAACCTCACCAGGTGAAATAAATACAGTCCAAATGGGGTTAAAATCAAGTTAAGTCGCTTTATTTCTGTACATATGTTTCTTTTTCTTATGAAATGTGAACTCCTCCTTTAATGTAAAACAGTGAAATTTAAGAATGTCATTCTGAAAAGCCGCCTTCTTTGTATCAGAAATACTATGAACACACGCCGATTTAAAGGAAACTTTAAAAGAATAATTTGTGGAAAAAATGTGTGACACATAATGTATGTGTTAAGTTTTCCTGTAGCAACCTGAGCTTTTATTTAAGAAACTGTATCATGAGCTTTTGTTTTCTAAAGGGCTGTAACAGTGGAACGAGCAATTAAACGACATAATGACTTCATGAGTTTTGTTTATTTTTGAATAAATCAAATCAAATGTCCTGTTATTGAAGATTATCTGTATTACAAAGCACATTTTATTTTTTACATAGATATACATAAAATAACTAGCTAAAGCTCGAACAAATGTTATATTACATTGTACAGGTAGTTCAATAGGACACATTGAAAGATGATCATTTTAACCCACACATTAACCAACATTAAATACTTTAACATAAATAAAAAAGAGAACATTTAAACATTAAACAGTGGTTCTCAACCTTTTTTTGGCCAGTGTCCCCCTATTCGTTAAAATATATATGTATATTCTGTTATTATTATTATTATTATTATTGTTATTATTATTACTGTTATTATTATTATTATTATTATTATTATTATTATTATTCAGCTTTATATAAATAAT
>NW_023340206.1:12576652-12578889 GCF_004916995.1 Morone saxatilis
GTGTGTGTGTGTGAGAGAGAGAGAGAGAGAGAGAGAGTGAGAGTGAGAGAGAGAGAGAGAGAGAGAGTGAGAGAGAGTTATTAGTACAGATAAATGTACATCACATGACATTAATACTAATACAGATTAGGAGCACATCTTAATTTCTAATCTATTATTCAATTCATAATCAATCACTCTCTCCAGCTCCTGTTAAGGAAACTTTTGGATTCTTATTTATTTATTTATTTTATTCTGGACATTTGCACTATTAATTTCATTTAATTTCAAAATATTTTGTGGTTCATTTTTCAGATGAAGCCTCCTGAGTCTTTTTAAGTTATTGTTTGTTTTTAAGTTAACCTGAGTAGCATAAGTAGCTGAAAGACATGTTTTTTATTACTTTATATTTTATCCTTATTAATCTTCTGCTATGTTGCACCAAATGTAAAAACTCAATTCCAATTTTGTAGCTGATATATTTTGAACATTTAGCTGACTTTCCTCACATTTCAGACAGAAATTAAGGTAGAACATGTTGTATGTAATTGTTATTTAAATTGTTAATTTAAATCTAATAATGTAAGTGTTTAGTACAATGAAGAGTGCCCTCCAGTGGTCAGAGTGAATAACTACAACACTAAACACCACTTAACATAAGTTATTGATTACTGTTAACTCATAACTCTTGACAAGAAATGTAATACATTTGGGGATGAATTTATTGAATATGAATATAGATTTCATATTTATTTTATTTCATTTTTCTCAGAGTTTTACTCACGCAGGTGTTTTTTTTGCTGTGCTACTCCACAAGTTGTAGACATCAGCCTTTAAATTGTAAAATAATTTACATATTATAAAATTGTCAGACAATTCAAATGAATGTAGCAAAACCAAAGGTATTGTTGTTGTTGTCTTCTTTGTCAAAATCAGCATTAAAACCTTTTTCTCAAACTTTTCACATTCAGCTTTGTGTTCTCTACTTCCATAAAGAAGGTAACAGTTCTGCTACTGAAAATATCTCTACTGCAATCAGGACTTAAACTCCTGCAAACACACAACAATGTGAGCCAAAACAGTTTTTCTTTCTATGATCTTGTTAGCTTTGAAAGGTTCAGATATCAGATCTAGACATGGAGGTAAAATAAATCTTATTTGTGGCGTCAATACATTTCCAAAAATGTCTCAGTCCAGATAAAGTATAAACTTTTTTAACATTTTCTGCCAAATAGAAAAATATCCTACCAGAGGAGATGTTCCTTCTTCCAAGATGTCCTCCACTGACGCTGCAGATCTACGAGTGGGAGACAAATTAAAGTCTTAACATGTTAACAGCTGACAGAGAAAGTCAAAATCATACAATAATAAACATAGGATTTAGTTACATTAATAATCAACCGTAAGACTGGAAAGTGGAGCAACCTGAAGACTGTTCCATAGTTCCCACAGAGCGTCAGCAGCAGCAGTCCTCCTGCAACCATCAAACACAGAATAAATCATCAGAACTTTAAATTGCATCCATTATATGGTATATTCATGATATGCTGAAACATCATGATGATGTATGAACCATGGTGTATTGAAATATAAAAATGTTTAACATGAACAAGGGAAATGTGCTAACTCTTACAGTTTAACATTGGGGGGGCATTGACAACCACAATGGTCAATCTGGTGATTTACATATCTAACACTGTTTTATTTTACTGTTCCTGAAGGCTTTTACTTTAATACTAAAACCAACAGTAAGACTGTATATGTTTGTATATGTATGGATTAAATGGCATATTCCTGATATGGCTAAGACAATCATATTGATTCTATTGATTGCAACAGATGTTACAATTGCAATAGGAACAGTTAGTAAAGGTAAGTTAGGTAAAATGACAGAAATAGTGACATTTAATATCTAATAAAGTCTTTAAAAATCAAAGAAGGAAAAGCTGTTTTAAAGATGACATTGGTGTCTAGAATCTGTACAATTATTGGAATAATAGTGAGACTTTGTGGCCAATTGTATCACATAAAAAGGAAAATAAAAACTCCTACAGTGGTAGAATAATTCAATGAGCCAATAATCAATAACAATCAGACCCTCTAGTGGTAGCAGATGTTATTGGATCCAATCTACCAATCACACACAGCTGGCTCGTTTCAGTGTTCCTGCCGGTACTGCTCCACCAGAGCAACGTGACTGAATAATGACCTTAATCGATCTTTATTATATTCTCACACAGCGAGGAAACAACAAACAA
>NW_023340206.1:12579596-12586104 GCF_004916995.1 Morone saxatilis
ACAACTTCCAGATCAGCTGAGGATAAACCCAACTAAAGACTGACCACAGTTGTTGTATCGCCTGAAAAGATAACTTCTATTCTATACCCAAATTATTCATTTGAACAATGGGTCAAACATTCAAACCAACCTGTTGTATGAAATAAAAAACTGAATATTCACTCATAAATGATTTATCTCATTTAATTTAAGGGTTATTATCTAAACATATATCATCTTCTGGATGGAATAATTTGATTAATTTACATGATGTTCACCATTTTGTGGTTTATAGGAAACCTAAATTACGGTTGGTTTCTGGTTCCTGACGAGGTGACACCTCGGGTCTGCAATCTGGTACAATTATTGGGGATATAATATTGAACAATTGTCATATAAAACAGCCTTTTAAACCACTAAAAACCAACAGGATATTGGAATTTTTTGTATCCCTGTGAATTGTCTCAAGATTAAGCAACCCACTTCCACTATGTTTTGCGATACGAATCAATCATCAATCAGCAATAATCAAATAATAATCATCGTAGATCTTATTGCTTCTGCTTCAATTACAGCGACAACCAGCAGCTAATGAACTGCAGCAGCTTCATGATCACAATCTTCCGCCACTCTGTTAGTGTTTGTTGTTCAGAGGCTGTTCGCTTGTCGCTTTCACTGAACGCTCATCAACAGGTGGCGTTGATTTCCTCTGACAATAACAGCAGGAAAACAACAACAACAACTGTTAAAACACCATGTTCATTCTCACAATAATGTCTGATTAATGTAAACTTAATGTAACTCGAGTTTGACCGATTGTTTGTTTGTTTATATTCACCAACTGTACAGACAGACAGCAACCCTGTTTGTTTGTTTGTTTGTTTGTGTGGCCGTTCAGCCTCTGACTGACCTTATATCTCTCAATAAACTCCAGTTCTGTGTGTTATCTCCCTCCACTCTCTCTCCTTCTTCCTCTCGTCCTCCAAACGTCTTCATGAAGCAGCTTCGTGTATCCGGAGAACCCGCGCATGCGTCATCGCCTCAGGTGGGCAGTGATCTCTCTCACACATCCTGAACCATGTGAGTCATAAGAGACCGAAGAGGAAGAAGATGAAGAGGACAGATGTTTTACAGTGTCGTATTTTTATACAATATTGATTTTAGTCGTCAATAACTGTTTGCTGAGACACTTTATTACTCTTTCTCAGAGCTTTTGACTTTTCAGATTAGAGGGAGGATTAAACCCACAACCTCAAAATTTGACGGGAGCTGTTTCACCACTGGAGCCATTTCATCAGATACTTCAGCTTCTTCACTCAGAGCTTTTGTTCTTTTATTTGGACGTCAGCCTTCCAAATGTAAGCGGTTCAGAATCAAACCCGGGACCTGAAAAGTTCAACAGTCCTTTAACAATGTGAGATATTGAGTTGGAGACTCCTCAGTTTGGTTTCTTTCTTAGGCTATTTCATAAATATCAAGATTGAAGTTGAAGAAGTTGAGCCTTTAACTGTGTTCTTAAGAGTTTTTCACTTTATTAAACTCTACTGACGCTCACTTTTTCTTCTTTGTGAAAACCTGTCCTTGAATCCTGAGAGATGGTTTGGGTCCGTCCTTCAACACTCGGAGACATTTAGAACTTATTTCTTAGAAGTTTTTGACTCTTTGATCTGAACGGATTTTAATGAATTTGTGAACAAAATGTTTGTGCATAGAAGAAATCTTTTACTTCAACTCATTATAAATGTGAGCAAAAACAAATGTTTATATTCTTGTTGAGTGTGTTTTATTGACTCACTTCAACTCATTTATCAAATAAATGTTTCCCAGAATAAAAGTTGATCATTTATAACATTTTTAAACAGAAATAATGTGGCTACAGGCATTTGTCTCTTCTCAAACGTTTATTGAGTATATTTACAGCTGTACATTCGAACAACATGTTAGAATAGTTATTGTATTTCCAGAAATGTTTCTGGTGGAAACTGAACAAACAGCACAAAGTCATTCAGCTGGTGAAAAACTGAATTCAACAGAACTGTTGAATTCAGTTTTTCACCAGTATTTTATGCAACCAGTGTTTCCTATTGCAAGAAAACACTGATCACTGCAGTTTACAGTCAACGAGGTATTTTAACGAGGAAAAGCTCAGAAAATGTTATTTTAATATTAATATCAATATTATCTCTGGCATTACTTTATTTAAAATCTCAAGTGAAAACTTACCTAATATTTACATTTTAAAGATCATTTTCTTCAGATAATTTATTATCTCAATGTATTGAACATGATTGTCACCTGAAAGCACCTTTATTGAACCGTTACTCTGAGATATTATTACAGTTGTTCTTCTCTGCATTGAAGTAAACATAATCCCAGATTACAGTTATCACAAAATACACACAAAAGCCCTATTCGTACCATATTTCTTCCACTGCTGCGCCACGCTCAGTTCTGCTCTGTTACAGTAAAATACCTGTTTGATACTAGCAAGAAAAAGAAATACGACCCCTAAATTTGTACTTTACAAATTACAGACATGGCAGATTCACACGGGATTAAGATCACAGACAACCTTCATAATGATTACAAATGACATGAGCTCCCCTGATAATACGGCTAAAGACAGTTATCCCAAAATACAAAAAGATAAATTAGGACTCCTCATGATACTAAAATAACACCTCTATACTAAAATAACACCTCTATTTGTTTTGTCTCAATAAGAAAATATAAATATATAAATGATAAAATATAAAAACTACAGTTTATATTATCAGCAAACTTTATCATATTAAAAATAAAGATGTAAAGTGGTCATCATCATCAAGTATTGAGCACAAACACAGTATCAGTGCTCGTACTACAGTAATATTTCATTGGACATTAAGGAGTTATTCCTGATGAGCACATTACCACACTGTCGACTGGGTCACCATATTTCAAACTGCTGGTGTTCCTTAAAGAGATTTATGTCCACAATGTTGTTGCTGAAGAGTCTAGAAAAAGAGCAAACATCAGTCATTGAGCCACAATAATCTGTGTGACAGTATCCATTGAACTCATCTGAGATTGTGAATGATTCCTCTGTCAGCCTGCGAGTAATTAATGTCTGCTCACCGCACAGTGTCAATGGAGGGGTTGATGGAGACCAGTTGGAGTAACATGTGAGCTGCAGCATCAGTGATCTTATTGTGACTCAGACTGTAAACACAAAGACAGGAAGAGACACAGAGGTACATTTATGTTATTGTGGGGAGTTCTCTGTTATATAACTTCTGTTCTGAAGGTATTTACAGTGACAGCATGTTAATGCATCCACATAACTACATGGAAACTGAACACATGTATCCTGACAGCGTGACACTCACTCCAAGACTTGTACTTTGTGCAGATGTGTGATGAGTGTGAGCAGCAGCTGGTCAGTGAGCTCACAGTGACTGAGGTCCAGCTCAGTCAGCCCTTCAGAGAAGTCCAGCATCTGAGCCAAAGCTCCACAGGCCCTCTGATCCAGTGTGGTGTGACTGAGGTCCAGCTCTCCACCCAGGGCTCTACACAGAGACACTGCCCGTCTCACTGTGTCCCTCTTAGTGTTCACAGGAACCAGGGACAGCAGCTGGAGGAGGAGAGCTTTACTGGCTCTAAACAGGAGAATCAGAGCAAAGAGCAGACGGTTACGATGCATAAACATAAACATGAACGAGCTTCTTCTTTCAGTCATTTTGTGGTGTTTCCCACCTGAGACGGACTCTGTCGAGGACAGGAAACAGCAGGTCCAGTCTGCTGTCCTCCAGCTCACAGTCCTGCAGGTTGAGCTGTGTGTCCCTGCTGCTGCTGTGTCTCAGGATGGTGGAGATGGCCCTGCAGTCCTCAACAGTCAGACTGAGAGTCTTACTCTGACCCTCCTCTGGTAGATCCACACAGGAGGAGCAGGACAGATCCAGATGCTGCACAGCCCTGAGCAGGCTGACTGCTGCCCACTGCTGGGCGTCAGAGGCAGCACAGCAGTGGATGAACCTCAGCAGCAGATTCCTGTCAACACTGGTGGGAAAACATAAATATTAAATGTAATATAAATACATATGTTCATTGGTCAGTTACTGAGGTAAAAATTCACATATATTCCAAATAAAATAATATAAATTTAAGAATTTAACAACGTTGATCTTGTTGTAGTTTTGTCCTTTTCTATCAGTAATAATAACATAGAGCTCATCACATTAATAGTTAAGATCTTTGAACATGGTGACATCACTGACAATCATTCTGATTGGTCAAGAAACACAAGCGTCAGACAATCAGACAGGTTAAACAAACTAATCTTAAAGAGACAATGAAGTCAAACAGTAAAATAACCATCCATCACTTCCTGTTTCAGATTTGTTTCTACTGTACTGACTGCAGTTCTGCACATACAGTTATCAGATCAGACAGATCTCAGCTACTAACTTGGTAACCATAAAGTTATTATAACAGACAGAATGATGGACAGAACTACTAACAACCAATTTGTAATCAACCAGTATTATCTTTATATGTCTTACATATATCTCAAGGGGCTAATCCAAACTAAATAAATGTACATATATATATTTTTAAAGGCTCTCCAGGGAGAGGTGCATTATATCCTGTGTGTTGGAGAGGACTGATACAGGTACAGCACTGAGAAACAAGCACTAATGTCTGACCTGAGTTGAGAAACTTTGTCCAGTGGCCTGAAAGGATAAAGTGTAATCACCCAAGACACTTTATTCAAAGATAGAACAAACTGCTGTCAAACAAGCCACCAACAATTTAATAGCACAATGATTACAAGTCAGAATAAAGCTGGACGTCTGTATCCTGGTAAACAGGTAAAAATCAACTAGACACCTTTAAATACAATCGCTGTCCAGAAAGGGAAGCCAGACGTGTGAATGCTCTCCTGTAAGCAAGCTTCTTCCTCAGGTTCACAGTGATGGTGATCATGCTGCAGAAGACAGTGAAGAAGCTCCCAGTTTCAGACAGCAGGCAGCTCAGGCTCTCCACCAACCTTACTCAACAACAGACTGGGTCAAATCCTTTGTCCTGGAGTTTCATGGATCAGGGAGAGTAGCTGCAGGGAAATCTTCTCACTCATCTGCAAGGAAAATATGTGAATATATCCTTAATAATAAATAACTGATGAATGCATTCAGTATTCTTTACTTCATTAGTTTTGTGTTTAAGACTCAGAAAGACTTTTACTTATGATTGTTAGAGGACCATGGTGGAGCAGCAGTGGAGTGAGACCTGAGCAGGGACGTAGAACTCAGTCAGGTCTAACGTCTGACGCTCCAGTATCTCAGCAGCAGGGAGCCAAACTACTGACAACCTTCAACAATACTCGTTTCTGATGGTGGACTTTCTGAGGGGTGAGAGAAACTCTTCAATAGCCAACAGACCTGCTGCTCGCCCTCTTCTTACCCACTGAAACAGTAGCAAGGCCATGTCATTGGAGAGACTGAAAATCAAAGAGAAAGCAAAAACAAAATGAACTTCATCACTAACCTAAATTCAAACTGGACAAAGCATGGTGTTAGTAGAGACAAGCGTAATTATAGAAATGTGAACCTCAGATTGTGTAGGTTGTGTTTATGTGTGGAAGAGGAGGAGGCTCCTCTGACAGACATCTTTCTGGGTTTGAGGATCAGATCCACATCAGATCCACAGAGTCTGAGACTCTGCCCACAGACTGCAGTTCCTGTGTGTAGTCTCCTGGTTAACTGCAGGGTGAACCCAGGCTGCAGCAGGAGAGGACAACTGCATCCTCATCCTCTCTGGATCTTACAGAGATCAACTCACACACACTCGTGGAAGAACTCTGGATCGACATCTAAACAACAATATGATGGATGAAGATGAAATACTGCATTACAACCATCTATGTATAATGTCTTTATATCAAGGATTAAACTGAAAAGAAATTGTAGTCGGGTTGTTTACAGTATCTCTCTTTAGCTGTCATAATATGAAACTATAATAAAATAATAATCACTGCACTGACAAACGAACCATTAATCTTTTTCTACATTTGTCATTTGTAAATTAAATAGTCGTACCATTTTGACTAAATTCTTCTGAGTATTATCAGACTTACCTGAGCTGTGAGATATAAGGCAGACACTGTAGCGAAACCTCCTCACTTCACTCTCTTCATGTGAAGCAGTCTGTCAGCTTTATTGTTTCTCTCTGATTGGAGTTTCAGCACTTCCAGGAGGATGGAGGTGCTTTTCTTCTGAGAGTTTATGGACCAAGACTGCAGGAGCTGACTGGAGAACTGACTGTAATGATGGAAGGACACTCAACCCTGTTTTAGTCTCATAGTCCTTCAGGTGGGAGTACAGATCAACAGGAAATCACACTGAGATTTCTCATCATAGATAATCCCTTGATTAAGAGGGGAATGTTTTTTATATCTGCACACTGATGATAACAGCTCCAGTATCTTCTCCTGTCTCTGCTTTCTCTCTCTGCTGCTGCACAGAACAGATTCCCAAAGAACTCAGCTTCA
>NW_023340206.1:12586204-12591649 GCF_004916995.1 Morone saxatilis
AATCTTCTCCTTCTTGTTTTCATCCGAAACTTCTTATTTTTGGTATCCGGTCACCGTTCCCACGTCATTTCCACTTCGGTTTTCCCGCTCCACCTTCACTTCCGTGTTTCCTCCTGCGCTGATCTGGCCTGTTTGTCCCTCGTCATTAACCCCCTGATCTTGGAGTCCGTTATTTACTTTATCGTTTACTTTACTTTAACTGAACTTTATTTATCCTTGTTTAACATTAACTCCTGATCTCATGTTTGTTGTTGTTGTTGTTGTGTTTAATGTTCATGAAAATAAACTGATTGTTGACTCTTTAGACGGTCTAACAACAACAAAACTTTAGAGCTCAACATACAACACCTTTAGAGTCAACAACAACAAACCTTTAAGAGTCCAACATACAACAAACCCTTTAGAGTCAACAGTAAGACGCTTGTTTAAGGTCTCGTGGACTTCTGGGTCAATATCTTAAATACTACATTAAAGTTTAACATTCACATTGAACTGACTTGAATGAAAGATACAGCTGACACAGAGCGAGGTTGTTGTTGTTTTTGTTGTTGTTGTTGTTGTTATTGTGCACTAATAAACACAGAGCTCAGTGGCTTTTATAACCTTTATTAAATGTTTGATCTGTGAGTAAACATGTGAAGAGGAAACAGAAGGACGACAGCGGAGGGAGCTGCACTCTTTCATCCTTCAGACATTTCTATCGCCGACTCTTCGGATATTGCAGCTTTTGTTTTGTGCTTCTGTTCGGTCGTTGATCCCAACCTGACTGTGGTTGATCCGTCTGTCTGTACACAAACATCCAAACAACAAACACTCTACAAACACAAAAACCTCTGGAAAAACTAAACATCTGCACAACCGTTCAAGTATGAGACTCTTGTGCACCGTAAAGCTCCGGTTGTTTACAGTGCTTCATAATTCCTGGGACAGTCTACAACCTGGATTCAACAAAACAAACAGACTCCATCTTAAAGTGAATAAAGTGAAAGTGGAGCACTTTCACTTTAAAGAACATAAAAGTGCAAAAGTTCAGACATGTTGCTGAAAAAAAGACAGAAGTTATAAATCTGCAGCGGAATAAATGAGTAAGAATCTTGTTTCATGTCATTTTGTGCTCTTCATGTTGGTAAAACGGGAAAAACACAAACAACTTTTTACTTTGTTGAAGTTACTTTGAAACTGGTTGAATCGGCGTTTTAGTGTTAATATTGAACATTCAGGAGGAAATAATAATGAGTATAATCGCCTGTATAATATAAGAATGTAATCTATAAGAATATAAGTTTCTGCTCCACACTGAACCTTTCATTCAGACGCTGTATTTACAGGAAGCGAAGCTGCTGTCTGTGCTGGCAGTGTCACATTCTTTAATGATCCGGAGACAACAAACAACCTGAACTTCCTCGCTCACAAGAACATGAAAGAAACATCAAATCATTCAGTGTAACGGTGGAAAATAAAAGATTTTGGTGGGTAAAAACAATTCAAGCTATTCAATAAGACTTTGACCTTTAAAGGTTGAATATTTAACAGCTTAAATAAACACAAATTCTTGTAAATCTCAGATTTAAAATGGAAATATTGACACTTTCCAGTTTTACACCAGACTGTGTTTGTTTCGGTGATCGACTACAGAACTACGACTTTACACCTTTACACCTGTACGTATTTACTCTAAGTTATCCTCGTCTCAGGAATACACACACACACACTACATGAATGTACAGTTTATCTTAAATAGATAAATAAATATCACACACACACACTGACGTGTTTGGGGAAGATACATTCCACCATGTTGTGACGATGACGTGAGGAAGACGCCTTCCTGTTTTCAGCTTTTCAGAACAAAAACAAACAATTTCAAAGTAAAGGACCAGCTGCAGCTGAATTTACCCAGCATTCAACTGGAGGCTGGTTGCTTCCTACAAAGCTGATGACGAAATACGGAAGGAGAAATGAAAGGAAAATATTTTCCCCACTCAAAGTACATTAATATACAAAACATCCAACAACATCTACTAACAGGATGAGGAGCTTTTACACTGGCGGGACGTGGTGGTGATCTACGCGGCCTCTAACGGGCGCCACTGTACACTTTGTTGTCTGGGTTGATTTAACTCTTTTACATGTGAGTGTTTAATAAAATTTCCTTTCTGATCGTTCTGATTTGACTCCTCCCCCCTCAGAGCGCTCCGCCCGCGTTCATTGGACACTCAACCATCAGCTTCTTTTCTCCTCCGCCGTTTCCCCTCACAGCATCCCGTCCAGGTTCTTCTCTGCGTTCTGTTTGTCGGTGCCGGTGTCCTGATGGCTGTACTTGGTGTGGTGATCGCGGAGGATGGTCACCACGTCGTGGTGGCCGAAGTGGACCGCCTCGTCCATCGGTGTGTTTCCCCACCTGCAGCGGAGAGAACGGTCAGAACAGGGATCAATAAAACAATAAAACAATAAAAACAATAAACATCAAGAAATGAAAACTGCTGGACGTCGGGTTTCCTTTTAACATCTAATCAATGTCACCATGTATTACATTTATGAGCCCGTATATCTCATTGTTTCCAGAGGTTAAGTCTCACCTGTCTTTGGGAACCGGGTTGACTTTACAGGCCTCCAGCAGGAAGCGAACCACCTCGCCGTGTCCTGAAACACACACACACACACACACACACACACACACATCAGCTCCACAAACACACTGATCAGAGTGACCCACGTTAACGATGATCTCGACTGTTTGTACCTTCAGCAGCCGCCACATGCAGGGCCGTCCTGGAGTCGTAGTCCCTCTGCTCCATGTCCATGGAGGACAACGCAAACCTGGACGAGTAATCGGCAAACGTTAAACATCGACTCAAGAAACTTCCCTTTAGTTAACAAACACTGGAAGAAACACTGACAGACAACATTTAAAGAGTCGGTTCACCTCCTCAGGGCTGAGACGTCTCCAGTGTAAGCAGCAAACAGCAGATTGATCACCGACTTCACCTGAAACACAACAACACATGAAGGCTGAGAGCAAGAAATAAAGGAAACCTTGTCAAACATGTTTTGAATTAGAATCTGGTTTTAAGAAAATAAATCTAACTTTGTCTTAATAAGATATTACAGCTTAATATTGAGCTCCATTTAACCAGTAACATTATATTATATATTATTGTCATTATTTAAGATTTAAGAGAACTCAAACAACTTCAGTTTAAGAGAAAGTCGTCTGTTTCCAGTGTTGGAAATGAAGCAGCTGTTTAGTTTCTCATTGTTTTAATAAAAATAAGAATGTTTCTCACAATATCGGCAAAATTCACAACATTGAATCTAAAAAAGTGAGTGAAAGTGGGACATATATTAAGTTTTAGATGTGACGTTACAACAAAACTATATCAAGAGTCGAGTGGTGCAAAATGTTATTGTTATGATGTTATTTTCCACCAGATGGCGCTGTGCATTAAACCGTACACCAAGGTCACACAACATGCAGGCCACTGAGGACACAGCAGGAGGAAGTGACGCAGACCATCTGAAAAATGTGACGTTTTCGACTAAAAATAAACCTCGACAAGAATGTAAGAAGAGACAGTGAACATGTGGATGTCACACGTTAAATCCTCTGTGCTGCAGCTTAAAGACTTTAACGGGGGGTGTAGGAGGAAGGAGGAGGTGAAGCTGGATGAAGGAGAACGTTGCTGGGGCTCACCCTCTGGTCTCCTCCCTCCCTGCGGAGGATCCAGCTTCTTTAGCAAGAAGTGTCTCGAGGTTGTCGTAGTTGTGGAAGTTACAGAGAGAAACCAGGTCCTGGAAGAAGAGAACAAAAGTGGAATTACTAACTAACTTTAGAGTGCAACAAACTGAGTTAACTCAGGGAACGTGAAGGGTAAAGAACGGTGTGTGCTGGCTTCACAGAGAAAGTCGAACCAGTGTTGTTCTCACCGTGCAGAACTGGATGCCTCTGACGCTGTTCCCCAGCTTGTCGAGGGGAGGAGACCAACACATGATGCCCATGACGTTCGGAACAACCAGCAGAATCCCGCCAGCGACGCCAGATTTAGCCGGCAGACCGACCTGAAACAGAAGCAGGACGTCGCATTGACGCCAAAAACTCTTATTGTTGCAGAGCAGCGGTGTGAGCGTTGGTGGGCGAGATACTGACGTGGAAAGCGAACTGTCCGGAGAAGTCGTACATGCCGCAGGAATGCATCAGACTCAGAGTGTCTCGCACCGCCTCGGGGCTCAGCACGCGCTCTCCTGTGATTGGACAGAAGCCGCCATTGGCCAGAGTCGCCGCCATGACGCTGGCGCTCTCACAGGTCACCTCGATGGAGCACAGCTGATGGGGGGGGGGCATAAACAAAAGGTTTATAATGCTACTTTCCCACAGAACATTAGAGTTTTCATTATAAACATTAAAGTATTTAAACTACTGACTGTAACAGCAACTTTAGTAGTTCTAATTTAATTACAGGATCATCCCATACAAAATGTTCACAGTCAGCGGTTTGAAACTGTCTTTAAGTTGAGTTTTTCATCATAAAACGGAGTTGTTTTTGTTTACGATCATACACATGAATCAAATTCAATGATACATAAATACTGATTCCAGTACGATGCCGGTTTTGGGTTAGAGTCAACTAAAAATCAATCAAACAAACTGAACATTAAACTGCTCAACAGTTTTTAGAAAATAGAAATTAGACCTTTTTTTCCCTGATCTTCCACAGACTCATTGTAATGAATCCTATATAATAAAAACACATTTATTCCACATTTTTCTAGACTCCATTTACCTGGAAGTAGAAGTCGAGGATGGAGGTCATGTCCGTCCCTTCTGGAAAACACTGAAAGAACAACAACCCTGTCAACACACGTCTACTAACACACCTGCTGCTTCTCTGGAACAAACAATAACCTTCATCATAATCTGTACGCAGCAAAGAAACGTTGTGTATGTACAGAGCGTGACTTTAATGGCTCGTGATCAAAACAGCAGCAGACGTACTGAAGGAGAATGAATGGAAATATGTAAAACTTTACCTTCTTCTCTTTCAGGTAGTAGCCGATGGCAAAGTTCCTGTCTCCAGACTCTCGCTCCGACTGGAAACTGGGACAAGCAGAGAAAGACGGGTTTGTTCTTCAAACACCATGACTCAGCTGACTCAGTGATACAGAACTGTCCTTCATGTTCATATTCATTGTATATAACAAAGCACTGAAACATCAACGTGTGTTCTGTATGTGTCTGTAGTGATGTGTTGTTGTACTCACGTGGCGTTGCTGAAGCCTACGTACTCGTTTCCTGCCAGTTTGTTCATGAAGTTCATGACCTGCAGAGCACAGCATGTTTACAGTAAACAATCCACTAATAAACATAATTAAAATGTAAAAAATAAAGCTAAACCTAAAATAACTGACTGTTTATTCATATTAAATGATATAGACCAATAATAAAAG
>NW_023340206.1:12591666-12607568 GCF_004916995.1 Morone saxatilis
TGTAGGATTTAGTGGCCTCTAGTGTTGAAGCTGCAGACTGCAACCATTTCAACACAGCTCATCTACTTTCATCTACTGTCAGTGTTTGATTTGTCTGTTCTGGGCTTCTGTACATAAAAACAATCGAAGGTAAGGTGTAATTCTTTCTTTCAGGTGATTATACACTAGTAAACATATTAATATTCCATTTCTGCCAACAGATCCCCTAAATGTTACACACAAAACATTAAAACACTTAAAACAACACAGCAATACTCACATAGTCAAACTTTTCCGCGTTGCTTGCCCCTTGCTGGAACACAAACAGAACAATCACAGTATTAAATTTGTATCCTGTCATTTCAAATTGGACATCAAACTGCCACTGACACTAAAAGCTACCCATGTCATGACATTAGCACGACTATGTATGATCCATATCGCTATGAGATTAAACTATGACAGGAAAACAGTTTACATCACTACGGTTTTCAAATCAAAGGTTGAGTTTATCAGTTATGTGACCAATCAAACCAATTGATGGATTAAGATTAGAGGTGGGAGACTAGTTGGAGATGGAGGAGGTGAAATAAAACAGTTAATCCACTCAGAGTTTCTGGTTTTGTAAAAGAACAGAAAACACTATCATGGAACGTATCAAAGAAAATATATATAAATATATATATAAATATACTTATTAAACTAAACTGGTTCCATCCAGATCAACTACCTACAGAGTGACGTTAGCTGTGGCTGATAGAGGTGCAGCTATTGATCAGTGAGTCTACGAGTGTGTTTCTGTGGAGTGTGTTTGTTGTAAAAGCCGTGGAAGGTGAGTTAGTTCACTTTACTTTAAGGTGCATTCACACTGCGAGTCACATGACGTTAGACGTTAAGACCACTCAGCCTGTCTGTCGCTTGTATGTATGTATGACAAAATACCTCGGCCTGAGCTCGGAGACGGATTTATAAGAGAAAACCTTCTTTATAAAACTAGGGGTTTATAAGAAGTGTGATTTTACATTTGTTGCATTATGGGAAATGTAGGATCCAGTGTTGTTTGAGCTGGACACATATTAAAGACTAAAACTCGCTTCAGTCTTAACAATGTTTCTGTGATTCCTACAACTGTTTCTATAGTGAAGTGTAATGTTTAATCAGTGGATTTAATCAATAACGAGGCGTTCACCACTGACATCATCTAATGTGACTGTTCTGTGAAATAGTCTCACTCGTCCGGAGGGGAACGTCTGTACAGAATTTAATGGAAGTTGATGAGATACTTCAGTCTAATCTGGCTGGGTGATCGGACTGAAATCAATATTTTCTGACACTGACATGTAGAAATATTCCAGATAAAATTCTGAAATTGACATTTAATGCAACAAAAAACTGTATGTGGGTCTTTAAATGTATAAAACAAAAACAACTACTCAGATTGGAGGGTTTTGTGGCTGTATGTATAAAATAATGAATTCTGATATTGACATAAAAGGCCTTTCTTATTCATTAATAATTTAATAATTAAACACACTATTCCAGTAAAAGCCAGTATAAGGTCAGCCTGAATTATGGCCATTGATCAGTCAGTATACAGACTCATTTGACATGTAACTTGCAGTGTGAATACACTTTATTATCAACCACTGTGGCTGCCAGGAAAGAAACTGAAGCTGAGGCTCGAGTTAAGAGGGGTCCTAATAACTTCTTATGAATTCCTTCGTTTGTCTTACAGCTGCATTTAGGTTCTAATGTGTTGGTGAAATAATAACCTTTTTATCTAAGTTGACAAGATCTGAATTAAAGAGCAACTTTTGTATTTTTCAACCTGAACTTTAAGTTCCTGTGTTTTGTGTTAAAGTGACAACAAGCTTTAAACTGGGTCCAGTATTGAGTGAGAGCGCTGCAGCCTGCATCAGTCTCTAGTTTCAGTCTTCCTTCACATACGTCATTTAGTTAACTGATGGTCCCATTTATAGGTCAAAACGACACATAAAGCAGGGGATGCATTATTTAGGCGGGGATACCTTTTGTACATTGGACGCTCGCTTCTCAGTGAGTCCATCCAGCTCAACGCACCAAACTCAAGAATCATGATTCTGTTACTGCGTCGACTATTTCTCTTATCTTCTGTCTGTGCTGTATATTCACAGCCCTTTATTTATATATATATATTTATAACCTATATTACCTTTAAACTACACTGCAGTATATTTATTGTTGTCCTGTGCAATTATATGCATATTAATTACATCTGTATGTAAAAAGGTGTATATAGAAATAATAAAAAAATTAATAAATCTTCTTATTACATCAATAATTATATCTTATCTCTCTTCAAATCTGTCCACAAACGTATTTTTACGAATTAATAATATATAATATTATTAATATCAACTGATGATTTATCATTTCCAATAATATGGATTCATTAATTAACATATGTCCCATTGTAATAGCTGTCAGTATGAATCCTAGGAGCATTTCACTGCTGTAGTCTGCAGCGTTCTCACTCAGAACTGGAGCCACTTTAAAACTTGTTTATTAGTCACTTTGACACAGAAACATGGGAAATAAAGTCTAAAAAATACCAAAGCTTCCCCTTTCAGAGGGTCCCTAGTGACTCAAATGGATGACTGATAAAGACAAAGAAAATAAGTTTTAATCTAAGGATATACAATAAAACTTAAAAACATACAAATCAAAAACAAAGAGGCCCTTCTCTACAGAAGAATGGAGTATGATATAAAACCAGTGTTTGAGTTGAGCCATAGCTGTACTGTTTATAATCCAGACGTATAAACAGTGTTGGAGAATGCAGGTGAAAAGTATAAAAGCAACACATTCATAAACAGCCATGTGAAGGCTAAAAGCTTCTCACAAGTCCAGACAGAAGAGGGGGAAAATAATTAAAAAGGAAAAATTACCAACGTCATTGACCTGTTGCAGTGGTCATAATTTCCCAAAGATCCTAATGCTGTAAAATATGCAACAACACATAAAACCACACAACGAGCCTTGAAAAGGTACATTGCAAATGAGTGTAGATCTAGATTCAGAGAGAGGAGAGAGGAGGGGGGGGACGCATGCACAGAGTCCCTGATAGAACCTGATTTATTACTCGGATCAATGGATACGATAGATTCAACGTTCAGCTACAGAAAACAGTGATTGGTTGGGATTCAGAGGGAGAGTGGGACTGGTTGACAGGAAAACTGTTTTCATATCATACGGGAATGATGGACAGAATCACTGTAAACAATCAGTGATCAATACAGATGTGTGTTCGAATGTATTTACGTCTCATTCCCATATGATAAGACACTGGATGAATCCTCTACTCATCCACGTGTGCACAGCTGGCGTCATGTAAAAGGAAATTAAAAACAGCTATTCTGAGCCTTTCTTGTGTTTGGATTTGGGTTTTAATATGCTTGTTAACATACCTGTGTTCTCTTACAGCTGCATTATGTGTTCTTGGTTTTACTCTTGAACTTTATTTGACCAGAAAAGAATGATAACTTTTCCACTAGCTGACAGTTAGAGCAGACAAACAGTACATTTTTAGATTGTTTAAGGTTGTGGGTGAGGAAGTTTGTTTATAGGCAATATAAGTTATTTTACAAGCAAAAATGCTGTTTTCAGCCTCTCAAACATGGATATTTCCATCTTTTCTGTTTATATTGATAACGAACATATTTAGGTTTTGAGACACTTAAAGACATCACCAAAAATTAATCGCTTAATCTAGGAAGAAATCTACAGATTATTCAATAATCTTTAGTGTGTTGTTCTCCTGCTTTAATTCACAACTCCCACCATACATGTCAGTCTGTTTTTACACGTGTAACAGTGACATGAATAAAATGCTGCTGCTACAATGCCCAACATCAGACACCGCATGATAAATATGACTTCTTCACACTTGAGCAACATAATTATTAAATTAAACAGCCACAGAGGTGTTTGTTGTTTGTTGGGCAATTTTCTCGATACAATTTCTATAATTTCCCCACAAATGGGGCAACGAAGACAAGTTCTGGCTTGGACTGCAACTTTTATTTGTCTTTTACTATATATATTATTTTCAATGTAACCTATTAGCACTAAGTATTAACTCACTAAATTACAGTAGATCAGCTTTCGTACTACGGTCAGTACTGAACGATGCTTTCCTCTTTGACATCCAGGAAGGTTTTTCAATAAAACAGCAGGTAGGAGAGGTACAACACTTCCTGTGATCTCACTGGTTAAATGTGTAATTTTAAGCTGCTCGTTTCCATTCTACTGGGAAACCTTCATGATCCTCACTAAGCGCTCCAGGAGAGGCGGTCAGAGTCCCAGAGTTTTCATTTTTAATTAAATCAGCAGGTGGTGCTCTTGTGTTTCGAACCGCTCCCTGTGTGTCTAAAGGTCGGATGGGGATATTTAATGAAACACTCAGGTGGCAGAGCAGTTTCTCTGATTAAAAGATGGTAATGTAGCTGAGCTGACTGTCTCCCATTCTACGCCCACCTGTAAACTCTGTGTGTGTGTGTGTGTGTGTGTGTGTGTGCGCGTGTGTGTGTGTGTGTGCAGGATGTCTGAGTGATTCTGCTTTCAACCAAATCCCCTTTCAGCATGATTATCTATAACCTCAATCTCCCTGTATACAGTAATCTGGCAGAAACATGTTCTCCAAACGATTATAATTTTATTTCATATTATTTCTATTTGGATGAAACTTTGTCTGACTTTCTTGCTGCAATTAGGAATTAATTCATTTCAACGGATTTTAACCATCTGAAACAAACTCTTTAATCACCGACAGTATATGGTGTCCAAAAAACAGTCATGTAGCCCAACTTTATTTATTTAAGGGGAATGTAAATGGAGCTTACCTTAATGAGGGAGGTACAGACGATAGCGCCGGCATTAACCATGGGGTTGTGTGGTTTATCTGTAGGATGGAAAATAAGTAAAGTTTTTTGCCTTTTACTAAGATGTGAAAGAGCAGAGAGACAACAGACTGGATAACCAGTGACCCGGAATACAAATCAACTTAAAAATAACCCATTTATACAAACAATAAAATTAAAAAACATTTGGGAACACTTAAAGGCTCAGTGAACATCAACATAACGAGGTAGGTAACCACACAATATTCACACTGAAACACACAGCGTGCAGTGATACACCACTTCCTCTCTGTGTTTTAATCTTCTTATGCAACCGGCCAGGACAATGTTTAAAAAAATAAATCTAAGCTGGTATATTTCCGCTGCCGGCGAGTCCTTTGCTCTGTTAGATAACAACAAAGAGAGGAAACCTGGAAACGTTCTCACGCCAGTTTCCCTTCAAAAACACACTATTTTCACAGAACCTGATGTCTGGACTTGATGTAATGTCTGCTGACAGCGGCTGCACAGGATGAACCAACAATTCACACTACAGTTGAACATTTTCACACAAAAAACTGACTACATGCATTTATTAACGGCGCTGGTGGCATCTACCTTATAAACTGGATTAAGTCAAACTTTACGCTTAATTATATCATAAGAAAAAAAGGATTTTCCTGGATTTAAATTAAATTTGAAAACCTGCAGACCTCTGGGAAACTTTGGTTAAACTCTGCATAAAATCTACGAGAGACATTTACTTTTAAAGATAGACTCTCATTGTGTTTTTAACAGAGCCACGTGCCAGCAGCTTGCTGTATTTCCATGTAATGGATGTACACACACTCTGTTGTTTCCTTCTGCTGTGCTGCTGCAACCTCCCATTAACAATTTATGACAGCTCCATAGCAACCAGGCCTTAGGATGGATCCTCTTACAGCGAATGTGTGTAGAGAAAGTTCAACCACAGCTGGCTGAGTCACAACCACAAACACAAAGGTGCAGTGTGTGCGACCGGGGTTGTTTCCTCACCTTCCTCGTTCAGGAAGAGCTTGTTGAATCGCAGACCGCTGGGCTCTTTGCCGATGAAGCGGTGCACATACTCTGTGCCGTGGTCGTGAACGGCGATGGCGTATTTTAGCGGCTTAACACAGGACTGAAGACAGAAAGGGACCTTGGTGTCGCCGACAGTGTGCCTGAAGAAAAGACAGATATTTGTTTACACACACCTTTTTTCTTCCCAACGACGAGGATGCTTGTTTTTCACCTCTCTTCTCATTTTTCTGTCTGTGCTGTTTAAGTGAATTAGTTTGGATTTCTGTGCAGATTCCCACCACGGTGAAGAATCTGTAGCTACAAAATTAACATTTCAGTTTTACCTCTGTCCATCGACGGTGCACAGGGCGACGGCCCACAAGTCTGGGCTGAAGCGGGCCAGCTGGGGAATGTAGTCAGCCACCTATAGCATCACATAACACACAAAACGTTTTATTAGACTCCTTATTTAGAACAACTTTTTGAGTGCTTTGTTGTCTGTGCAGACAATTTTATCTTTCCAAAAGCCCTCGCTCACCTGCCCTCCGGACATGTTTTTGGCGTTTTCATAGAGCTCATCGATGTGGGCGCTAAAGGACTGGAAGTCTGGGATGACAAACTTCTTCCTGAAGGCCTGGGTGAGCAGAACGATGTTGCTCTGGACACATCTAAGACAAGAGAAAAAACAGACAGTTTAGGGCTCCAGTTAGCCTATAACCATGACTCAGGGGAGCTGTCTTTCCTGGTGAAGTTAGGAAGTAACGATCAGTTTAAAGTTTCCTGTTGCAAGAAAACAAAAACCTTTAAACTTAGATCTGAAGATATAGAAGCAGAAAACAGTTTGCTCATTGAGTGTCCTCTGTCTCCCTGGTTACTGTGGAGAGGGAGGAAGGGGGTCTTAACCAAATTGTAATTGTCTGAAGACAAAAGGTTGACCAAGTTCTATCTCTTGTTGGCTCTGGACAGGTGATTATTACCACGTGTTTGATGGTTAAATGCCTGACGAGGCTTAACGGTAAGCCTTTACATAAAACTAATCATCACACTGGCTTCAGACCTTCAGTGTCATAAATCTTATGAGCTGAACTGGTTTCACACACCAGCTGCCACTGTGAGACATCTGCTACTGGACTTAAATGTCATGTAATTAGTAGGTAGTGTGAACCTGTCTGTCTTGCTGTTTCGGTGCCTTTATTTCCATTCTACAATCTCCTGCTGACTTTTCTAAACCAGCTCTCTCCAGCTTGATGAGCTCATTGGGAGGATTTCTGCACCTTTGTTTAACCAAACCGTAACCTCAGATTCCCCAAACACACTTACACTTGCACCTTCTCTGGTCCAAGTTTGTTTTAAAACTGTTGTCTTTACTCCACCAAGCTTTCTCCCAAATGTTGTCCTGATCCTTTTTTTATCGAAGCGATTAAGAACCACAGATAGTAAACACACGACTCGACACAATAAGGCAGCGAGGTGGAAGCTGCAGCTCTCTGGTAGCACAGAGATTTGTTCCTCAGCTATCTCACTGCATTGAACCTTGTCTAATCCCTATAGCATGGGATCCCTGCAGAGAAAACACACGCTACACTCACGTGCTTCCCTCTGTGAGCCTGAGCTCTATAAATAAGCCCGGGGAGCGGAAGTGATGGATCCCAGCCAGAGAGGCGGTGCTGGTCTGTTCGGTGAGGATTCAGCTCCCCGCAGAGCTGTCATATGTCCTGACTCCCCACGCTGCCACTTCCCAAGCTGTCACCTAGTTCTGTTTCAGCATCGTTTCCTCTGGGGGGGTCAAACAGCAGCGGTGCTACTGTACCGGGATGGGGGGGTTAATGTTATTTTTTCCCCACACCCATCCTGGTTTTGTTTCCATTTGTGGTTTTCACAGCAGCTTACGGGGCTAAAAATGTTCTTTGATTACTATATAAATACAATTAACACTGTGCTACTTGTCTTAGTGTTAAACATATCCCCCACTCCTGTGTTTCTGATATGTAAAAATGTTTACACATCAGAATCTGTTTCCACGTCCTGGGGAGTACTACTGCATGTGACAAAAGCTTAAAGCCCTGAGTGTTTCCAGAGGGAGCAGCCTGAAGTCTGATGGATGTCAGCGTCCTTATAACACGATCGAATGTCCAACCAAACTGTCTGCTGTGGGGATGCATTGTGGGTAATGTAGGCTCCAGGTTTTGACAAGGAAGCAGAATGAAAGGAATAAAATAGATGATAGTTCTGCTACATCGTTTTTTGTTTCTTTAAACTGTCCATCGTGAGTAAAGAGTTGTTGAAGCAGGTTTCTAACTAACACAGGTTCCTTCTTGAATTTTGACTCATGTTTCATCATTCGTTCAGCCTGACTAATTCTTTGCGCTCACACTGTAACCGTTTTGACCTTTGATGGAGGCTAGTAAAAGGTCACTCTCTGAGCTGCATTATATCACTTGTTTCATCTCCAGCGTCACTGCATAATGAAGCAGAAAAACTTCAAACTATCTTTTATCAACTCTATCACAAACACCACTGATCTATCTTTTAAAAATGTGTTAAGCAGATGTTAACTTGGATCTATATTTCTCCATGTTATGGTCAGAAGATGTGTGTTGTGTTGAGTTTTAAGATAAACTGATTCACAGTTATTTCCAGTAGTCGTGCTCTTGAATCCTGCTGGATGAAAACCTCAAGATGCCGAAGACGTGCAAACTGAGGAATGATGAATAATTAACAACATGCAGTGACCCTTTAAAGCTGCAGTGAAGTGCAGCAGACTCTGACCAGCATTAATAATTCTTCTAACAAACTCTGATGAAACATTGATGCTGATAATAAAGGTGGAACAGCAAGCGGGATATTACTCAAAAAGACCAAACGGATTCTATTATAATACACACAATATTTTTCGCCCACAATAACATAAGTTTGGATTTGTGAGACCAAGAGTCTTTAAACCTTTTGCAAAAATCAAGTCCCCAAAAAACACATTTTCCTTTTATGTAATCTTAAAGCTACACTCTCGTTCTTTCCAGTGTATCTTGCACATAAAACGACTAAACCATTGCAGATTTTAGAACAATCTCCTCTCATTAAAATCAAGATTGATCTTTCATTATATTTAAAAGTATTAATCCAGAAAAGACTGCCAGTGTCGCCTTTTTCCAGTCTTGCAAGACAACAGAAACATTTTAAAACTCTGTGGTTCTATAAAACCTACTTTTTGAAGAGGTGTCGGTCCAGCGCTCCATCAGAGGTCGTCTTCAAAGTCACCTTCAGCATCTCCATACATTCTTTCAGCCGAGGGTCTCCCGTGCGAAGCCCCGTGGCTTTAAGAGCCTGCCGAGAGAGGGTGAACATCATGATTAGGACAGCCTGACATTAAATCAATAACGCTACGAGCCGTGAACTGAGGCTCCTGAAGAGCCTAACAAGAAGAGTTATCCTGCTCATAATTCAACCAGGGAGACATCTACAAGGAGCACTGCTGATTCACTGCCTGCCTCTACAGTCTACCTCCTATAAATCATACAGTATAGGCCCATTGTTTGGTTTATATTTGTAAATCTCGCAGAAACTGGTTTGAATCTGGTCATTTCAAACATAAATCCTCGGCCATGTTTCCTGACTCACTGTGGTGAATTTGTGTGCAGGGATTTTTTCCTGGCCCTCTGCGATGGTGTAGAAGAGCAGGTCCTCCAGACTGGGCAGGATGCCTGCCTTCCTTCTCCTGCAGGAAAGCAAAAGAAACACACACACAGAAAAGTGAGAAAAATACCTCCACTGTGAGGCCTGCTGAGGTGGAAACATGGAGGGGAAACTGCAGCAGAGGGAGGAGAAAAAAGCTTTTTGACTGCAAGGAGAAGCTGTGAGTAGCAACTGTAATACTGCATTGGGAACATTACCTTACAGTGACCTTAGTTCAGTATTATAACCTGTGGAAACAGCTTGTACTGTACATGTATTTTTCCATAGGCTAACATGCTGCCATAAGGCCATTGTAATGTAAACGGTTTATCATCTGCTTTGCTAGAACACCAGCCAGGAATGTCACATGTAAGCTAACAAAGCAACTCAAAACATAGATTTTATACTTTAATCCCAAACCCACTGAGCCCAAATTAAACTCCCTTTGAGGAATTTATATTTGCTGGTTTTGTACCCCAGAAGAGACGCTGCCTTACAGGCGTCTTCGTCCACGCTGTGTGTGAGCGGGCAGTGTCACAGTCTGTGACTAAATGTTTCAGCTGTGACGGGGAAGTTGGCCAAAGCCCCTGGCACATTACTACAGTGTTGTTCAGTGGCTGAGAAACGATCAGCAGCCTCCTACTGAATGACAGTGAGGTCTGCATTTTGGTTGTTATTAATAATTAATATTCCTGATATAAGTCGTGAAGTATCTGATGAGAGAATATAAAAATACAACTAAGAATCTGACCGAGCTTTCTGGACACTTCCGTACTCGACACAGACAGAAATGTTGAGTTGAGGTTCGCTGTGAGTCCTACACTAACATCTTTACAGTCCTCTTATTGTGCACGATTGGCCACTTTTATGATTTTCATGATGTACTTCTATTGCACAGTGAGATGAAGCGCTGCTTGACTCATATTTCAACCACTTTCTACATTTCCTGAACCGCTGAATGTGTTCTCCATTCTTTGTACTGCAGTAATCCTGTAATTTGCAGCTGCAATAACTTTTGTTGGCAATCTTTGTATTAAATGAACTTAATCTTTACAGTGTCTGCTGAATTGTATGTAGTAATACGGCCTGGCTGGTATTCTAAGCAGCGCTTCCACACCAAGTCGACTCTGGGAGGAAAGTTAGTAAGTAGCGTGTCAGGAGGCAGACGGGGCGACCAGCTCACAGCAGGCTCTCTGCTATGATTCATATCAACACCAAATTGGATTTGTGCAAAGCTCTGGGTGCCCAGTCGCACTTTGTCCTGCATTGCATCATGGGGCACTGGCCTGTGTGCTAGGAGAGGATGTCTGAAGGTAAAGCTTTAGTTGGCAGGTGGCTCCTTGCAGCAGCCAACCAGATATAAAGCTGAGTTTCCACCCTTGGAGACATGAGAGCAGAAATCTACATTTCAGACTGAGCATCGGCAGGGTTTCCTCTGGATTTATTCGGTAGCAGTGAGATATCAGGAATCTGTAAAGAGCCAAATTTGCTATTTAAGAAGTCAATGGATTTTTGAGTTTTCATACAAATTGTCAAATAAAGGACGTTAATCAACTTTTGAACAGTTTCAGCACTTAATTTTAATAAAACCACAACAGAATCTTATATTAATTTGGTCATTTTGAAATGTGTGTGCTAAAATTTAAATATGGGAACATCTATTTTTACTGAGCTTAATCTATATTTCTCTTACTGTCAACAAATCCCATGAACAGACCAAAACAACAACGTGTTAGCTCGTCTCTCAACACTTCTTTTACTCCCTGTCTGCTTCTCACTGTGATTTCTAGTAAACGTTATTCAAATAGGAGTAAAGAGTGAATTGGGGACTATTTTCAGTGGATACACACAGAATACGTGTTAGTAGATACGTTCATTGTTGGTTTGGGTCTTTTCATGGGATTTGTTAATAGTAAGAAAAATATAGAATATCACCGTCTTGAATGTGTTTTAAACCCATCATCCACGTTTGTCCTGGACCGATCTCCTGCAGAATGATACAGAGGAAACACCGAGTCTCTCACCTGTCGTTCACACCTCATCACCAATAGTTCCACTCAGAGTCGGAAGGCAGAAATTCTGACAGAAAACGGCAAATCTAGCCATGGAAACATATACGAATGCAAACAAAATAAAGTCTTGGCAAGCTGCAATATCACTTATTTAACTGTAATTTATTAAACTACCATACTTTACTTTACCGTTTAGTCTATGTCAAATTTAAATTCTGACTTTAATTGTCGTCAGATGAGCTTTCTGAAAGTAGGAAATCTGAATTGTCGACTTTGCGACTCGTGTGGAACACAGCATTATTACTTCTCATGTTGCTGCGTCCTTATATAACCTGCAACCTTTTCATTGATTGTTAGCGTACATTAATGAAGGTTGATGCCTGCTGGTGAGGAAGGAATACACATCAGAGAGTGTGTGTGGGGAGGGAGGGAGGGAGGGAGGGAAGGAGGGAGGAATGGAGGTGAAGTAGAAGGGAGGGGATTCAAGCGCAGCCGCTGAGAGGGAGTGAGGTATTTTCAAAGGTAACAGCAGTTATTGGCTTTCCGCAGAAAACCTCTACTTCTACAGGAAAACAGACACAAAAAAAAACACTAAAACTAAAATAAAAAGTAGAAACATACTTACAAATGCAAAGCAAGCAGATCAACAACAGGGAGAGAATGTGCAGAGGGAATAATACTGAATTAGTAACAGAAAAATGGCATTTAAAGTGCAGTATGAACAGTAAGCATTACTATAATACTGATATGTAAACACATACTGCTACCACTAACAGAAAATAAATGTACACAGATATTCAGATTATTCACTGAAGTTTAAAGGGGTAGTTCTGGTATTTTGACGATGGGTAAGTACCTCAAACAACCCCACTTCAAAACACCAGAAATAACCCTTTAAGTGCTTTGTTTAAATATACACACAAAGATGAATACTGGAGATTAATGAATGGAAAGCACATTAATATTCACATAATACTGAATCAACAACAAGAAGCTTGTTAAGTATCTAAAACTTAGGAGTTAATGAAACACAGCGCCCCTGAATAATTCATTTGTTTGATTGAGAACTACCTTTAAGTGACGCCCACTCAGCATTAAAGAGAATACAGACTGTATTTTAACATGACATAGTGTTGTGTAACTTCTTGTTTAGTTAATGAGGCCTGTGAGAGCTTTCACCTCTGGGAGCAGCATCAGCAGCGGGTCAGAGGAGGCCACTGGAACATCTGGACCAGGATAGTCTCATTAATACACTTCAGCTGTCTCATTAACGCTCTCGCTCGCCTCTCTCCGTGTTTTTAGAGGTCAGAGTGGGTGAGGACTTACTGACGTCTCCTATCGGGTGTCAATTTAGAGTTTATACTGCAAATATAACCTTGTATGAGTATTAAAGTATCCTGGGACTTGACGGGCATTTTAACCTACTTTCTGACTTTTTAAAGACAAAATGATTAATGGAGAAAACAACTTGCAGATTAATCAATAATAAAAAGTAGTTTTAATTGCAAATCAAACGGATTTTAGTGGCGTCCGGCAGAGAAGCGGCTCAGCGTGGAGGAGAAACTACGGCGGCTGTGAAAAACGCAAAAAGGCAAAAGGTTTGTCCGCTCTGGGCTACTGTAGAAACGTTACACGACGTCACCAACCCACTTTTGACCACACTGCTCATGACGTCGTTGTGAAGACGTCCCACCGAGCCCAGTATCCGTCTGTGTGTCGTCTGCAGTGTGGAGGTTCGGAGGGAGAGAGGCGGCGCAGCACAAATCAATCTGCTCCTGGAGGCTCTGACAACAGCTGGGCAGCACGCCAGCTTCCAGGCTTTGGTGGAAAAAACGTGGAAACATGGCGTGGGCGGGATAAGCTCCCCCTGCATTACAAACGTTTTTAACCCCTTATTAGCTCAAGCACAGCCTCAGGACCCTTACGACCAGACGGGAGCGGAGGCTGAACGCTGTCGGGGCCCCAGGGACTTCAAACAACCCGTCCTGGTTATTATTTTTATAGATTTATTCATGTTGCACTGGCCTGATTTAACCCTGGTCTGGTGGCTGTGTCACCATGGACGACGGTGCGATCACCAGTTAACCTGTTGATTATGTTTTTAAGTAGTCGATTAACAGTTTAGTCTAATAATGTATATTTCCCTGAGCTCATAATAATAAGATAACACTACTGTCTGCAGCAGCTTTCTTCCGTTGTACGTACATACAGAGTAGATGTTAATAATGTTTTAATATCTGCGTCTGTGACACTTTAATTCCCCCGTGTGGAATCAGTAATGTTGTTATCTTATCTTTAGAGCTGCAGCTAACAATTAGTTTCATTATCGATGAATGAGCAGTAGGAAGTACAGAGTAATTATTTGATTATTAAAATAAAGGCTGGCATCTATTATTACATTTATTATGTAGAATTAATTTGATGTGCAACATTTAGTGGCAGATTAACTGTGTGTCGATCGCCTGCGTGTTTCCGCTCACACAAACACAAACACACCAGATTTAGTGGTTTAACAGAAAAGCATGTTGTGTGCAAACTGATCCTGAACAGCAGTCCAAGTGTTCTTCTGCTTACTTACTGCGTTTCATTCTGCGTGAAGCTCAGCGTACGTGGTGATGATTCCTCAAACGCTACGTGTGAATGTTTAACAGAACCAGGCTTCACTGAAACTGAAATTAGCCTCCAGGGGAAACTGGGACTGCCTGAACTCGGCCGACTGCTTAAGCAAATTGTCCGTGAATGGAAACAAATGGGACGACGTCGGCCTTCGGGGGCGACGAGGCGTTTTATTACCATGGAAACTCTCTGAGGGGAGGACAGGGGGCCGGTGTGGTGGCTGGTATCACAGCTGCTCCCAAAACCAAGAAACAGCGAAGTGAAGACGGTTAACGGTCGTCCAACCTGGATTTTCTTCCTTTAACAGCGAATGTTAATAGATCTCCACTGTCTAATATGTTGTTATCAGCTTATTAAACCAGATAAATGTTAGAATTGACTGTTAAATATCTGCTTTGAGGAAGATGAAGCAGAAGTGTTTGCAGAGGGGAAGTATCACATCTCATTAAAATAAATTATCATGACAGAAAACTATTTTGGATTAATAATTTAAGTCCTTTTTCATTTGTATGTGAGGCTTTACTGACGTTCTCTCTCTTATAGGACAGTTGATGGAGTTATCGGTTTGTTACTGCAGATTATTCCTCTAATTCTGTTCACTGATTATTTCTTTTAGTCATAAAAATAACATACTTGCTGCTTACGTTGTCACAAGTGTCTCTAACTTTCACTTAACTGTAAAACATGATGCGGCACTTCACTGTTGAAGGCAACGTGCTGTACAAACCTTCACCGTGGATCATCGTCTTAATTGATGTCAGTGGGTTTTAAGTGGGAGGCCTTGTGGCGGCGGCGTTTTGGTGTTTTTGGCCATTAAATGCTTTTAACCTGCATCCAATCTATCGCCAAGAGGACTCTCATCCTCACTGCTGTCTGCACTCAGTAGTTCCCCCTGTTGAACCTCTGTCAGACTCAATTACACTGCAAATAATCACTGAGGACGACAACATGTGTTCATAAAGTGAACCAAAAATACACCTTTAGTGTCAGTAAGATAAGATGTTCCTTTATTTATCCCCCTAACACAGCAGCAATAGAGCAAAGCGGCGCAGAAAACAGAAAACTAAGAATATCACAGTAAAAATAGTGCTAATATTGTTAATATTAGAAGATATAAAACTATAAATTAAAGTATATACACTATTTGTTGTTCAAGTAGGACATGGAGTCCAAAATATGAGCAGAAAATTAAACTTGACTAAAACTAAAAATACTATATATATATGTAGTATATGCTTTCATTTATCGTTTTTTATATCTTGTAATTTATGAAGAATATTAGCAATATATTTTTATTTGTGATATTCTTTCTTTTTTGCACTACTTTGCCCTATTGCTTGCTGTGTCAACCTGATTTCTCCTAAAGGGGAATAAATAAAGGAATATCTCATCTTATCTTATATTAAATACTGTATGTCTAATGTATATTATATACACTGTCAATGGCATATACTCAGATATAATACAGTTCTGTTTACTTGCATGACAATCTCTTTAATCTGGAGCGACTCGTTGTATAGTAGGAATCATTTGTGCTCAGTGTTTAATTTTCATCAACGTTTTTTTATTATTCTCTTATACTCTTTCAACAGACGGCATACCGTTTTATTCTGCACCATCCTTTTACAGTTGTTATTACCAACCAATGTTCCCGAACCAGGACCATTCACAGCCTGAATACAATATGTCCATTAAACTGTAGGGGCAG
>NW_023340206.1:12607593-12625411 GCF_004916995.1 Morone saxatilis
GGGCAGACACAAAATAACCCATTGAGTGACCCACCGTTTTTTATTTTTGTCCGCTTGCCCCCAATCATTATATGGTTCATCATGTCTCATAAAGTTTATGGGACTTGGCTCTTGTATAAGAAACGCACATTTGAGCGGACGAACAAAAAGGAGCAACAAAACACCGATTGAGGAGTCAACAGGGGTCTTGATGAGCTTTGAGTGACGCTGAAAAAGCTTAAGCCCTGAAAGTCAACGAGGATTGAAAGAGAGCTTGCAGCGCCGCGGCCTCTCTGCGATCACCAAGGAGGCCTGAAGGACAAGGACCTGATTTGTTTAAGGCTTGCCCGGTGCGGAGGAGGACTCAAGAGCCGCCCCCTTGGAGGCAGCAGCCCTCATAGGCTTGGGATGCCCCCGGAGCCACAAGCGAAGGGGAGCAGGAAGGAGGCAGAGGTTAAGGAGCATAAATGCTAGCCCGGACAAGAACACTGGAGGACAATGAAAGAGGGTAGGGAGGATGTAAGGAGTGAGACCAACCAGGTGGCGGAAAGGTCCCGGATCCCCCTTGGGGGGTAGATGCTGTTTCAGCGGAGGGTGATGCTCCCGTCCACTGTTTGTGGTGTTTGGTGCTGGTTGTTTATTTACGTGACTTACGTAACAATATAGTTAACGTTTTGACCAGTCAGCCCGGATTTGCCGGTGTGAGCCCGCTTTTTTTTTAAGTGCCCGAGCGGCCCTTTCCCGCAAGATGGGCTGGGAGATTAATCGCTGCGTTGGATGGATGTTTTCTAGAGTACTTTCTTCTACAGACTCATTATCCAATATGGATGAAACTCGAAGAGCCAACCATAGACATACCATATAAATTAATCATAGACACCCCCTCGCGCGTTCAGTAGCTCATGAGAAGACAGACTGATTTATTTGATTCAGAGTTTGTGAGCTTGTATGTCAGTAGACAAGAAGCTACAGAGCGAGCGATCTAGTCAATGCGCTTATAAGTTACAACACTCTACCCACCCAGTTAACCAGTAGAAGCAGAGCGGATTCGGACCGAAACATCTAAGCTAGAGAGATCATCTATCTTATTGTTTAATCAAGGCCGTTCTACTTACATACCGAGAAATAGCTTAAAACAAGCAGTTACTGCATCTTCGATATAAAGCAACAGAACATAACAACACAGGGGCCAGCTTACTATTAAAAATAGCAAAGATAACCTGCTTTCATCACGATTTGGAGCTGGGAAGAGGGAGAATAAGGAGCACCAGTGCCTGGTGACCTATCTCTCAACTGGAGCCATCGGTCTCGACGATACAAGATAGCTCCTGTACTATAGAAGCTGTAAAATTGCCATTTTACAGGCCCGCCCGATGGGTGTATAGCCAATTTGCTTATATAGCTGAGTCTGGTCTAGCTTGTGTAGTTGGAGTGTTCGCCTCGAGCTCCGTTCTTCTATATATTCGGCAGCACGAGGTTTCGCGGCCCTTCTTGCTGTTACTCCTAAGTATCGGAAATACATCTCCACCCACGAGAGTAGACGACAGCCGTCTCCAACAACCTCTGCGCCCACTTCCGCAGCCGCTCTCCTCGTTCACGGCGAGTTTTAATGGGTGGAAGCCACCGAAATGCCCAGTGATTCGGCATCTGGTCAGTATCTCTCTCCCCCCCAAAGAATTTTTTCAGGTGGTAAACTATGATTGAACACAGAGGTGCATACGGTGAACATGTTAGGTACTGGAATGTTAGAATGTCTAGATGTGTTAGTTCACATTTGCAAATCCTGATATTGAGCAGAGCTATAACAAGTTTTTAAATCATGATACATCTGTGAGATAGATGCTATATCCACGTATACCTAGCTACCTTCTAAGTGAAGTAAGGACCTCTTGAAGAAGGCCGTTGAGTTCCATGTGTTTACTCTTACTTTTGTCTTAATTAAAAAAATAACTGTCAATGGTATATTTGTCCAAGTTGTAATTGAGTGAAGATATTTCTGTTTAGAATAATCTAAAACTAGAATTGTAATCTTATTAAAATAAAGGCTATGATCTTTCATTGCACTAAAAAGACTATAAAAGAGTCTCATTTATTTGACTATGTATTTAAGCTCGTACTGTGTGCGCCCTATCTTTGTTAAAGGCTTTGTGTGTAAAGTTAAACATTTATTGTAACTAGGCAGTACGCCCATAAATCCTAACAAATTCGCAATCAGTAAAAAATGAATCAAGTAGCTTAAACTCCAATTTAACAGCTTTTATACTCTAAAACACAGAGCACACGTCGCTGGAGAAAAACATATAATATTTTAGAAATATAATTAAAATAGATAAAATGATGGTAATTTATTTCTGAGATAGATGGACAAGGGGCAGAAAGGGCAGATAAAGGGCAAAATGGTGATCTGCGCATTCTGTTGACCAGCAACAGCTACAACCTGCTCAATGACAAACAAGACCCGCCCTCGTCCCCGGCTGCTATTGGTCGACCAGGGAACCCGGTGAAAGAAAAAAAAACACGATTGCTGAGCGGATTGAGAACTACAATCCCATTGCTCGTTGCAGTCGTGCTCGCTTCATCCACCGACCGGCGGCGTCTGACACTGAAATCTAGCGCATGCGGGCATTAAACTCGGTTACTTACGCTGTGCGGCGCAGGACAGATAAGTCTTGAAGAAGTCGCTTTCTCCGGGCTCCCGCTTTTATTCGTTTGCGCACAGGGCTTGGCATCATCTGCCACACTGCCGAGGTTAGAGGAGCTTGGGGCGAGGAGGGAAAGCACCGACAACCATCTTGGCGGAAGACGCTCACCAGCGTAGGGCGGGGGGGACGTTGACGTTAACGTGATATGACGGTTAAAATAGTGAATTGAAACTAACGAGCACGCCAACTGTAAAAAAAAAACAGATAAAAACACGAATCTAGATTCCTTATCTGACTCATTTTTCCGTAAATATTGTGGAGGTTTAGTGTGAGTCCACGCATAAGATGTAGATACTGAATATAATTATTGAATTTGATTGTTATCTATATGAGAATAATTGCATTAAATAAAAAAATGCATATAATTATCAAATAGATAAATAATCGATGCAGAAATTTGGGTCTTATGATCTCTATTTTAAGGTCCAGTATGATATTTTTAACAGCAGCATTGAATAAGAATATAAATGAACTTATAATATATTGTGAAATGTATGAGATAGCAGGTGAAACACCAGTAACTGAAGTATACGAATATTAACTATATTTAGTAGCCCAATTGAAATCAATCTGTATTGATTGTTGTTGGTATTGAGATGGTTTGTACCCTACGCACACATTGATTTGGGTTATTCATTAAATATAAATGAAGTTAACATTTAAAAATAAATGACATCAAGATTATTTAAGTCGGTGGTCGCTCAGTAGGTGATAGGTTGAATATATTTAATGTATATCATTTAAACTGTATAATAAAACTATTAAATGATTCTAATAATATTAATTTCCATTTATCGTATTTCATTAATAATATACTTGTTTTATATGATTAATGATAATAATTGTTTATGTATGAGGTTGGTAGCATTTCTTACCTGGATATATGCGTGAAATTCTGACCTCAATCCCCTCTGAAAAAACAAATAAAACTTCCCTTAAAAGAAGAAAAAACATCACGCCTACAAATATAACATCTAACTATATAATCCGTCTTAGACTTTCTCTGTAGGCCTTGCTTGCAAGTTCATTAATTACTAAATGTGTCGTTGATATCTGTAGCGGACGCGCTCAATAAGAGTCAATTAGCTCGGCCTGTTAAGTTGTTTTGGTGTGTATGTGTTCCTGTAAGAATTACGCAAGCTATAAACTACTTTTTTATTTATATTACTTATATTGCATTTACATTTAAAAAAGCACAAGTAAAAACTTGCCACTCAGTACGATGTATGCTTCAACTGGACCCAGCTGTGGTAGAACAGTCGGGTTAGCACAGTAGGAGGACAAGCCAGAGGGCTGGACTCTACAGCCAAATAACTCGACTCAGTATGCAAGCGATGCGTAAATGGTCTGGACAGACCACGCCTAGAGAAAACACAAGACTGAGGCTAAGAAAATATCACAGTAACAAATGTGCTAATATTGTTATATTAGAAGTATAAAACTATAAATTAGGTATATACACTATTGTTGTTCAAGTTGGACAGAAAATTTACACACTAAACTTAAAGACTAAACTTTACTTAAAGTGGGGAAATTAACTATAAATAGTGCAAATATTATAAGACTACTGGAGCCGTTAGAAGCACATTTTACTTTATATCAAACAACTGCAGCTTCTGTGATTTAACATTAATCTGATACACTAATGGGATGTAATCCTAATTAGTATCATTGGTAACACCTGCAGCTATCCTATTTTCATATCACAATGGCTGCTGTGAAAAAGAGTCTATAAGAATACAACCAACTTACATTCCTACATCCAGTGATGCCTGACCTTCAGGGACATTGAAGTCTGTCTGCTGTGTTAAAATGCTACCGTTCTGTGGTTATAATGTTCGTTTCAAAAGGCTGGAAGAGCCAGGTTGCAGCTTAATGGCCTCAGTGCATCAACACTGTTGTGCTGCTGGGGAGGAAAGCTGTAGCTTCTGCATGCTGCTGGTCACGAGCACTGACTGGATGGCACAATACATGGCTTCCTATTTTCGGACATATGGTACTTTGAGGCCGCTTAATTTCACAACCCCCCCCCGGTTTAATGACCAATTGTCACCGGTTGCTTCCTGGCTGCACCCCCCCCCCAACTAACACTTAAACCCACACTATAATACTATAATATAGCCTTAACTACTCTAGCTGGCTGGCTAGTTAGCCCCTCTGCGTGCTGCGCTTGTAGACCCTCAATGCCGAACTGCGTTTAAAGATATACAACTTAACATAGATCTTGATTATAAACGTAGAAAATGCAACACCAATTAAGACATTTCAGTCATAATGTAGTATTAAGAGCTACTATTTAATTCGGCTTTCATTCTGTCTGTAAATACAGACTTATTCCAATAAAAAATGAACTTTAAGGAACGGTTTCCAGGTGTCATCACAGCCGTCCATCGCTGATTATCGCTACAATAAATCGCCACTTTTCTCTATGGACTTCGGTCTGGAGAGGAGCTACCGGCTACCGTAACGTTACTCACTTCTCTGTCGCAGAGTCCTTGGAGGATTCATTCTGGTTGTCACCTTTGGAGCAAAAGCCTCTCACGCCGGGCCTTCTGGCGGGGTGCAGCGGGGCTCTCCACCCGGAGAAAGCCCCCCCTCTGCCCGGCGACCTCCCATCCAGACGAGCGGTGCTGAAGCAGGCGGAGGCTGCAGGTTTAACACCGACTCTACCCGCCAACGGACGCTTCAGCTGGGTCTGAAATAACTCCTTGAGCGCTACCGTTGACCGAAAATGTAACATTTCAACCCCGTCGAGAAGAGTATCTGGATGGTGTTTAACTACGGTAAATGTGCGCGGTTACCGATGAGAGTGTCGGTTGCTTCCTCCGGTCGAGTAACGGTTTTCCCGGTGACTCAACAACCGGGACGCAACCTACCCTTCACGCTGCAAGAGTTCTGATTGGACCATGAGATCACATACCTGCACCTGATTGGCCAAGAGGGCTGTCAATCATCGGAGCGGTCTCGCCTACTGTGTTGAGCTGCTGTGGGTCGTGATTTTGTGTTTATCTCCATCACTTTCGTCACTTAGTGAACATTTTAAAGCGATTATGGATTAATACTTACTTTTAAAGTATTTAAAATGAGTTTCCCACTTAATACCAGTTTAAATGAGACAGTCAGAAACTGTAGTATAGGACAGATCACTACTGACTGAGTTCCAGTTAATAACTACACTATTATAGTGGATAGAAAATAATCTAATATACAAATGTTTAGGGGCTATTACAATAAACACCCCCTTAATATATATCCCTTATTTAACCAGGTAAAAGACTAATTAAGATTAAAATCTCCTGGCCAAGATGGCAGCGTAAACATTGTAGACAGTAAACACAAACAACACAAACAGACACATATAATCAGTGTCACAGTAACATGGAATATAAGGTCAGGGAATAAAGCAACTAGGATGCAAACAGAGAAACATTTTAAGGAAAGATGATTAAAAATGTTAAAATATATATAGAATTATGTGTATTATTATAAAGTATAATTTGACAGAATCAGGTAAAATATTAACTGAGCCAAATTAATATTTATAGTTTATCTCTAACATAATTCTTGAGTTTTAAGTCAAACCTGAAATTAACCAATATTAATGATAATTTACTTTTCTTCTTCAGAAAAACTTAAATCTTTAAGTTTGAAAACAAATCTGTATTTCATAATTTAATACATGTGATATATTAATAATAATAACATATATATAATTTCATATTTTAAATTGCAAATTCTCACACAAATAATGAAAATGAAAAATTCTGTTTAAGTTTTTTTAAAGAAGAAAAGTGAATTAGTTCCATATTCAGTTTGACTGAAAACTTAAAAATGTATAAAGACAGTTTTTCTGTATTTCAACATTGTATTTAATAAGTTAATCATTAAGAGCCAGATGCACTTCAGGTCCTTATTATATGTCTGATATCTGAGTGATATACAGGAGTAAGTCCTACCATATTGTAATGTCTTGTCTTGGTGTGACACCATTTGAAGTATTTTGGTACTGCACATAATCAGCCTGCAGTTTTCCTCAGCAGATGGCGTCTCTGTCTTTAAAATAGTTACAGCACCATCTCCTGGCTGGAAGTGATTTTAGTCCACAGGCAAAAGCAACACACTGACAATCCAATAATAGACTCTAAAAACAATCTTATTAGTTATTAGGTAAAGGTTTAGAGTTGGATGCACATTTTTACGCTCTATTTGTTTTATTACGTGCATGAAGCTTTGTTGTATTTCTGGACACCGTGTGCACAATTCTAAGATTTACACTGACTCAATTATAACCATTTCTTAATTAAAATGTATGGCAAAGTCAGTTCTGTTTCCTTTTATGTGGGCTAATAAAACAGATTCAATCTTGAAGGTTTAATATGTGAACTTACTGTACTGAACCTGAGTCAGACAGCATTTTAAATATTTGTTTTGACCTCCTTTGCAGTCTGTGTGGGTGGAGTTTAACACCCGGTGTAAAATAATGACCTTCAAAAGCGATTACTCACTGGAAAGTATTTTGTAAGTTGCTTCAGTTTACTTTTCCGTGGCTGCCAACTTTTATCTGACTTTATCTGAATCTCCGTAAACTCCATCCACCTGGAGCTCCAAGTAGGATAAAACACGTAAATCGTGTTTACTAACGTCTCACTTGCAACATGAAACATTCATGAATTTGGACAAAATTCACTGGAAGAAACACAAACATGTTTCCTTGTAATGAGGTCTAGAATTAAAGGGGAATTCCAACAAAGTTTTCCTGTAGGTTGTTATTTTACAGGAATCTATATTTTTATTTTTAAAAAATCCCTTTTTGCCGGTTTCCGAGTCCTGACCTTCAAATGTACTCTAGATTGAATAGATCTCAACCCCATGAACCTCTCAAAGGTACAGTGTGTAACATTGAGTCTCCAAAGGTACAGTGTGTAACATTGAGGAGGATCTATTGGCAGGAATGGAATATAATATTCATAGATTAGTGTATGATCACCAGAATCGCCACAGGTCACCTTCCATTGAGTCCGCCATGTTGAACAATGTTTCCACAGTTGCTCAGAATGGACAAACCAAACACTGACTTTAAATAGGGAGTTTCCATAGTTTCTCCCACACAGTCTGTCTCATTCCAAGGTCGTCAAATACAGACGCGAGCGGTGTTCAGTTAGCTGCTAGTTGGTACTAAATCATCCACACTGGTCCTTTAAAGTGATGGGACCTTTCTTTAGAGCCAATGCACGCCGCTGTTTTGGACCGTTTTTAAGGAAATTGTTGATTCTACAGTGATATTTGAAACATTATGGACAGAGCTGTTCCTGTTTCAACATGATATTTCATGTCCATTAAGGACTGTTTTTTTCCAGTTTGGTGTGGAAGAACTTTACTGGCCTACACAACGTATTGATCTGTACCCCATCCAGCACCTTTACAATGACCTTACCGCCCAATACCAGTGCTGGACCTCAATAACGCTGTCAAAAAACAGAGAAATGTATGTTTTGATTTAGTTTGATATCAGGAAGGTCGTTCAGTCTTGCTTTTATTAGTGAAAAGATATATCAAAGTACATAGTAGCATAAAAGTATCTATTATTGTTGAGCTTGTTTATTTATGCTTATTCTGTGTGCACTGTACATGTACATTGAGAGAAACCAGAGTCAAATTCCTTGTATGTGTGCACATACCTGGCTAATATAAGTGATTCTGATTCTGATTTATAAGCAAAACCTTTTCTCCACCATTGCTTCTAAAAATATAACACAGTTGGATTCAATGTGCAATATAAAAAATAACTTCAATGCTTCAAATGTTACATTTGACCAACATGTACAAACATGTCAAACAAAGCTGTCTGTCAGTGTTTCTATAGATTTTTATTTGACCCTGAAGTTAACCGTTTCAATTATTTTGTCCTTTTGTTTCTGTCTTTGGGTGCAACATGTAAAAAAGAAATAAAAGCGTGAGAGCTGCCACTCATTCAAACTAACAGCAGCTCTCAGATTTTGTGCAGAAATCCCCCATGAGCCGCTGCATTTTTGCTGCATGCAGCAGTAAACCAGAAAACAAAGGAAGGAAGGAAGGGAGACAAACAAGTCGATCCCTAACGAAGCTGCAGGGAGGAGAGGCGATAATTCACCAACACCCACACCTTCTCAAAAGCAGTCAGCTTCCTGCTCCTTTCAAAATGAGGGTGATGGGTGCGCTCGGCAGATCCCTCCCACGCTGCTTAGCGGCTGGCTTCCGCCCACCGCCCGTGGAGCCGCCCACCTCCAGCCGTTGCCACGGCAACACATCATCATCAGTGACTTGCACTGGAGGAGGAGGACAGGGAGGGGAGGGGTGGCCATTTGAGCGCCGAGCAGGGCTGCCACTGTGAACAGCAACAAGCATGGGTGTTCATGAGCTGAGCTTTTCTCCAGAGAAAATCTGTCTACGTGTGTGTGTGAGAGAGGGGGGGCGAGAGAGGGATGGAGGGAGTGGAGAGAGGGAGGATGATGGGAGGTATGTGAAAAGGACCTGCGTCAGAGTGAGTCACCAGCCAGTTTCACAATGTGTTGATGTGACGCTGATGCAAATGGCCTGCACAGGGATTCATCTGAGGAGAGAGAAAAGAAGAAGAAAACAAACAAACAGAGAAGCTCCTTTAAAGGAAGCTGAAATGTCCTCCATCCGCTTGGATTACCAGGCACTTTTACTGTTCGTGCTGGGAAAACACTGGGGCTTCCCTGCCTTGCTCAAAGGCACCTTCACGGTTGTTGCTGGATGACTGTGCCTCAGATTTTCCAGCTGGGATCCACTCAGTTTTATGAGCAAGACACAGAAACTCCACCAGCTCCTCCCAGTAGTGGGAAACTGATATATAATTTACCAAAACATTATTATCACTACATTATAGTGTTACAAAAGACTACAAGCTATTATCACAGCACTATAAAGACCTTTTCTGCCCCTTTAAGCACTGTACTCGATAATCTGACTTCAGCAATGACTTCAAAACATCTGTCTGGTGTTCTTTGCCTAAATATAAATCGTCTTTATTAGTTATAATTATTATTATTAAAGAGGTCAAACTGGCTAAAATGCTGAAATGTCAAAGATACATTTAAAGCTATTTCTCTATTACTAACATAAAGCACCAACAAGCTGATAAACTCTAAAATGTCCCATTCCGTACAGATGTTGATCAATGAATTATAAATGATTTAATAACCACACCTAAAAGATTTTATGTGATAGGTCTTCTGTCCAGGTATCAGCCTCGAAAATCCATTGTTGACTGGGCTATATTAGTCAACAGTCCTATTACCACGGCAACACACATACCCAAGGTTTAAGCTGGATCCAGATGACATTGATCACAGAACGCACCTCACAATAGAGTTCAAAAAAATAAAGTTTAATGTTTATGTGCTGTATAACAAATAAAATATATTAGTGTTTAAAAAACAGGTGCATAACTAGGTGAAGCCTAATCTATCACTTTACAATAAACAGTGAGGAGAACAGTGGTCAGTGAGACGGCAGGTCAGACATGCGCTATTCTCTGAAACATCGTACAGTCACGCTAACTAGGCCAGTGTTTGAGGCAATCAGGCTGGAAACAAAAGATTGTTTTTGTCCCCGAACCACGATGGCCTTATCTCCCAGAATTCACTAGCTAATTTAGCTTTAGTAAACAAGATTTTTACAACAGATCACGACTCCAAATGATAGTTTCTTGCCACAGTGGCTGCTTGAAACAAAACAACCTCATGGAATTTCATGAAAAGAACACATCTTTGCACACTAAAAGTAAGACAACACAAACATTTGCCAAGTTGCAGGTGAATTCCCACCTTGACAGACATACAGTTACTGAGCACATGACAAAACTATGGATCCATATAGTATGCAAATAGACTTATTACTTACATAAATATTGCATTGGTCTGTCATTACGCTGAGTGAGACTAAACTATATGCAGGGAGTAAGGGGGGAAAGGAGAGTTAGACCAAATTGTATGGACATTATTATCATTTTGGACCAAACAGACGTATTTACACAGTGTGGCAAACACATAAAAACACAGTGAACACTTAGTTGTTATGTAATTACCTCTAAACAGCAAAAACACATCTTTGAAATATGCACTGATGGCCATCACAGGTGGATTAAACACTGTTAAGAGCTAAGGCTAATCAACATTATCATCATGTAAAGCATGTTTTTATATACCAGACACTTTCACACTGTTGTATTTTTTCCTCAATGACACTTAAGTTTTCTTTTTTTTGTTTTTGCTCTACATACATAAACACTGTATTGACACCAAAAATCTACAGCAAAGTTACACTTGACAAAGGAAAACCCTGGTTGAGAGATTAGGCTAGCACTATTTGTTATCTTGGTACTATTTACAGACCCCAGGCTGCTGCTCCACGAAGAACAGCAATAAACAGGAATTTTGCTTTTTGCTGCTGTTGTTGAAAAACCACATACCTGCAATCTTTAATATTAGATTCTTTCAGTTGAAAGTTTACATGTTGAGTGATTTTAACGATCTGTGGGGCCTGCTGAAAGCTGGTTGGATCTAAAAAATACACAGGCTTTATTCCTGAAACACTCCCTGTTTGCAGATGCGTGGTTTCGGTTCAACAGCAGTGTTTTGCTAAATTACAAAGTGAAATGAACCAATTAACTTGGCCTCCGGCATGCCAGCCCAGCACTCCTGCCAAGACAAATGACAGAAGTCCCCTGCTGTTATTCCACAACATGCTATACATCCTCTTCTTATATTACCTCCGATAAATATACACAAGACAAGAGCGAGGAAGGAAGGATTAATTCCACCTCTCCTGTTTTCCCATTTTAAGTGAACGACAAAAAAACTAACCCGGGCTGAATCCTAACTCAATCTCCCTACAGTACTTTTACACCTTTGTTTTGAGTTACAGTACAAATGCAGACACCTAAGTTGGATTTGGGAGAATGATGGAGCTCAGAAGATCTGGGGTGACGGCCAGGGAAATGACAATAAGCAGCCAGCCAAATGCTGCTAAATCTTTGGCTTTTGCTGGTAAGTTTTAAGATCTTCTTATTTAGTTCTAGTTGCCTTGTATTGTTGGTAATGAAAATGGACAGTGAATGTTTGGATACCAGCCATCTCAAAATCAGTAAACATCAACATCAAACACTATGTGTTGATGCGCTGTGTTTGAATCTATTGTGGACGCATTAATAATGTACTTTTAGAGTAATAGTGATTAATTCCACATACCAGATATTCCTATCCAAGACTACAAGTCTACAGACACGCTGCAAGCTAATGTTTAGCTAGTAGTGTTTGCCATGGTCACCATCTAAGCTAATAATTAATTAGCACCATACAATATGTACAGCTGTGGCTGATGGGAATATCATTAGTTCTGCAGGTATTTGGTGATAAAACAAAGTACTGGATAATTAAGTTTTGACTTCATGATGTCAAGATATTTCACTCTGACTCTGCAGATGGCGTTAAATCAAATATCAGAGGACCACCAAAGTCTTTAGGATTTATCCTCTGAGGTGCATGAATGTCCTTACCAAATTTCATGGCAATCCATCTAATATTTATCAAGATATTTCTGTCTGGACCAAAGTGGGGGATTTACCACTCCGAAAGAAGCACCACCACTACTGTAGTTAAAAACCTGCGATTTCTCTTTGCGAGAAACACTGGATACTTGAAATATTTTGGAATTTGAAATTTTAGACTCAATACTGGCAGCATCTGCAGCTTTAAGGTACAAGTGAGTAAAGGAGGCCATCAAAGATTGAATATGGTAGTCATATAAAAGATGCTGAACGTGCCACAGTTTGGACATTTTGTTTCTGTTTCATCTCTGAATCTACATTTGAGTTAAGACTCAACCCGGCACCACAGCCTGTAAACTGGCTGTCCAAAGAAAGCAACAAAAATACCACCCAGGCAGAGGTAAATAGTATACAAATGTCTGCAACAGATCGCTCTTAAATTACATTATCTAACGTGTACAGTTAATCAACAGACAAAGACCTGTGGAGCACAGAAGGGCTTCTCCACATGCTCTCTAGGTGCTTTGGCAAATACCTTTTAAACAAAAAAACAAAACAAAACACAAAATCAAAGAAAAATAAATGCTATTCATGAGGCAACATTGGTTGTTAAGGCTCTACTGTGGCTGTGCTTGCTTAGTATCTATGTATTGACGGGTAATAACTGCATACTGTCAAGTGTGAGTAGAATGAATTGAGGGTGGGTACAAGGGGTAAAGGAGGGTGGTAGAGCGAGGCAGGAGGCACTATGTGGAGTCTTCTGGCTCTGACTTGATCGTCTTCTTGTCTGTGTTGCTGGACACTCTCTGCGATGTCCCGTTTTCTAAAGTTGAAGACGAAGATAAAGGACAGAATCATCAGCAAAGAGGTTTATAATGCAGCATAAATCCTTGTAGAAGCTCACAAATTAGTAACTGTAGAGCAAATTTAATACAGATTTTATGTACCCAAACTCTTGCCTAATGTGTCTTCGAGCAAGGCCTAAACCCTCTACCTACTTGCCCACTGTGAGCCCTGAATAGCAGCCTCAACATCACTAACCTGTTGCTGGTGTTTTGGTCTCGTCTGTGTTGTTGTTGTTGTTGTGGTTGTGATGGCGCTTCAGTTCATTGGCTAGCTGCTTGCCAAGTGGGAGGTCGCCTTCCTGCATGGTCTGACTAACCACCCGCAAGTTGATTGGTCGTTCATCTGGAGGACAGATATTGACAGAAACACAAAAAACAAACAGGATTATTTTCATTTTGCTCAGAACTTCTTAACTCACCTCAGGATCAGCTCTTGCTACTGTGTAGTATTTACCAATCAATGATAAGTAAACATTCAATCAAGCTGTATTTATCATTAATCAGAATTAGACTTAAGTCAATCCAGTTAGATAAAGGCAAACATCAGCCCAGATGTTTTTCTAACACTAGCTTTGTTCTACATGTTCAGTATTCCCAGTGGTAACAAAACCTGTGTTTATGTAAGTTAAACTCCTGAGCCCTTGTGTTTGCCTTTAATTTCCTTTGAGAGAAAGCCAGAAAGAAATAAAGAGAAAGGAAGGTTTTACTGTATTTTCTGCATCACTAGACTGCTCTATGCTTAATATTGACATGCAGTTAATACTTCATTTTACAGATTAAGTTCACATGCACACTAGTATCCTATATGTTACTACAACTTATAAATCTATGTGATTAAAACATTATTTAGCTTTCTATTCATTTGCGTGCAGGTGAGTATTTGACTCCTCAATATCACAGCCACTTCATGCCTTTTCTGTATCAGCTGAGTTACCTCAGCGGTGAACGATGAACCCACTTTGGTTTCTGGCTTTTCGCCAACAATGTTAGATGAGAGTGACACTCAAGTTTCTCCTTCGCACTACTGACTTTTTCTATCACTTTCATTTCAATCCGTCAATTCAGTTGTTGATCATCATATTGTTGTTTTCCAGACTGCTATGCAACTAGAGTTGATGAGGCACCTGCGTACATGGCAGACGGTAACCTGGATAAGGTGTTTAAGTGCCACAGTATCAGAGAGCTTCAGCTAGCATAGTAACTGTAGCTTTCTCAAAACCAAGTTTCTGAAAACAGGATATGATGCTTCCATATTGTCCATATTTTGAAACAGTTTCTTTGGATTGTCTTCAATCTCTGAACACTGCACCCCAACTTTAGGGCTGCAGCCAATTACTAATTTCATTATTGATTAATCTGCTGATTACTTTCTTAACTCATTATTTTTATTGTTACATTTAGGTCAGTTTAGATCCAGATAACAAGCACATTTTCTGTCAAGTAAGTTGCAACGGCAGCTTCTTCTCCATCTTCAACTTTCTGCCATATGGTGTGCTGCATGTAAAACCCTTTGACAGTGTCTGGAGTTTGTTTTCAGTACACTGGTAAAAGAGGCTAGTGGTGTTTGAGTTGTGGGGACCTGTCTGCAGGCGCGTTTCCAGACTTCTTTGACTGGAGGGGGCACAAGAGGGGCACAAACTTATGCAGTAGTGGCATGAAGTATGTGTCTTGGCTTTCTGGTCCCCATTCCCAATTTATACAATTCCAACACTGTTTATGGAACCCAGTATGCAGAAATATTCAAATATGCTAGGCAAAAACAACACCTATATACCACATGCAAAAAACAACAACATGTTTTTGCCCAAAAACGACATGGGATTAACCTAGAGTGGGCACGTCTGCACAGGGGAGACTTGGGGAAGACGGGAGTGTGGGGTGGAAGAAGTAAGGATATTGGGGTGGCCAGTCAGATTTCAGGGGTCATGTGACAATATGATGATACATCATATCGCACAGCCCTAGATATAAAATACAGAAAAATGCCACTTATAATGTCTGACATCTCAAGGTGATGTATATAATATATTCAGTTTAATGTCACATATGACAAAATCTATTATCAAAGTAGTTACCAGTTGCCAAAACTTTCTTTTAAATTAATTGATTCATTGTTGAAAAATATACTGAAATGTGGTGGTGAATAAATAAAACATTCTGGCTCTATGTTATTCATTTCTGGCAAAATACATGGATATTCAATCTCAAGCAGGTTTTGGCAACTTTGTGGTGATACTGAGTCAATTTAACTTGTCTAGTTGAGCTGTTTTAGTGTCTAGAAAGAGAGAATATAAAAAGAGAAGACATACAGTATATATAGGAAAAGAAAGGATGAAATAAAGGCAGTGGTATAGCAGAGAGAGCTTAAGAAATGGAAGAGGACATGAAGGAGAAGGAAATAAATGACAAGTGACAGAGAGGAAAAAAGAAAAGGGACAAGAGGAAGAAAAAGAGGAAGAAAAGCAGAGAAGAGGGGGAGGAGAGCGAGAGGTAGAGAGAGGTTGACAGAGAAAGAGAGAGAGAGAGACGCCCCCCTCCAGGCAACTGGCTGGAGGTAAACAGGCGTGGGAGTGATAATTACAGGTGCATTGTGGGATTTGTGGGAACAGCGATATAATGAGCTGTCGGGAGTGGGTGAGGAAGGAAAGGGATGAAAATGAGACGAGGCCCTGAGGAGAAGTAAGATCCTGAATAATGATGCATCTTTTTTTTTCTTTCTTCCTCCTCCCCTTGTGTTTGAGAAGTCAAAGCTTAAAAAAAAGTGACAGCTGCCACAACCGGGTGCGGAAAATCCGCACCCATAGGTGTTGTTTCCATCCACACAGCGACGTACACATCCTGTGGCATTTATGACATGAAATAAATCTCTTCAAATTAACCTGCAAGAAAGATCAAGTCATATTAGGCTCTGATTGTTTCTGTTGAGCTTAACAGCCAACAATGCAAGCCACAGCTCGGTGTTTCCTCCTGATTGGACATTAGGGGCAGCAGTGAGCCAATTACAACTTGGCAAACCAGAATTTGGCAAAAAAAAAACGATGCTCAAACTAAACCTGAACAAGCCAAACAAAGGTGAGATTTATGCTTCAAATTTAGGATTTCTGTGTCGTCGAGTTACATCAAATATTCTTACTCAGATTGGAGCTATAAAAACAGATTAAAAAAGTTCTAGTTAAGCGCTTAGCCTTCCACCAGTCTCTGTTGATGTCTTTTGTGTTTCAGTTTTTTTTTAATTGCAGCCATTTTGTCTGTGAAATGTCGATGATGCCCTACCTTGGTGGTCCCTGGTGGCGTCAGCTCCGTTGGTGTTCTGGGCGTCGTTGAGGTACTTTAAGGCGGCGGGGGGAATCCTCCAGTCCAGAGCCTGGAGTCGTTCCTGGACGGCGGCGTCCTGCAGGATCTCCATCTGCCTGGCCAGCAGACGCTCCAGCTGCATCTGATAGACACAAACAGATTGTAGGAAGAATTACAGGAGCAAATATATGAAGTCAAGAAACAGCAGAAAACGACATGATCTTTAAAATTAAACTGGATGTAAGACACTGATGTGACTTTTCTAGATCAACCTCTTTTTTAGGATGTTATGACACACAGACCTCTGAATCAGCCACGGAGGCCCATAGAGCAGAGCATTTACGCCTTTGTTAACTACAATGGGGATAAATATAATAATTGTGCAGCTCTCCCAGATTTCTGATAGTGAAACGAGTTCCTGCACCCTGTAGTCTCTGCATTAGAACTAACAGTAGCCAAGCAGTATGTATAATTGTTAAAATGTTGATATGTTCAAATTCTTTCACATTAGTTTCACAAATGTGGTGGTTTGCTGTTAGCTTCCTGTTCTTCTTCACATTTTGGCTCGTTAAACGTGACTCTGTGATCACTTACGTTACAATTCCACCTTCAGGCAGTCGTTGAGCATTAACATGGAGGACGAATGAAGCAAAAACTGACAAACAGTTGACACCTCAGATTCATGGAAAAGTGCAGGAATAAAAACAGCAGTTATATCTGCTTATTGTCAGTCTGCACGTCACTGTCAGCTCAGATTATTATGGGACATGCTTTACATCCTCACAGTGAAACGTCTGATATGAGCGGCGGCTCAGAGGGCCTGCGGTGTGAATGCAGCCATGAAATCTCTTCTTCTTCTGAATGCGATTTCTGAGAAATCACATCAAAATGACAAGTGTAACTGCAGCCACACAGACAACTGATAGAGCCCGAACAGGCAAATACATGGAGGCCAGACACCTTCACACACGAATCATGTGTCTTCCACAAGCACTTCACATGAACATGTTTCCTGCGTAATTAGTTATCATAAAGCTCTCCTCCCACACTCCGGCTCTAATTAGGAACAAGCCACAGCAGCAGAAACCAATAAAGACCATTACTGGGATCAAACTGGATCCTGCTGCCAAAAACATCTGCTGGTGAGAACCTGACAGCTGATCCGTTTGAGCGTTAGAGTGACTCTGCGTGTCGGGTTTTATACCTGATACTGTTGTTTTCAACCTTCCCATCCCATAATATCAGAAAGAAAGAAGACAAAATGTTGTGTGTTGCTTTAATTATCGATCTTTGCTGTAGTCGTTTGACAAAAGGAAAAATAGGCAATGAGCAATCCAAATGTAGTAAGTGGCCCTTGAGCATGCTTATACATACTTCAAAATTCGGAATTTCCCCATTGTGGGACAAATAAAGGAATATCTTATCTTATCTTATCTTATCTTAAAAGA
>NW_023340206.1:12625511-12629457 GCF_004916995.1 Morone saxatilis
ACTTTCTGACTTCCTGTTTGTGGCTCTTTATCGGTTCCTACTGAAGAATCTGAAAAACCTTTAAAAACACCTCACAAATATGTTGTTTCATGTTTAAAGAAGGCTCAGTAAGTTCCTAAAACAGCTGCTCTCTGTAGTTCTTTATCAAATAAATAAAGACACTACATTTACTGGGGACTATTTGTGGCAGCAGGACGGAGTCAAAATAAACTACAGTGTGTTCATGGTAATGAAGGAACAACAGTAAGGCTCATTAATGAGTTTACAACAATGGAAGAAGACACTATATTAGGCTGTGATACAGACACAATATGTGTTAATCCTTCACGGAGATACAGGCCTTTGTAGTCTATTTAAGATTTAATGATCATCTGTTTGTCACTTATACGTCAGTTGCAGCTCACTCAATGGATTCTTAGTGGAGTTTGTAAAAAATCAGCTTGGATTGACCTTCAAATCACTTCACAAGAATTAAAAACACTCATTATTATTATTATTATTATTATTATTGCGCTATTATAATTCCCATTTATTTCTTCTTTTAGCTTATTTTTTATCTTACTTTTATATAGATTTATCTCTCTGTTTGCATTATGTTGTTTTATCTTGCTTTTAACTACACTGTGCAGCACCTTGACTCTACCTTTGTGGGTGAAACACGCTTTATAAATAAAACCGCCTTGCCTTCAAAGATTCACTCCCTCATTCTGTTATTGCTCCCCCGTCCTCCCATCTTCCCGTTAATGTTCTGAAACACAACTGTGGGTTTGGGATTTTGGGGGAGTCAATCAAACGGCAACAGTTTTCACCATGAATCTGATCTCACTCGTCTGCCTACCTGCAGATTTCGTCCGACGGTTTCTTCTCCTTTTGACTTGGCGCAGGCCAGCTGCTCCCTCAGCATCTCCTGCCTCATGTGGATGGCCTGCAGCGCCTCCTGGATGTCAAAGAAGTTCTCCTGAAGAAGAGAAAAAGTTCACCTTTAACCTTATCGCTGTCATTTTTTGAGTGGAATTCATTGTTTGTTTGTTAAAACAGTAGATCAGTGGTTCCCAACCTTTTCTTTTTTGTAGTAAACAGACTCAGTGACATACAGTATTATATTTAAAACTGTACAATGAACCCAAACTGGTTGGGAGCCACTGCAGAACACGTGAGTCAGATTTTAGTACTGGACTCTGTACTGGACATTCTGGGTGTTTGAAGGATTTTTTAAAATTACACAATATCTTTTTAATAGTTCTGATATTATCAAGTCAGTATTCTTAAGGCTGTGAGAGACAGCATTAAGGGTGGTTAGTTTATTATTATTATTATCTGATATATTTATTATAGCTGTTATTATTGTTAACTATGGATTCTACTTCATAATATGTATAAATGTTCTGTTTAAATAGTTTGATAGATTTGGTTTTACTGGAAATCTCATTTTTCCTTAAAAGTTTCTTTTATAATCTTGAGGTGCTTTATTTTAATCTACTTTACTCTATTATTGCTGCTTTTATTTATTAATTTATGCATATATTTATGTGCCATTGTCACGATGTAAATATTTTTTACATTCTCTGTTTGACTCGTTTATAAACACAATTTTTTTTAAAGTATAACTTAAATAATGGTTATGTATTAAACATTTTATATAAGTACCAGTATTATTACCTCTGACAATCCAAAAATGTTATTTTTATATTCTCAGTGGTACCAATAATGGCAGATTAGGAACATATTATTAGTCTCAGTGCTATTATTACTTCCAAACGTCTACATTTCTTTTGATAATAAAACAACTGAAAAAACAAACTGGAATTTTTGGGAGTTTTTCTGTTTCTGCAGAACTGCGTCCTCTAAGTAAATCTGGCAGGAATTCCCCCCTTTCGGGAGCTCAGAGTAGTTTTTGTGAGCAGGTGTCTGTTCATCTGCAGCTCTTCGTCTTGGTTGAAATCCCTGCAGAGCTCGCAGCCGCCACATGTTTTCGATCATTGGTTTACAAACTGAGAGGAGCCATTCAGAGCTCAAAGAAAGCTCTCAGCCAAGTGTGTGAGGAGAAGAACACTGAGAGGTTGCTTTGTACTCTGTTCAAGGCTGTTGCTGCTGTGTCCTCTCCGCACACAGAGGAGCTCTAGCTGCCAAACCTTCATCTTTACATCCTCAGCAATATGTACAGATGTGTCGATATTTAAGTCCTCCATTGTATTTTAACATCAGTTAAACAGGTGACGCCCCAAATAGTTTCCCAGAGATTAAGGTGTCGTCAAATTGCTTGTTTTGTGTAACTAAACTAGTTTTGATTGTTTTAAGACAATGCACCATAATTATCAGGACTGATAATGTATCGCCTGATAATGGGAAATGTATATTATTATAAATATAATATCAATTATCATATCCGCTGGAAAACAAATCCATATTGTAATAAATATGGTTGTATAATATTAATGGTTTTCACAAACTTGTATAAGCATTAATACCCCCAGAGCACGGCTTTAATCTCACCGCAGTGCTGTTTCACTTACCTCTGTTTTAATCCTTTTAGGGGACGGCTCGTCTCTGTCTCCACAGCGAGACCTGCAGAGAAACATCAGGAAATACACTTTAGGACTTTATACATCAGAACAGAGGGGTTTTCTTCAAAACTACTTCCTGTCAGCTGGGGTCGGCCCCTTCAGTTTTCTTTTTTTCAGTGAAAAGTACAAACAGCATGAATACCAAAATAGGTCATCCTCAGGTAGGTAAGATGCTCCAGAATGCAGCTGGAAACATAAATTAAGGCAAAAACAGACAGTTCAAGCTCTTACTTGCTGGTGCGGTAGGTGTATTTGTAGGTGACCTCTCTGGAAATCTGGCGGGCGAGTCCGAACAGCTCGTCTCGGCGTGTCAGCAGAGCCATGTCCCTCATACAGAGCTGAGCCGCCGCCTCGTTCACTGTCAGCTGCACATCACACACAGTGAGTCAGAAGTTAGTTTAGGGAAAAAACACAGAAATCTTAAATAGGAATCTGAGGACAAATGATTTTATCAAGCAGGTAATTTCAGTAGTGAACCTCGTGTAGCGTCAGGTGTTTGCCATCCCGCCTCTTGGAGTCAAAGCGTCCATAGATGGCGCTGTATTTACGAATCTCCTCTTCCCTCCGTGGGTCATCGTCGCTCATTTCAAAGATGTGTCCGATCATCTTTGCCAGTTTCTTGTTGTTCTTCAGCTGCTCTTTGACCTCAGCTAGGTCTGTCTTAGGAAGTCCGGGTGCCATCCTGTCCACACACTCCAGGACTGACTGGACGGCTGCGGCGTCCAGAGCCTCTAACGCGTCCCTCGGAGAGGACGGGGAGCCGAGGTCTGACGGCGACAGGCTGTGCTCGCTGTCGTTGCTGTGACCCGACCAGAATCGAGCCTCGCTGCTGCCCTGCAGGGGTGACCCGGCTGACACCTTGTCCCGTGCCACATCCAGCTTCCCTGGGTCGGAGCAGGCGGCGGCCACGGCTTTGGGCATCTTGACACTGGCCGTGTTGGCTCGGTCCTGCCCGCTGAGCAGCGTGGGCGAGCCCTCGGGCAGCTTGTAGACAGGGATGCTGCAGACGGGCAGCGATGTGAGCGGCTGGTTGAAGATGGCCGGGTTGGTGACCCAGTCCCGCAGCGCCTTCTGCAGGCGGCGCACGTGCAGCGGCTTGCTGGCCATGCCGACGAGGGCCATAATCTCCAGGAACTCCTCCTCCCCGGCCTCACACAGCTGCTGCACGTCGTCGCCGCCCTGCTGGATGAAGGCCTCGTAATAGTAGAGCAGGTTCGCTCGCTGCAGGATCCGGTAGAGCTGCAGCTCACCCAGGGTTCTCGGCAACACCGCCGCCATACCTGAGGGAGGATGCACAACAGGGGTTTAGAAAATGGGACTCCACACCAAGTTTGTTCTTTCATACCACTCTAAAGATGTAGGTTAGCTTAGCTTAGCACAAA
>NW_023340206.1:12629477-12634949 GCF_004916995.1 Morone saxatilis
CTGGCTCTGTCTAAAGATAACAAATTCTACCTACCAGAACCCCTAAAGCTCACTAATTATCGCTTTTATCTTGCCAATTTAATCAGTGTAAAGAGGACATGTTGCAGTTATACACCAGGCGAGGTGGATTTTGACCTTCAGACGGGCCAGGCTAGCTGTTTCCACGCTTTGTGCTAAGCTAAGCTAACTGTCTGCTGCAGCTTCATATTTAACAGACGGACACAAAAGCGGTGCTGATATTCTCGTCAAACTCTTGGCCAGAATAAAAAAATGTCAAACTGTTTCTTTGAAGCTGAATAGCTTGTCCAGTCCTTCAATAAAATTCTGATGTAGAAATGTCAGACAAGTCATTTGCTGACTGCAGGGCTTGAAACCCCCCTGCTGAGCACCAAATGGTGAGAAAGTTGTCCTTTAAGTCAGACAGACAGGGATCCAAGGACAGATGATTTGCCTTTTCTTGAGTGTCACAGTGCTCTTAATAAAGAGGAAGCTTTTCTCTTTCTGCCTTGGTGGTTAATTAACAGCCACAAAAAGCAAGAAAGCTATTGAAAGTACCTTGGAGATAGTTTGAGTAAAAAAAAGTCACTTAAGGCCGAGATGTGGGTTTAGGGTAGAAAATTGACCTTGAGTTAAGTTTTTTTGTCAAACATCCAAATCTTTATTGGATTTTTTGCGTTCTGCACCAAAATTACAGCTGTAAACCGACATGGAGACACGTTCAGACTTATATTTGGACTGTACATATTATTCTTGGCAGGTGCATGATAGCGGTTTATCAAACCTCAGCAGGTGTGTGAAAAGGTTAAATTTGGCGACTAGATGGACGACTTTTCCATCAAGAATGCCACGAGTGCCTTGCATTTTTAGAATAAATGCAACTGGTGGGATTTTTAAGGATTTCTGCTTTAACGCTGTTAAGTTATCGACGTCTTTTCAGGGGTTTAAACTTGAATGTATTCATGTCTCAAAATGGGAATGGGTTAAAGACTACAAAGGTTTTTACAAGGCTAATTTTACAGTGATCTACAAATGAGCAGAGACGTTTCTTGCAGTAGTTTAATACTATATTCTGCATGAATGCACATAGTAATGAAATGCTGTTATTTTTAATCTGTGTTTATTTTAGCTCCACATGCATGAGGGCAGATTCCACACTTGCAGAACCCTGTGAATAAACCTTTTCTGGATGTATGTTTGGCTGTCCTGTCAGCTCGTCAGATGAGGATTTATCTTCGAAAGTGACGCTGTCATTCACTCTGCCTTCCAATCTCAACCTTTACAAAAACAGAGAAACGCTCACATCTGCGCCAAATACTTGTCACTTGCCACCTTAAATTTGAGAAAAAGCAAAAGTGGAGGTCTGAAAGAGGCTTGTTTATGACTCTTCCTATGTGCATGTGAGGCCCTGCGGAGGCCTAGCTAACAGAGGAGTGGCAGTCAGCAGGCCCGGGTTGCTGGGAGGACCACATGCCTCTCTCCACCCCTGCAGGATGTGTAGGTGGTGGGCTCGCCTCGCCCAGAATAGGCCATGAGAGCCTCAGCCCAGGGAGCCAGGCAGGCCTTGACTCAGCCTGACTGAGTTAGGAAAGACAAACGCTGCTTGAGAGAAGACCGTGCTAAAATGATCATCTATAAGTCTATACCTCGAGTTTTATTTCAAGCTTTTGCTGTTTGGCCGACCTGCTGGCAGCCGGCTGATAGCACAGTGGATCGTTAATATCCACGAAAAACCAGACAGGCAACAAAAAGTTAGTTGAAACAGGTTGTTGTGACGTGTCAGTAGATCCATTTAGTAAAGTTCTATAGTTAATGTCAAGTTTAAACTATTTATTTGTTCATTGTCTTGTTGTTACCTTAGAATGAACTGTTTTTATTTACAGATGTTTCCATAGAGCTGAACTGCCCAGTAGCCCAGAACACAGCCCGTTCTCATTCAGTTAGTTCACTGCTAAATGCTACACAGTGCTCCTTTAATCTCTACAGTACGCCACTAAAAACAGAAATATAGAAACACAATACCAGAAATAACAATCCGAATACAAACAGTGTCACCTGTGAACACATCTGGAATGGAGTAAAGATGGCAACTTACGTAATTAATTCTCCTTTTTTAAGCTATTATTTTAATCAATCCATTTCTTTTTATTCTAAAAACAGAAAATTAAGCTGTTTCTGGTCTAGAAACCGGCTTAAAATGAAGGTAGTGAGTTTGAGTTTAGGACACTGGGAGGATGTATGTGAGGTGCTCAAGGTACTTAAAGCCCAAATAAAAATGTGCAAATGTAGCATTTGTAAGTAGAAGCCAAGTCAAAAAGATGAAACTCAATAAAAGTGCTTATTATTTCCTGAGAACTTTTCAGCGGCTCAACCTTCTGAATTTCCATCTATATCATGACTACCGTCTGCGTCAACGCGAGCCTTGAACGTAACACCAGAGTCAGTGCTGTAAAAGAAAGTAGTGACGCAGCAAATCACTGTGGGAAAGTAATCTCACGCCAATCAGTATAAGCATCATGATGCAACAACCAGCTCATGAAAAAACAAGTGGAAAATGTGACCATTCAACTTATCTCATGATTCATGACTAAAGATCCTTTATTAAAGCCTGACTAAAGCTTTGGGACTCAAATGTGGCAAAAGTTGTAAGAAAAAGCAGATATTTACATTTGGTAAAATGTACGGCTGAATGCACTAATGACTCAAATTACTTTAAATATAATTGCAATAAACTCAGTTGTGCTGCCCTGACTGTAGCGTTTATGACAGGAAATCCTCATTATCTTTACATTTAGAGAACAGATTATCTAAAAAGTACACATATTATTTACTTATTAAGTACGGACACTCCGGTAAAAGTACTGATTCTATGTAAAAGTGTCTTTGTTTCTCTACAGGACATTTCTAACAGCTGTTTCTGTGCAAAACGCACTGAAACTCTTTTACGTTATTTTGTTTATGTCACGTTTTGCACCAGTCTTGATGTTGGGAAAGCAAAATAATGATCATAATAATAATAATATTAATATTCGACAATTCCCTTCAGACGCATTAAAACTAAACTTACTAAAGTAATGAGCTTGTAAGGAGCAGAAAGTACAGATATTTGTGTAAAAAGGTAAAAATAAATACTCAAGTAAAGAACAGATAGTAGTAGTTAAGTATCTGTACGAACATAGAAACCACACTGGTGTCTGTGCATCATGATCGGAATAAAGTTTAAAAAACAGGTGCTACTTGATGTTTTAGGGGTGCAAGAAAATATCCAAAATATCGCACTGTGATATTTTGTTTTGTGTTATTGTATCGATCTCTTACATACTACCCCCAACCGCTAGATAGCAGCGATGTGAAGGTAAACTGAGGGCTTTTTTATGCAGATGGTGGTGTGTTCTTTACAAAGGGATGCAACCAAACACTCAATTCAAAGGTTCACGATAAGATTTTCTCACCTTTTTTTTTTAAAGAAAATTAGATTGAAGACAAATTAAAGATTCCCTTTTAAGACAAAAATATCTAAAAGAACATAAAAGAATCCTTTTTTATTTCTCTGATCGGGTATAAACTTTGAGCCTTGATACCATGATTCATTTTTCATCTCACCGATTTGAATATTTGTATTACGTCAGAACTGTGATATATCTTTACATTCCTGTCTTTATACTACGTCAGTTTCCTTAAAATTAGAGTGAAAATAACCAAATCAAATTGAATTGTAACCTCTATAGTCAGATCCATGCCAATACAACCCTACTGTATTTACATCCTAACTCAGGAAGCGGAGGAACAGTCCGAGAACGTCTTAAGGCCTTTATACTTGTTCTTCACGGCCTCAGAGAGACCTGCACACGTTCAGCCTCGATGGTGCTGGTTGTACACGTGAAGAGTTACAGAAGTAGCTGAAGTAGCATGAACACACCTCCACACGCTGTACCGGCCAATAGCTGCCTAATGATTGTCGGTTGTCAAGTTTGTAAAAGTGTGAGAGAAGGTTTAAATGTGGTATTGAGCAGTCTGACGCAGTGTGTAACATTTCATTTAATATAATATTCATAGGTATGTTTTTATTTGCGTTTCTGGAGGTTTATAAAGTAAAATTTAGGGAGATGATCCTCTTCTACGGAGTCCGCCATGTTAAACCGCCATGGTTCTTTCTACAGTAGCCCAGAAGGGACAAACCAAACACTGGCTCTAGATGGGGGCTTTTCACAAGTGTCATGGCCACTGTAGTTTCTCCTACACACTCCCACAGCCCGCTCTCGTTTACAGAGGCGAGTGATGTTCAGTTAGCTGCAATCTGCAACTTCACAGTAGCTCGATGCATTCAGTACATTATAACACCGTAATGCATTAAATAATTCCTTTACTGTACATTTACAAGTATCACAATAAGATATTTTTCAATATTTTCTTGCATCTCCACCAAATATTCTATTAAAAATGAGGATTTGATGCTTTAATCTGACGTGTGTGAAAGTAAATTGAACATATTTGGGTTTTGGATTGTAGGTCAGATAAATGGAAGCCACATAAATCAGTCGACTTTCGGCTCTTAAGGAACAGAAATGTTTCACTCATTTCTGACAAATGAAGAACTTGTTAGTTTCAGCCCTAAATACAAGAACACAACTAACAGATGTTTCCACTTTTGTGACGTTGAAGGTCTCCTGGCTTTAGTTCACAATGTGCAAATGTGTGAAGTGAATGAATATATATAGCTGCAGTGTGACTCCTGAAGCAGGTCATATAATAAAGAATAAAATAAACCTGGTTTCTGCTATTCAGCTATAAACGCACCACAATGTGTTTCCACTAATAGAAACTGGACAATCTCTTCATAATGCTCACTGTCAGAGTGTTAGTTCAACAGCCGTCTGCACAAACACCCTCAGACTGATATCTAACAGCCTGCCATCTTACTCCAGTTTTATCACAGCAGACGCGTGTGTGTGTGTGTGTGTGTGTGTGTGTGAATGGCAGGCTCTAATTGAAGTCCTGCTTCACAAAGCGAGTTTAGCCAGTTCGCCTTTTCACCTGGAGAAGCGAGGCGTGCGCTGGTACAATGGCACCACGCACACACACACACACACATACACATACACACACTCACTAGCTTTCCAGGTGAAGTGCCACGCAGCAGACACGGGTTACCTCAGCCCCTCCATCTATACTTGAACTCACAGTGATGCAGGAAGAATTTCCCAGTTCCCCAGTGTAGAACAATAATGCAATCATCCTCACTGTAAGGAACCGTGTGTGTGTGTGTGTGTGTGTGTGTGTATGTATGTGTCTGTGAGAGAAGTGTTCTCAGTCCTTAAGAGCATCTTAACGCCTCATTTCATGGAATTATTAAGTGAATAATGTTTTAGAAATAAGCTGAATGAGCCGAGCAGTAAGTTGGTGCTCAGTGTTTACAATGACTGTCACCTTTCAGCTCATAATGGACATTCATCACGCACAGGAGTGGCAATAATT
>NW_023340206.1:12635009-12636148 GCF_004916995.1 Morone saxatilis
TTGGTATTTTAATCTCTATAATACTCACATTAAGTCGTATGGTCTGTGTGTGGTGCTGAGTTTAACACACATTAATATTCCTTTAAGGTATTTTGATCTATTTGAGTGTTTCTACACTTTTCCAGTGCAGATACTCGGACTTTCACCGCGTATCTGCTGAGTTTACAGACACTGTGCGGGGTTTTAACGCATTCTCTGTGATATTATTGCGGCTCTTTGCACAAATATGAGCTGAGGTTAAAAGCAGCAGCAGCAGGTAACATGCAGGATTAAATCCATGTCTAATTGTGCCTACCTGGTGAGTTTTTGGCCCCCTTTGGTCCGCCCTGATCCAGCTCTTCTTCTTCTCTTTCTCCTTCTCCTGGACTGTTGATCAAACACCGGCTCGTCAGTGCAGATGAGCCGCTCTCAGCAGAGGGATCCCCCCGGACACAACCAGGCACAGCCAGGCGCGTAAAACCAAAAATATCAACCCGAGGGAAGAAACTGAAAAATTATTTCCAGGACAAAAAGAAGCCAATGACAACCGATTGTCTTGCGTGCTCGACCCGAGCGACACTCCTCTCGTCTTCCTCTCTTTCTGGAAACTTTTTCTTTCCTTCTGCCGTTGAGAGACAGAAAACAAACCGCGCAGAATCTGAGTGAGACGCCGCTGACCTTCGTGCGCCTTTTTGGTGCGTCTTTCTCCTCCAAGTGTGTGTTGCGTGTGTGTGCGGGTATAATGAATGTGTGTGAGTGTGTGAGTGTGTGTGTGAGTGTGTGTGTGTGAGTCCTCTCTCAGCGTCTCTCCACTCCCCTGCACTGTTCACCACTGTCAATCCGCACGCACACACACACACATCCGGCTGGCGTGACAAAATAAAAGCACCGCTCATGAGCGTAAATAGAGGCTGGATTCAAGTGTAAAAGCATGTGAATATATCCTCTAAATTAAAATATACTCCTATAAAATGTGTACATACTCCTATTCCTGTTTTATTTTCTACAGATAGAAAGAATAAAATTACATAAAAATACTCATCAGGCCACAGAATGACAGCTGTCAGTGTGACAATATATTATTGGATTATTCTTACATTACTTTGTTCTATTAGTAATCTAAAACATTTCATCTATAATGCATCATATTTTATAAACTG
>NW_023340206.1:12636271-12636494 GCF_004916995.1 Morone saxatilis
TTGAGTAAATGTACTTAGTTACAAGTTGCAATTTGATATAATGTATTTTTTTATATTTGTTATTGTAAACAAATACAATAACAACCCCCCCATGTCTAATCATATGTCAGATGCTTTTATTTTGTCAGCGCTTCCTGTGTTGTCACGTTGTAACCGCGAGCAGCTTCACGCGGGCAGCAGAGTGGGATATTCCGCGCGGTTGCCTCAGAGCCTCTCTCTCTCT
>NW_023340206.1:12636594-12638882 GCF_004916995.1 Morone saxatilis
CACACACACACACACAAAGTGACGCCTACTCTTTAGGAATGATTGACAGGACGACATCAAAGCAGATTGCCGTTGTTGCGTGGAAACCTCGTAACTCTCGCTCTCTGTGGTTTTTAATGTGTTTTCGGACTAATTTGAAGGTTTGGAGGATTTTAAAACCTGATGAGAGGAGCTGAAAACAAGCTGCGATCGGAAACAATGAACCAATGACGTCTGCGTGACCTTGTAGTTTCGTGGAGAACTTGTCTTATATTTTTAATGCTTAAAAACAACGCAACATGTGTCACGATTTTTCTAGAAAAGCTGTTGTGAAGCCCAAACAGGCCTCGTGGAGGGACTGCGAATAATGCTTCTGCTGTGAAACACAAAAACATCTCTGTGAACCAAAGCAGAGAAGGGAATTATGGGTAATTTGTAGTGCAGACCTGTGTGTAAATCAACATCCTTGTTAAGTTTTAGGCTTTTATTTTAGCCCAGTTCTGCCGGAGAAGATTATCGAGCAGAGCCGAGGAAACTAGCGGCTTGTTAGTTAGTGCAAATCTTTACCAAATTATTATAAAATCAACCAAAGAAAAAGGGAATTATTACATAAATACAAGGAGTTGTTTCATCGAGATAAACAGTTGGTGCCAAAGCAGAACTCTCTCGTAGTTCTCCCTGCAGCCATACCGCTAACTCTTTCAGCTCTGGAGAAGTTTCACAGTTTTGGGCGATTTAAGATTTTCCACCAAGCACATATATGTAAATATAAGATAAGATATTCGTTTAATAGTCCCGCAATAGGGAAATTCCAAGTATATATGAATGAATAAAATATGAAGCTTTGGCCAGCAGCCATTAGCTTAGCTTAGCATAGGGAGTAAAAAGCTAAAACTAGTGCTGCTCCGTGCACTAACTTATTAACACGATATGTTTTGGCCAGACTCTCGGCCAGAAAGCGTCTACGTCACATTTAAGGACTTTTTTTTTCTGTAAGTTTTGCAGATGAGCTTGATGTGTCTTTTTGTAAAAAATAAAGTGCCTGTGCAGAAAAGAAGCAGCTGAAGCTTTCAGAAACAGGACTGTGGTGTAGAATTTGGAAAACTGGGACTTGTGGGAACAGGCAGCCTGGGTGTCGACCTACCTCACAGTGTGGGTGGACATCCTATTTCCTGCTGGCGCTCTCGTTTTAATTTGCTCTTGTTTGGTTCTTGTTGTTAGATATTGAATGCAGCGTGTGTGTGTGTGTGTGTGTGTAGGTGAGGGAGGGAGGGAGGAGTAAAGTGGGTGAGGAGGGAGGTAAAAGACAGAGATATGGAGCTGATATTCCTTCTCATCTGTTTCTTTCAGAATTTGATTTGATCCCCGTCTGCTCGGAGGCTGATCTGTGGGAGCGCTGTAAGAAGGTCATATCTGCATAATAACACACACACAGCAGCCAGACGAGGATTTAGAGGCTGAAGGTGGGCGGACAGGATTCCTACCTGCCTACCTGCTCCATGTGTGCGTTTGGAAAACACATCATAAATGTTTGCATGGAAGTACATTTCTGACCTTGGAATCATTTCAACTTCCCTTGTTTTGTTTTTTCAGAAAGCAACTTTAAGGTTGAATTAATTGGTGGCGAAATAATGTTAACACAGGATTTTATTTATACATATTTATATATATTTATATATATTTATTTAGAGACTACAGCGACACCTGAACTCATTTTAGTGAGTTCAGAACAGATCAAATGGACGTGACGCCACATAGCGGCCAAACTAGGCTAGCGGACATTTATATCTATACACATTATAATTCTGTTTCTTTCTGTTTGAAAAGCCACATTTTCTCTGAGCTTTTAACATAGAAATAGCTTTAAAGGAGTATTTTAATACCTATGTATGGATGTCCCTTTAACCATTAATAATCAGAGTATCAGCACTACTAATACTAATATTAGTAGTAAACATAGTAAACGAGAGCTTATACTGGTTGTATAAGCAGTAGTTGTAACAGTCTTAGTAAATTAGTATTAATGATAAAAAGATGAGGAAAGGCGACTTACTGCTCTTTTTGGGATTTTTACCTCCTTTATCCTTTAATATTCCTGTAATGTGGTGTCAAATTTTCACAATCAAATTTGGGAATTTTTTAAGTTATTTTAGTTTTTGGTATCAACATAATATTCCTTCAGGATTTTAAATTCCAGCTTAATCTGCAGTTTTGCTTTGATATTTGTTTTAGTTTCTTTCTGAAATTAATTAGAGGATCTGAAAAGCAAGCAGTCCCCCCCCATCCACCCCCCTACACACACACACACA
>NW_023340206.1:12638907-12644330 GCF_004916995.1 Morone saxatilis
GCACACAACACACACACACACAAGCACACACACACTCTCTCTCTCTGCTAACAAATACTAGCGTTTTCTCATTTTCATTTGGGCTTTTTGAAAGGACACAGTAAAAGGAGCTGCAGCCGGTTGAGTGGTTTATTGTACTTGATTTTACTTTTTGGCTTGCTGGCGTTGGAGGGAGCAGGGTGGGGGAGGTGGGGAGGGGGGGGGCAGTTGACAAAGCCGCTCTGGTTTCATCCCGCAGGGGTGTCACTCTGTGGGTGGCTGGCCTGAAGTTCACCAGAATAGCCTCACTAGGATGGAATTTCAGGTCGAAGTAAGTGGAGTGAGATCTTAAAGCGGAGCTGCTGGCGGGCCGCCGGGAGGGCGCCGCTCCATCAGGAGAGGAACGCTGAGGCGAGGCCTCTCTACTTGCGTTTACTGGACTTTATCTTACACCAGGAAAATATTAGCATTGATCCAAGTAGGCTGCGCGTGATGATGGGGATGCTGCTGGACCTTCTGACCTTGTTCACCTCGCTACCTGGGTGGGTTGGGTATCCATGAAGGTTATAATTCAAGGGAGGTGTGGAAGCGTCACATCAGCCAGATCCAAAGGTGGTAGTACGGTGGATATGATTAGTATGATTGAGTGTAGTATTAGTGAGTATTATTTATTATTATTCAGTATTAGTAATTATTATTAGTTCATTAGTAGTATAGTAATATGAGTATTAGTTAATCATTGGTTAGTATAGGTTAGTGATTAGTACTGTAACAGCTACTTCATTAGGTCACAATTAGCTTAGTAGGAGGCAGTACGTTGCCTTTCATATTTTCTACGTCGACAGTGCGGAGTGAAACTGAAATCAGAACTTAATAGTTTCAATGAAACTAGATAATATCAGTGTTATTAACAGTTAGTGCTATTAGTTCTAGATAACAGGTGGACAGAATTACCAATTGCGGAAGTAATCCTGTTAGTTGATCTGTAGCTGCGTGTGATTCATTATGTGATTCATTATTACTTATTATTGATTATTATTATTGAGTTATTAGACAGCAGAAGGTGGTTTTATTGACACTTGTTTACATAGCCACACTGCTTATCAAGACACGTAGGTAACACGATGTCAGGTTGTGTGGCTGGGTCTGGCTAAAGTTCACGACACAGCTGACACACCCACAACATCACACACACGTGACACACACACTGACACACACTGACACAACACACACGACACACAGCTGACAGCACACACACACACATAGCACTGACACACACACTGACACCACTGACACACACTGACACACACACGACACTGACACAGCACGCACAGCTGACACACACTTACACACACACACCTGACACACACACACTACTGACACACACACACACGACTGACACACACACACACCAACAACACTGACACACACACCACACTTGACATCTACACGACACACTGACACACACACACACACACACACTGGACACACACAACACACACTGTTACAGGAGGCTTCCTGCCTACCCACTTTCCCCTGTGTTGGAATACATTTGCATGTCCACATCGCCTGCTGCTGGCTGATTGCTGAAGTTGGTTGAAATGTGAAGTCGACCATTTGCATACAGGGTTGTTTCATTGACGCCACTTGTACAGCTATCAGGCTTCGACACACGGGATCAAAACCTGGCCCGTATTGATATCAGTCACAGGATAACTGCGGACATGAGTTGATTGTTATAGTTGCAAACTATCAATATTCCGACACACTTGATTTCCTTTGAGACGACGCGTCTGAGAACGTGTTGGAAATACACCTTTATGTAGGCATATTACTGGCTGATGTTTGTTTGGACTATTATAAATACAGTTATAATATACAGTTTATCTGTATAGACTATAACTGATTTTTATATACACTGTATAGTATACAGTTATAGTATACAGTGTATATATAGTTATTATATACTGTATATACTGTGTAGTATATACAGTGTGTATATATATTATATATGATATTAAAACTGTATACCATACTGTATAAAGAAAAACATGAACTATGTAAATTGTGACAGTTTACTATATAAAATACCATTACAGTTATATGATTGACTAATAGTATTGTGGGTCTCAGAGGCAACCGGGAATCGAGATCCGAACAACCTTCATATTATTGGACGACCCGATGCTCCAGCGCGCCCCTTGTGTTGTGTATCAGTGGTTGTGTGTGTGTGTCAGTGTGTTGTCTGTGGGTGGTGTTTCGTCTGTGTGTTATCAGTGCTGTGTCTGTGTGTGTTTGTTCTGTGTCGTGGTGGTGTGTCTGGTGTGTACTGGTGGGTATTCTGTGTATGTCTGTGGTATCAGGTGTGTGTTTGTCTGGTGTGTGTCTGTGTTATCAGTGTGTATCTGTGTGTATCTTCGTGTATGTCTGTGCTGTATCAGTGGGTGTGCTGTGTGTGTTTTGTCGTGTGGTCTGTGTGTATCAGTGGTGTCTGTGTGTATCCATGTGGTGTCCAGTGTGTTATCAGTGTGTGTCTGTGTGGTGTCTGTGTGTATCTGTGTATGTCTGTTTGTGTATCAGTGTGTGGTCTGTGTGTGTGGTGTCTGTGTGTGTCAGTCGTGTTGCGTCTGTGTCCGTATCAGTGTGTATCAGTGTGTGTCAGTGTGTTGTCTGTCGTGTGTGTTGTCCTGTGTGTGTCAGTGTGTGTGTGTTCAGTGTGTGTCTGTGTGTGTCAGCTGTGTATCCAGTGTGTGTCTGGTGTGTGTCTGTGTTATGCTGTGTATTGTCTGTGTGTACACGTGTGTGGTCTGGTGTGTGTCTGTGTGTGTCTTGTTGGTGGGTCTTGTGTATCTGTGTATGTCTGTGTGTATCAGTGTGTGTCTCCCCCCACAAACAGTGGATTTATCTCATTTGGCAAGGAGCCTCTTCGTATTTCACTTTTCAAGAGACGCCTGTTCGTTTAATTTCTGCAGCGGCTTGCTTCTCTCTGTCTTTTTCTTCTCCTTCTCCTTTTCTTATTCCCTGCAACTTTTTTTTTCTTCTCCCTTCTTCGTCTCCCCCCCGGAGTAGAAACACATTTCAATGACACGCCCACGCCTGGGCCTGTCAGCCCCTCGCCCTGTCAGAGCGCCCACGCTGCTCTGCTCCCCTTCTCCCTCCCCTCTGTCTCCTCCCTCCCTTCCCCTCCCTTCCCCTCTCCTCCCCTTCCCACCAACCCACATCCTCAACACTTTGCGCTCTAAAAAAGCAGCTCTTTTCATCCAAGTTCCTCTTTTGCAAGGAAAGAAAAAAAGAAAAAGGAGGAACAACAGAGAGGCATGATTCAGTCTCCAGGCGGTGGTAGTGCTTGTCATGGAGTGTCCCTTTTCATTTGGAGGGAATATGGGTTATAGGATAAATGTGATGCCAAAAAGAAGGAGATAAAAAATTAGAAAAAAGAAGAAGGAGTGTGGTGCCTCCTATTGTCGTCTCCACCCAGTGTTGTGTTGCCGTTCTGGGTGGCAGACACATTTTAGACGGGCGTGGATGTGACTTCACTAGACGGAAGGAGAAAAAATGTTGTGAAATCAGAAAATCTGGTCAGAAAGTATTTAAAGCAGCCAAAACAGGTTTTCTTTCTATTAAAGCGCAGCATATTTTTTGAGTTTACGATGCCATACGAGGCCACGGCTTGTGTGTACTGAGGGAATTTGTGTGTGTGTGAATATGCAGGGCTGAAGCTGGTGTGTTTGCACAGGCTCCCTGGTTAGCAGAGTCTTACTTTGTGTCTGTTGAGAAAGTGTGGGATGGTATGAGCGGCTTATGTCTGACTGAACACGTGTGTGCCTGCGTGGGTGGGGAGTGTGTATAGGGGCGATGTGTGTGTGTGTGTGTGTGTGTGTATCTTTGCACACAGATTACACTCGTGTGGGCGTTTTGGGCAAGGATGTGTGTGGGCGTAGTGAGCGTAGGCGGAGGTTATGTGACATACAGATAGAGACTGCAGTGTTCCTGCAGTGTGTTTATGTGTGTGAAACTTTACTGCAGTGTGTGGACGGCAGAAACAGCTATAGGGGCCCTGCTGCCTGCAAATGTGCCAGCATGGAAATCTGCAGCCTTCGCACTCAACTACCACTACCTTAAGTCGAAATCCCCTCCATGAAGAGTCTGAAAATGTGTCACATCACACGTGTGTTACTATGATCACAAGAAAGTTACTTTGTGATCATTAAAACTTAACAATTAGCAGCGGTGAAAGAGAGAACACAGATCTTATACTTAAAGTAAGAAAGTAAAAGTACTCCTGATGCAGGTTGATTATACTGTAGTTAGCGATGCATCTTTGTGTCACTTTAATGTTGCTAATTTCAGCTTTAGCAACTTTATATACTGCTGGTTGGCTCAATCCATAATTTATTAGTTGATTTGTATTTTATATTAAAAATCTGACTATGCAAAGTAACTAAAGTGGTCAAATAAAAAGTAGCATAAAAATGGAAATATTGCACTTCAATATATTGATCAATTAAAGTCAAGTATGAAGAAAAAACATCAAACACTCTGGTTCCTGCTTTTCAAACGTAAAAACAAACAGGGGTCAGTCCTGTAGTCATGATTGATCAGACGCTGTTTAATGGTGCTTTAATGTACTTGTTGTCTTATCTTAGGACGAATTATCTTAGGCTATAAATGTTGAGGCGTGTGGCAGTTGTTTATGCTCCATACGTGTCCCTGTAGAAATAAAACAGTAAAACTTATATATATTTGGGTTTTGTACAAAACAGAACATTACAAATTAATTTGTGGTAATATTTCATGCTTGTAAACATATTGACGCACATTGATCCTTATTCAGGATACCAAAATATTTTGTGATCTTATGAAAATAACTCGGAGAAATAGAGAATTATGTCATTACGGGCCTTCTGTATTTTCCAACTACTTTTGTTAGTATTAAAAAACTGTTATTCCTACATGGGACACTTTTTTTATTGTGTATATTTGTTCAAACATAAATGGATTTTAACTCTAGCTTTAATATTTCATTATATATACGTTATACATACGTTAAATAGGATCCATGTTCTGATGTTAAAAATGACTCATGCTCCTCTTCAGCTGACTCAGCTGACTGCAACATCGTGGTCTTGAGGTTAAAAAGATTTTTCTGTAGGTGAAAGGTTAAATTACTGCAAATCACATGTGTCATAACATTCACACACTTTTCTGTGGACGTGTGTTTCTGTTACAGCGAGTACACGGCCTGTAGCATTAAGTACGTGGTGATAGTTTAACTGATGATAAGCTGCTATATGTAGCGTTTTATGTGTATGTTTAGAGATAAAACCATATTATTTAACCATTACGGTTAAAGTTAAGCCTTGAATGCGTCGTTTCTGTGTGGGATCATGGGAGTTGTTGAGGGGCTGTGAGCCAAGCTGCTGCTAACGTTAGCTGAGCTTGTT
>NW_023340206.1:12644358-12647830 GCF_004916995.1 Morone saxatilis
ACGGTAAAAATTGTGGGCTTCAGACTGGATAAAACAGTCAGTGGTATGGGACAGCTTCTGTCTGGCAGACAACCACAACGCTGAGGCAGGCACAAATGTGTGCAATGCAGAAGGTTTTATCACAAACAGAGATTGTGCAAAATACACATTATAATACACATTATAATACACATTATAATGTGTATTATAATATGTAGCATTGAGGATTTGGTGTCAGAACATTTTCTGTGAAATTTGACCTAAAACAAGTTGACTGATCTGTTGAGCTTTATCTGATGGTATACATCTGCAATGATAAACAGTTAAAATACCAGATATTTTTTTTTAAGTCTTTGTGAAAGTAGAAATAATTTGTTTTCTTTCAAGGTTTCATTTTTGATCTGCTTCACGCATTATAAAAAGGTCACTTCACGTTCAACTGTGGATCACTGGCTGTGTAATCAAAGTGTTTTTTGGGCGTCATTAACGCGGTGGAGTTTTCACTGATGTTAAAATGCTATGTGTTGCACCTTTAAAGCGTCAGTGGGAAGCAGTGTGCGTCCTTGCTGACAAACCGTGGGCTGACATGTAGGGGATTTGCCCATTTTGGCCACGCATGGGCCTCAGCGACCCTCGCCGCCCACGGCATCCTCACCCTGAGAGTGCTGCTGACGTCTGACATGTCTGCTATCTCCAGGCGGAGGCTGACGCTCCCTCTGCCACGACCACACACTGCAGTCAGAGAGAAACCAGCCGGCCCTCGATGTGGTGTGCGTGTGTGTGCGTGAAAACACCTCAGCTCTGAGCTTATGTGAAGGTGTGATTAATCTGTTTAGAGCATTAATTTGGGGCTGCTGCAGAAAGGTCACGAATAACTATCAGATCGCCTTCAAAACCTCGTGGACTGCTGAGACGTGACAAAAGATGAATACTAAAGGGGGAAAAATCCCTCGCAGGAGAGAAAGGAGAAGAGAAGAAAAACGGGTAGAAATGATGAAACAATGAGAGCTACAAGGGTGTGAGCAAAGTTGAGGCAGGCTTTGAAGTGAAGCCACACATTTTGCATGATTATTGCTGTTAAGTTTTTGATCTTGAGCCAGCAGGCACGAAAAACAACAGCAGCTTGGGATTAGTCTCCCCCCCCACTCACACGCCTACCTTGCCAGCATAAGTCCCTGACTCAATTAGAAAAAAACCTCTGCAACTTAGGGCTCCTCACGCACAAGTACCCACATCGCCCTGCCCACGTCCCTGCAGCACATCACAACCAGCATCGCTTTAATCGCAGAGCGCAGGGAATGCACAGGGATCGGTTCTGGTGACATTAATGCAGAGACGCGCTGACAACTAATGTACACACTGATCAGACAGCAGAGACAACAGGGCCGAACACACAGAGGAAATAAAGCTTTATCTGCCTTTAATTAAATATCAGGTATCATCCATGGAGCCTGCGTGGAGCTGGCTGCAAAATAAAGAAATGTGACAATAAACTGCACGAATGGTTTGTTTATTCTGTTGGTCTGCAGTGTTTTAGTTTCTCCCAGTGGGCTGAATGTTAATGCTAACTACTAAAACTGGCAGTCCCTCCAGGAATCTGTGAGTAACGCAAATTCAACAAATCCTCGTTAATTCTGCACAACCTTACAAGTTTTGTCCAATCACAGCAACTTTTTTTGAACAATCGTAGCTGGAACAAGTTGCCTTCAATTTTCAAAGAATTCTACACAAAAATCGCAACACGCCTTAAAGCAGTGCTATTATATACACTATTACACTACTACTGCTAATGTTATCAGGGTGTAGGTATGTTAAGATGATGGTTATGGCAGATAAAATACAGTTGATGTGGATAAAGTTGGGTAAAGACTGTTGAATGTTTAACAAATGTTTGGACACAAATCCTGAGCTGCAGAATTGATCCAATATCTTCCAACAGTACTGGGCTGGAACCACTGACAGTAAATATAACGGACAGAGCGTCTTAAACCTGCATTCTGTGTAATGTCCAGCAGGGGGCAGCTCTATAGTCTGATTGTATTGAGTTTTATGGCGAAACGATCCAACTTCTCAGTTGATTTATTCCGCCTCAGTAAACAGTTTCCTGATGAGTTTCTGGTCTCAGTCTCCTAGATTCAGTCTTCTTCCATACAGAATGATGTTCCATTTAGTAACTGATGGTCCCATTTAGAAGTAAAACAGACCCAAAAAAAAAAGCAGGGAATGCTTTAGGGCAGGGCTAAAAAAAATAAATGAAATATAATTTTATTGGAATTTAAAAAAAAATTTTGGACGAATGTGTTGTTATTAAGAATCAGTGGAAAATGGACGGTGGGAATGTTTTTTTTTACCAGAACTTCCCTCTAAGTGTTTTTATTTTCGTGCCTGTAAGCCCAGTGGAAAGAACAACCCCTCTGTATTCCTGTTCTCAGAGCAGCAGGATTTCCCTCAACAACCTTCAGCAGAATTAATTTGTGTTTCCACGCAGAAGGTTTTCCGCTGGACTTCCTGGTCACATTCGCGATCTAGGAAGTAAAGTGTTGCTTACTGGAAGTCTCTTTAGGTAAAACATCATCACCAAATGTGTAAAATGCAAATTTAAATGTGAATGTCCTGACTGTGGGCGACGAGTGAATTTAATCTGCCCTCTGCTCTGGACAACAGCGTCGGATAAATGACTAAAATGTAAATGTGCTCAGTATTTGTTGGTTGCGATGTGGGTGAATAAACCCACTGTAATGTTGTTCTTTTTCAGAACTCGCCCTGGATGAGAGCGAACGCCTAAATTATACATTTAAAAAGTCCTTTATGTTGTTAAAATGTAACGCTGATGATCCAAGAACTGAACCTCACTCAATATCTGCACACATCGATAGAGAAGAACTGACACACGTGGTACTAAAACTGTATTTGTACTATCAAAGCAAAATAGCATCTTTTCACAACTAAACAGTAAAACATGGATTCTATATCACCAGAGGGTTCATAGTGCAAGTGATTAACAGGAAGACACGACCAGGACACACAGAAACAACCAAAAAGAACATATAAATGGAGCTCAGCAGTGTTTTCTAACAGCAGTCGTCCAATCAGAGTCTTCCTCTCTCTGACGTCCTATTGGCTGCGAGTGAGCCCTCCTTCAGCAGGAAGTAGCTCGCAGTAAGAAAGCTCTGCAACTTTAAAGTGTCAGCTGAGAGCTTTCAGATGTAAAGTGCAGCTCTCCTGCTGTGCTGACCCTGCAGGCTGCGGGGGCCGGAGGAGGGCTCCGGGGCGGGGCTGGACCGGGCCGGCCTGCTGGGCTACCGGCCGCCCACAGAGAGGCCTGGCTGGGTGGGCGTCATCTATGGAGCGATTGATCCCAGAGAGGACAAAAAGTCTCCCTGTTGTCCTGCTCAGCCAGCGGAGGAACACAGGCTGCAGCAAATACTGCTGATACTACTAATACTACAAATACTACTAATACTACACTAATAGTACTAATACTACACTAATA